>NC_136412.1:217336754-217724254 GCF_051521515.1 Lactuca serriola | reverse complement strand
GACTGCTGGTTCTACCGGTTCCCGATTCCTACCGGTTCTTGTCGTGTCTTCAATGTTGGAACCGGTCCTCAAGAAATAGCAACATCGGGTTCCGGTTTTTGCCGGTTCTACCGGTTTTTACCAACATCATCATCACAGTGTATATAATTGAATCAAAGACAATATCATCATCACACACGAAATATAATAATCATCATAGTTTACATCAGTGTATTGGTTTACAAATTACATTCCAAATATCAAATGTATGATGATAACAAAAATACACAAAAATCCACGTGTTCTTGATAACCTGCTTAACGATTATTTGAGAATACAAGTTATTTTGAAAACGGTCAACATATATAATGTTGGTGAGTTCATAAGAATGTTTGTAAGAAAAGTTTTGTATCATTTGTAAACTTCCAAAAAAAGCCGATATTTTCTGCAAAAATTGTTTGAGCGTTTTGTTTTAAATCTTGCATTATAGCATGTGAGTTCATATTTTGAAAGTGAGAGAGAGAAAGAGAGTTCCAGAGATTTCTATATTTGCTGTTGTAAGTAAAATGTAAGGTATCGTGTTTGTTCCCCAGAAAATCTAATATTTTCTGTCCGTAAAAGAGTTGTAGTTATTAAACCATAAGACCCGAGTGTTATAGAAATGAATAGCTCGTACGTGTATCAAAAGTATAGTATAGGTATTCCATAAATTTATCGTGTTGTTAAACTCTATGTGAGTCATTATAACCATGCTTGATATGACTGATCTGTCTGTCATGACGTTTTTCAGGCGCCGACTTGTTTAAGGTAATACATTTATCACCCTAGACTGACTTAGTCTAGCTGTAGCCAACAGCTCAGGTGCGGGGCCGTCAACCCCGTATAGATCTATACAAAAACGCTCGATCTCCCTCCAGGAGACTCTAGTTATAACTACAAGACTTAACGTTGTACACTAGGTAGGTACGAATGAAAGAACGTCTCACAAGAACGTTAATTAAATTTACGCGAACAGTGTATTGCATTGTTTACCGTTTTAGAATAATGTTTCAAGTATGCATTTGATTACAAAACATTGGTGATGGAAATACCATTTTGTAACAACGTAAAAATTTAAAATAATTCTTCATTTTTCAAACAAATCATGTCTCATACAAATCATCTCAAAACTCGAGTATATCAAATGTTTTCACGATAAAACATGTCCCAGAATCTCAACTACAAATCCTCTATCAGTGTGTACAGATCATGTCGGCGCCTTCCCGCGATCCTCGCTAGTACCTGAAACACATATCACATACACGGTAAGCATAAATGCTTAGTGAGTTCCCCAAAATACACATACAACACATAATGCCACTCGAGGCTATAACACGGTATGACCCTCCGGTTAATGTGTCTCGGCGGGACCCTCCAATCCTGTAGCTCGTTGGACCTTCCGGTCCGGTCTAGCTCGTTGGACCCTTCGGTCCGGTCTGATCGAGGACCCTCTGGCCTCATGAGTCGTTTGACCCTCTGGTCCGGTCTATATAATACATAGCATACATATAACACAATACACATAAATCTCAAACATACACATACACCTAGGACCCTCCGGTTTGCACATAGATACCACTCAAGGTAATGTATAGTGAGAAGACTCACCTTGTATGATGTTTAGTAACTCACGTGCTCGATATCTCCGAACTCGAATAATGACCTAACTCTCGCCTAATTACAACAAGTAATTATCTCAAATCAATAACGGCTCTCAAGGCTAGACCCAACCCTTCCTATGTTCTCTTTCAAAAGGCTAAAAGACCATTTTACCCCTCTAATGATCTAAAAGTCCAAATGTTGACCACACCCTAAAAGTCAACTGCAGGGAGTTACGCTGTGCATACCAGCTCTGTACGCGGGGCGCACTCCGTGGATATCCAGAATCGGGGTACTCGACCCCCTACGCGGCGCGTTCTGGGATTACGCCCAGCGTAAGTCCCAGTTTCACACTTCTCGTGGTTTTTGGTCTGAATCGGCTAAGTCATAGGCTCAAATCCCAGATCTAGCTACTCTAAAGCCTCTTAATCCATAAAGTCAGTGACTTTAAGCCTTTGCATGGCTGTAAAGATCACCTACCCCCAAATCATGCCATGTCATTCCTTAAAAGACTCATAACTCATGCATGGTCAGCTCTTAATGACCAAGATTAGATTTTTATGGCTCTATAACACAGAATAAGCCAACAACGGACAAATCTCAGGTTCTAGGGGCTTATCAACTCATAAAGCCATCAACTTTGGGGACAAAAACCATAAAACACCCCACACATGAACACAAACAAAAGAGTAGGAAAGCTTGGAGCTTTTTACCTCCAAATGAAGCTTCTTTCACTGCTAAGCTCAGATCCAAGAGATTAGGCTCTAACTCCTTCTTCTCCAAGACTTCATTTCCACTTCTAATGCTTAAAAACACACCCACAAGCTCTCAAAGGCACTCTCTTGCTACAAGAACGAGATTTAGGGTTTTGTGGAGGTTAAGTCTCTGGAAATGGTGGCCACAAGGAGGCCATAACGTTCCTTAAATAGGGGACTCACTTAGTATTAGGGTTTCAATCTGAGCCTGGTACACCTTGCATACACCTTGGTACGCACGGCGTACTAGGCAGCCCTCTGCGATCAAACCCGCGCACGAGTACGCTGAGCGTACACTCTAGTACGCCCCGCGTACCCGTCAACCACCCTTTTCTTTACAAGGACCAATATAGACATTAGCTCAAAGATTAAGGTTCACAAAGTATACCTGGGTTTTTTGGATGTTACACATTTGTTTTTATTAAAGTGTCGAGTATTGCTTATTATTGGCCCAAATTAACATAAAATGTGTCGTGAGGCCCAATAATAAAATCAATGGGCCTATAAGGCCCGAATAACATGCAATGAGAACACAAGGTCCAATAAGCATGCAAATAGGTATTTAAGGCCCAATTAAAATGGAAATGTCCTAATTAACCCGATTGTTATTATAATACTTGTGTTAGTTCTATTATTTACCAAAATGACATAAAAGACCAACTTTTAGTAAAGTTGACATTCTTGGCCTATTAAGTTGAGAATTTACATTAGAGGTCCATTTTTGATAAAAATGACACTTTGGGCCCCTTTACGACTGAAAGTTTACAATTAAGGCCCATTGTGACATCCTCATTTTCACGGCCAAAAAAGACCGATTTTGTTTATGCTTTATAAAAATCAGAGTACCTCTTTTAATAAAAATGTTGCGGAATTTGTTCCAAGTAAAACATGATAAATACGTTATCAAAACATTTCCGAAGAAAAGTATTTTTTATTCATTTTAAAACATTTGGGATGTTATGGTCAATACAAAAACATAAGCATAAACGGAACTTACATTCATTATCACTAGGGATTTATATCTCCTTAATCTCTCAGTGTAATGTAACTTCATATCGACACCTGTGATATAAATAAACTGAGTGGGTCAGGTTGGGAAACCTGGTGAGTACATAGGGTTTTCAATCCACAATAATATAATTATTATATTTAAACATCTAACAATCAACCCAATTACCCATTCCCATTATCTTCTTAAGGATTTACCCTAAGGATCAGCTAATCCTTGTTCATTCATTCCTAAGGATCATCCTAAGGAAACAACATGAAGTCCATTGTTGCCAATGACACAGTGGTCAAGCGTAGATGCTATTATTATCACTTAGGCACAACTGCCAGAATTGGGATATTTTCTATGAGGCGCTTCTGTCGATATTGACCTTTAAACGCTACTGTCATGGTCATAAGGCTCCCAATTATGCGCAGCTGCCGATATTGTCCATAGAGCGCAGCTGCTAGGTCGTTTACCATAGATCTAAATCATCTATGGGTTGTGGCGCAGCTGCCAGTGCTCATCTATAGGGTACTAGGTCCATTGCTGCCAATGTTTACCTATAGGGCACTAGGTCCATACTACTAATGTTCCTCTATTTCAGCTTTTATCCCTCATCATTCATCTACCCATGTTTTACCCAATATATTTTGTAGATATAAAATACTTTATACAGTTTACATCATTTAAAACATGTATAAAATCATTCATCCATCATAGACAGCAAGTATTCAGACAATATGCACACATAGCACGTAATTTATATTAAAATACTTCATATCTATGTGTAAGATGAAAGGGACTATGCACTCACTTGAAAGGTGGTGACTCAGCACTCGGACAGCGCTTCGATACTCTCAAAACAATTTTCATTCGATAAAACCTAATATCAATACCACTAAGGTTTAGTCTAACGTCAACCGCGACTAATTAATAGTCTAGCTATTATTATTATTATTTAAGCGTTAAATAACACTCAATATAACTCATAATAATAGCCCAAATAATTATTTTAAGGACCTACTAACATTACTATAATTATTTGAAAGCTATATTTAAAATTGCATAAGCGTAGCTCACTTACAACAGATTTTAAAGAAAATCGGGTTTCGCTTGGAGCAGCATTTCGAAACTGAAAGCCCTTTTTCTCGGGACTCCGGGAGCCTCGGGGCTTCCCTCGGGTGCTAAGGGTTCACCTAGACTTTAGGGAGGGTTTAAAACCCTAGAGAGAGAGATATGAGAAAGGTGTGAGAAATTCGGATGAATTCACATGCTATTTATAGCCTCAGCAGCCTCGGACGCACGTTGGGCGTAGTTCGCATCGGGCTACCAGATGGCTTCGTACGAGACACGCGTTGGACATCGGCTGGAGCTACACGGCTGCTTGTGGACCGAGGGGGCAGCTGTACGCGGCGCGTACCGAGCTTCGGACGATGGGTGTAAGCGAAGGCGACGTGTCGCAAATCCGAAGCGAGGCGTGATCATCAAGCAACGGCTAGGATCCGGCCACGTCACCAAATCTCGCAAATCCGAGTCCCAACTTCAAAAATTCATAAGTCTCGCATATGAGCTCCATTTTCGACGTTCTTTATATCCACGCAAAGGCGGGAACGTACTCTACAACTTTCGTTTAGACTTCTTCGGTTAATTTTGACTTTATTTTAAAAGTTATATTATTTAACAGGCCGGGACACGATTAGTTCGTTAAAAATTCATAACTTCTTCATCCGACGTCCGTTTTCACCCATCTTTTTCTCATTACGCTACTCTTAATGAGATATTCGATTCTCGTTTAGGTCGTGTCGGCTAAAAACCGCTCGATTTATTATTCAAATTTCAGGTTGTACACTGTTAATCCGAAACTTCGAAAAATCATAACTTCTTCATACGAAGTCAGATTTGGGCGTTCTTTTTATGGACACTCTTGGTTTACCGTATTCTACGACTTTCGTTTAGATTGCTAAGGCTAAATCTCTCTCTATCGTAAATTCACTATTTACGCTTCCCGGTATCGTGTCGGTTCCATGGCAAAACTTCGACGGTTCATAACTTCTTCGTTATAACTTGGTTTCAACGTTGTTTATATGTACGGAAACCTTGTAACATATACTAGAACTTGGTTAAGATTATTTATTCAAGATAATATTTTGCCGAAAAGTCATTTTCGACCCCTATTATCTCTATATTGACTAGCCCATATCTACGGGTATTACACCCATGTTTGGTAAAAATAACATTTTCAGCCCACTTTTGATAGAAATAACATTTTTGGCCCAATTTTAATGGAAATGACATTTTCGGCCCAAATATATTGGAAATAAAAATTTTGGCCCAATTTAATAGAAATGATATTTTAAGTCCATAAAGGCCAAAATTTACATTTTAGGCCAATGAAAATCGTGATTTTCTAATTAAGGCCCATTTTTTTGAAAATTGACCATTTCAGCCCATTAAAATCGTGATGGCCCAAATAGAAGCCCATTTTGTGAAAATTAACACTTTTGGCCCCTTTAAAACCATGAATATCATAAAGATCCATTTTTATCTAAAAATGACTCTTTTGGTCCTCTCAAAACCATGAGTTAACATAAAGACTCCACTTTTTGTTTAATGATTATAAAATGATGAGAAGTTAAATATTTTCCTACAAAATCTTCTTATTTTTTCTCCTACTTACTGGATTATTACAAGTGTTGTAATCATACATCATACATACTTATAAAGCTAGCATTTTTTCTTGAATCTCATGCATTTGAAACCCCTTTTTTAACTACCTTTCACCACATTCATTTGAAACTCCCATGACTTTTCAATTTCTTTACAATAATATTATAGATAAGTTAAATAATGTTCTATTAACAAGAAAGGGTGTTTTATTACAATGTCTTCATCCCACATCGATGGTGAGAGTAAACAAGAGAATGTTTCCTCTTCTATAAATTGGAAAGGTTGTGAAATGTTTCAATGGGACCAAACCATGAGAACTTCCTCATGCCTACCTTTGTAGGATTTTGAAGGTATTATTTGGTGAGATTGTCTAATTGGCAAGTGTCCAGTTAACTTTTAGAATTCCAAAAATGGTTTTGAACCGAATTTTTTCAGGTTTAAACCGTGTTTCAGTTAGAAAAAAATTATGTAGTTTGGTATATTGAGTTGAACTGGAGCTGGATCAATTTGGACCGATAAAGGAATCATTTTCCTTTCACAACAAACATTTGAAACTCTCATGATTTTTCAAATTATTTCTAATAATATTATAAATAAGTTCATAATTTTATATAAATATAAAAAAGCATCTACCTAAACCTAAAATTATAATTGTTTGAAAAATCACTTTGATTTAAAAGCACGAAATATATACAAATCGGGTTTCACTAGAAAAAAAATATGTAGTTTGGTATATTTAGTTGAATCGGTCCGAGTTTGATCTATTTGGATCATAAAAGAAACATTTTCCTTTCACTACATACATTTGAAACTCCCATGATTTTTCAAATTGTTTCAAATATATTTTAAAAAAGTTTCATAATGTTATATAAATATAAAAAAAACATCTACCTAAACATAAAATTATAATTGTTTGAAAATTCGATTTGATCAAAAACACAAAATATATGTGCATATTATATTTTATAAATGAAATCTTTTTATAATGAACTTTTGAATCTTGAAAATACATATAAACAAACTTTCTGTATTAAGTACCTAACTGAATTTATGATTTTAGAATTAAACAAAAAATTATTCAATAAAAACTTACTTTTTGGATAACAACTTACGAGATTATAGAAAAATGAAACGATTGAACAATAAAGAAATGGTAAACAAGAGAAAGGGTATTTTACTAAATAATTTGAATAATGTTTTATAAACAAGAAAGCGTGTTTTATTACAATGTTTTCATCCCACATCAATGGTGAGAGTAAACAACAGAACGTTTCATCTTCTATAAATAAGAAAGGTTGTGAAATGTTTCAAAGGGACCAAACCATGAGAACTTCCTTATGTCTACCTTTTTAAGATGTTGAGGGTATTCTTTAGTGAGATTGTCTTTATTGGCAACTGTCCATTTAAGTTTTAGAATCCCGAAAATGGTTTTGAACAAGATTTTTTTAGGTTCAAACAAAGTTTCAGTTAAAAAACCGTTATGTAGTTTTATGTATTGAGTTGAATCGATATGAGTTTGATCAATTTGGACCGATAAAGCAACCATTTTTCTTTCAGCACATACATTTGAAACTCCCATGATTTTTCAAATTGTTTCTAATAATATTATAAATAAGTTACCTAAACATAAAATTATAAATGTTTGAAAAATAAATTTGATTCAAAAACACAAAATATATACAAACCGGGTTTCAATAGAAAAAACGTTATGTAGTTTGGTATATTAAGCTGAATCGGTTCGAGTTTGATCAATTTGGACCGATAAATAAAGCATTTTCCTTTTACCACATACATTTGAAACTCTCATGATTATTCAAATTGTTTATAATAATATTATAAGTTACATAATGTTATATAAATTTAAAAAAAAATCTACCTAAGCATAAAATTATAATTGTTTGAAAAATCGCTTTGATTCAAAAGACGAAATATATAATCAATTATATTTTATAAATGAATTCATTTTATAATGACATTTTGAATCATGAAAATACATATAAACAAACTTTCTATATTAAGTACCTAACTGAATTTATGATTTTAGGATTTAACAAAAAGTTATTCAATAAAAACTTAATTTTTTATAGCAACTTACGAGATTACTGAAAAATGAAACTATTGAACAATAAATTTTCTGGATAACGTTTTATTTCTATTATTTAATATTTTATTTAACAAAATTAAATTATTGGCAAATAAAAAAATGAGTTTAATTAAAATGTCTTCATCCCACATTGATCGTGAGAGTAAAGAAGAGAATGTATTCTCCTCTATAAATAGGAAAAGTTGTGAAATATTTCAAAGGGACTAAGCCATGAGATCTTCTTTGCATCTAACTTTGTAGGACGTTGAGTGTATTCTTTGGTGAGATTGTCTTTGTCGACAAGTGACCAATTAAATTTCAGAATTTCGAAAATGATTTTGGACCGTATATTTTAGATTTGGGTCGAGTTTAATAAGGATCCGAGTGTCTTCTGACTGAGTTAGGCAAACTCGCTTCCATTGGAGGTCGAGTTTAAGTAACATGCCAAGTATTTGGTTGTGTTAGCCAAATTTTACAACTCTGTATGTAATACAATTTAAAATTTTAACCTTATAAAAGACGTCACTATTATCATATGTTCTACATAATTATGGTAATATTTATGATACAAAACATTTTTTTTACTATTTAAGATAAAAAAAAAAATTGTCTCTATTATCATATGTTGTACAAAATGATAAAATTTAAGATAGATAAAAAGATGTCTCTATTATCGTATTTTCAACATAATGATAATATTTAATATAAACGTTTTAATTTAATATGAAATTATTATTTGATAGATAACAATAACGATTTACTTATTTTTAAAAATTAATTTTTCTATTTTAATCTTATAGCTTTGTATATGCAAAACAACTTCAAGTTCCAACCTTATCTCTTATAATATAGTTCAACATAATAACAATACTAAAAATCATTTTCTATATTTTCTATGAAATTATTATTTAATTGTTAATAACAATGATTTAGTTATTTTTAATATAAAATATTTTTTTATATCTCACGCAACGCACAGGCATTCGTCTAGTCAAAGAATAAGATAAGAAAAGAGAATTAATAAATTACACTTGGCAATCAATAAATAGATAGAATGATGAAATAGGAAGATAAAATATGAATTAACTAGGTGTAAGACCAGTGTGTTACACGGGTTTGTTAAAAAAATAATATAAAATTTCAAACATCAACCAATTATTAAAGTAATACAATACATATAAGTAAAGACTTTATTGAATAAATATGTAACTGAACCCAAAATACAAAAAAAAAAAAATCATTAATGAAATATTCTAAATAGTTTTTAAAAATCATAAATTTTTAAATACTTCTTTGAATACAACATTAAATGTCTTATTGGTAATATTTCATTCACCGTCTAAATCTCCCATTTCAATGTAATTATTTTTATATACAAACGAAAATATTTCATTGACCGATTTGAAGGAAATCAAGTAAAAGTTTTGAAGCAAATCAAGTAAAAGTTTTAAAATAAGAATGATTAATGAAATCAAGCTTAATTTTGTAAAGAAACAATATAACCAATGCTTTATTTTTGGAGGATAAATTGTAGATTGATTGAAGACTTTCCCAATATATGTTTTAAAAAATTGGTTGAATTATTTGATTTATTTAATTTACTTAATTTAGATCATATACGTTTTTATTAGGTGGCATTGTTTTATACTGACAAGTGAAAATGATTTAATTGTAAATTACCAGAAATTGATATTTGTCCAAATGAAAGAGAACATGTCGTGTAGCAAAAAATTCTTTATTTATTTGGAATAATTTAAATTTTCCTAAAATTATAGCATTAAAAAGACATTGAAAAATTAACTTTGAAAATTAAAATAATAAATAAATTTAACGAAAACGAGGATGACAAATATCATAAGATTGGCAAGGGGTTAGTGCTGTTCTAATCAGCCGACAATCTTAAATGTCTACCTGGTATTTTATAAATTTTTGTTAAGACTTTTTGGTCGGTTTTATTTATTTGAAAATGACATATTGAACAATTATATGTTGACATGGACATCAATGCACATTTTTCTTCTAATGTGAATGCCACATTTTTTGTATGGATCAGATGATTTTTTTTTCAAATGGTTGTATGAGCTTTTTAGTTTCAAATCTTGTAGTTACTACTAGTTGAATTTTCATGTAGTTTGAAATTTTTTGTTTTAACCATGGATTTTTTGTTTCTAGTTTAATCCGTGGGAATTTTTGTTTTCTTTTAAAAAAAACAGAAAATATACCGTTAGAATTTCCGGTAATAAATTCAAAAACGACATAATTAGTATAGAAGTCTATATAATTAGCCAAATCGTCTAAAGCATGAATAAAATTGTGTTTGTTCCGAATGTCGAACGATTTAAGCAAATTCCTTTTTTCTTTTTTCATTTAAAGACAATCATCTTCTTTCTCCGGACCAATGACTAGCTTGTTTAACACTGTTAACTTTTATTGGAGGATTCCATCATGAATCTCGTGCAAGTTAGGTTGTGGTTGAAACCGCAAACGGAGCATAATCGCTTTCGATATGTGTTGGACATGCACTCTCGCATTGTGTAATTTCATATGTATGAAAGAGGTGGGGTGGTGATTAACCTCGATGCTAATGATTATCCCAAAGCTTCTACGAATGAATGAAGTTATGTTATGATCGTTGTCGGATAGAGATGATAGTCTTCTGTTGATATTTCCAAGCCGAACATAATGCATCAATAGGCAAAACAACCAATACCAACATGTTCTCACCTTTCGATAGATATCAGGTTACTTCGAAGCTCAAACCATTTGAAACATGATTGCTATTTTTTCTTGTTATTGATAGTGTAGTATTCTCTGCCCATATCAAAGAAAATAGAGGAAAGTCTTTCTCCAATGAGAATAAATAAAGTTTTTGGGCAAAACAATAAAGGAATTCACCTTTGACACCAAGGGATAATAGTATATTGTTGGCGATGACTGGTGAACAGAATATATGAGAAAAGGTTTTCGACGACCGGATTCCGACCTAATAGAGCGGGGAGACAATGAGTTTAGTTGAACAACGTAACTAGTCTAAGGGCGATTGAAAGGGGGCGAAGAAAAATGAAATGTGAAATAAATATATGCTTTAGGAGTGTGAGATAAGCGGGCAGGGAGTATGTAACCGAACAACTGTAAGGGTTTCTAGTAGTGATAGTTGAATTAACATGTAACGCCCGCAAATTTAGGCTAGACGTTTAAGAACGATAAAATAACATTTTAGATAAAACATTATTTTGAATAGATAATCCAAATAAAAGTCGTAGTAATCATAATTATGAATATGTAAGTATAAAAACGACGAAATATGGCTTCATATGAAGAAGTTATGATTTTTCGAAGTTTCGTGTTCGACACGATACACATATGTGTCATAAATTATAAAATGAAAATAGGTTGAGCGTTTGACAAACCAATCTAAAAGAAAGTTGATGTCATCATAAATACGAATCCGCCAATATAAAAAACGCCGAGAACGGAGTTCATATATAGAAGTTATGAATTTCATAGAGTATTTTACAGTGTAACCTTCACGGACTGTAAAATTAAAAACAGAGTGCAAATTAGCTGACGATGTCTAAATGAAAGTTGTATTACTCATCGATACGGAACAGGGGATATAAATAAGGTCGAAAACGAATCTTATATGTGAGAGTTATGATTTTTTAATGAATGCGAAAAATACCCAATAATGGCTCCACACCCGGCGAGACACATGGCCCTACCGGACGGCCGACATGTGGAGCAACCAGAAAGACCCTTCCCCTACACATCGATGATGTGGCACAATAGGAGAATGACATGCGTTAGTAGGAGAGCCAAATAAGCCACCAACCGGAATTGTCGACGTTTCGCAAGGAGAATCAACCACGTAGGTAGGGTGCGAAGTGCCTAGGCGTGACACGTCATTCTGAAGAGTCTGTATATACTTCAGTTTTTGAGCATTTTACCCCACAATTCTCTTTAGTTTTCTCTCACTAATTTCCTGCAACCCGAGGCCCGATTTTAGGAGTTTTCAAGTGTTAGTAGCAAAGCTATGGAGCATCAGAGAGCCCGACGAAATAGAGCTTTCGATATCGAAGTGTTGCCCGTGCAATTTTTGGTTTTTCACTAGAAAACTTGTTAGTTGATTTTATACTTCCTATGCTTTACGTATAACTTATATTTATGGTCATAGTCGTCAGTATGAACTTATAAATAAGATTTATTAGTAATATCAATCGTTATACTGATCGATCTATTTACGAGAATGATGTCTAGGCTAAATCGGTAAGGTGTTGAAAATGTCTTTTTCAAAATAGTACATCTTTTTACCAAACGGATCCTACCTCCAAAGAGATCTTACATGTCATTTGTCATTCATGTTCTTATAGAACTCGGTATTTCTTTAGGATTATTGAAGAATTTGGTAATGATTAGTATAACTTTATAAATATGAAAAAAAAATATTAAGACTTAGTAATATTAGTAATTAGGTCGTTCAAAGGGAAAATTGAAGTGTTACATGGAGCGGACTTTCCCGTAAGTCTTCCACTTCAATAAGGTGAGTGCATAGTTATTTTTATGAACATGATTTTAATAAAAGTATTTATTAAAAGTATTAAATATCAGTTGAAAGTTTATATGAGAATTAAATGCCTATGATCTGGAATATATGTTAAATATATATTTGATAACATACATTGTGTGAACCAGATATTGTTATATATGTATAAAGTGTATATATGGTATTATTACATGAAAATATTAAGGGAAATATTACTACTTAAAAAGATTAATGTATATTAAATATATGATATTCTGTGTTAAAGATATATACTAAATTATGATGGTATTATCTAAACAGGGTTGTGACAATTGCAAAACCCGCCATCAATCGTCAACCACAAACATGACGAACATCAAATATAATAGACTAAATATGTAAATATTTGTCAATCTATGATAAAAATACATGATAACGTCTTCCAATATATAAGAAAAAAATCAGTTATATTTCCCAAAAACTAAAAATTTAGGTGTATATATTATAACACCCCGTTAATTAAATAAATAAATATATAGTAGCCCTAAAATCAATAATTATATATAGTAAGGTGTTGGTAACGAGGATCTGATTGTCATAATTTTAGAGATTGGGTGTTAAAAGTTTAAGTTTCGGATTGGTTTCGTAAATAATTATGAAGGCAGGCACTACATGGTAAATTATTGGGACTTAATTTGAAGAGATTTTGGAGGCTTAGGGGCTGAATGGTAACATAAGGACTTCAATTGAAAACAATTTGTAGAAGGAGGGGGCTGCTTGGTAAATTTTGGACTTGATTTGTAAGGAATTTTAAAAGGTGGGGTTTAAATGGTAAATTATGGGCTAAGATTGAAAAAAAAGAGGAAGGGAAGGACTATTGATGTCATTATGCCAAAATGTTTAGAATGGAGGCGGGTATATAATCCTCCCGACAACCTAACCCTAGGAGGGTGAAACAGCTGTCACCTCCCACTTATGCCTCCCTCACCGACCACCACCCTACCCCCTTGCTTCTCCGAGCACCGAGTCAGCGATGTGCCACTCCGCTAAAGACGTGAACCACCGTTACCCTCTAGCCGTTGCCTTGGTAGGGTGATCACCACCACAATCTCATCTTCTCTCCGTCGTCGCCCGTTTCCGTTGAAGACAATGCCGTCAGTGGTTCGTGTGTGTCTCATATGTACGTGTGTCGACTTGTTGATGGGTATAAGATCAAGAGGAGCCTTCGCCACCACTGTGAGGTGGTGGCTGTCATCGCAAAATCACCACCGTTGTCTCCTCTCCATGGTTCTGCCATCGCCAAATGTCACCGGAAGGGTGGATTCTGTTCCGGGCAAAACAAGTGTGTGGGTGGGTTTCCTGTTGTAGTGTGTGTTGTGTGTGGTTTGTTTGGCCGGAAAAATCGAGAAAAAGGCCACCACCCCCACCGTGAGCTGGTGGCTGCCTCCATCTACCACCGCCGGCCACCATAAGGGTGGCCGTGTGTGTGTGTAGCTTAGTGTGTGTGTGTGTGTGTTATTGGGATTTTGCTTTGTTTGTTGTAATCTGTAACAAAATAATAATAATAATAAACTCAAAACCACCATCGTGAGGTAGTGGCTGCCGCCTCCTACCGCCACCAACCGTTGTGTTGGGTGATGGTGTGCTTTTTCTTGCATGTAGTTGCTTTTTGGATGCTTGGACAAAAACAGACTAGAAACCCTAACCACCACCGTAAGGTGGTGGTCGCCACCGTCACACCGTGAGCCGCTGTTGACCACCACTACCCGAGATGGTAGTGGGTGGTGCCTGACTAGCAAAACTCTAATGGGCCTAGTGAAACCCTAATGGGCCTAATGAACCCTAATTGATCAAAAGACCTAGCTATTGGGCCTATTGGGCTATGGTTGGGTTGGAAACCCTAATTAGGGTTTAGAAAACCCTAATATTGGACATATGGGTTTTGGACTGTCGGGACATGCATTTTGGATGACTGCATTGGGATTGTATATTAAGCTCGGCCACACTACATGATTGACCCAAAAGATTGATGGACTTAATGGATTAAGTCCTTAATGGGTTAAGTGTTTCATCGTCATTTTATGTGAAAACCCTAATTTCACTTAGGCTTTATGTTGGACCTTTCTATTGGGCTTTGGTGTTTGGGCCAATAATGGGCCATCCAAGAACAATCATATGGACTAAGAATATATGAATGGGCTTTAGGGTAAGGCCCATATGAGGGTTTGCGCCCAATTTTGAAAATTAGGCGATAGGTGGGCCATAGTTGGGCCTCCGTGATTATGAGATATTGGGCCATTAGAATTGCCAAATGTTTGGAGTGGACTAAATGGTTGGGCCTTAGAATAAGACCATGTAAAGGTTTGGGCCCAATTTGGAAAATTAGGCCATATGTTGGGCCTTGATTCATAGTTTAACTCTTGGGCCTTTGGATTGGGCATTGAGTTGAATCAACTAACATAGGGGTAAAGCAATCTTTACCCAAGCATGGACTTATGATTTTTGTGTTGGAAACTAATTATTAATTGGGTGTTGTTTTGATATTGACAGTTAGGGAAGCTGTCATCCAGCAGCCAGAGTTTCGTCTGCGGGACTTTAGCAGAGTGAGGTGAGTTACCTTCTAGTAGAAGTGGGTCTAAGGCCACAATGCTTGCCCACTAGTAGAGTTGTTTGATAGATGATTGTCTTTTTGATAATCATCTAGGTTTGCTACTACCTTATATGTTTATGTGCTAGCATGATATGATGTTATGTGATAGTAGGTAGTAGGGGGAATAGTCCCCGAGTACGGTCGTAAGGACCAAAGGGTAGGTCAGGCACCCCAGATATGCCTGACAATATCTTTTTGTTATGTTGTTATGTGGTAGTGGTAGGGGTGAAATAGTCCCCGTAACCGGTTGAGATAAACCGGAGGGTAGGTCAAGCACCCCAAAATTGCTTGACATGGGTAGGTCAAGCACCCGAGAATTTCCTGGTAGGGTAGGTCAAGCACCCCAGAATTGCTTGACATGGGTAGGTCGGGCACCCCAGAATTTCCTGGCAGTATGTTTGTTATATGGTATGTGGTATGATGGGGGAACTCACTAAGCTTCGTGCTTACGGTTTATAGTTTTGGTTTCAGGTATTCGTTTTCAAGGGAATGGAGCCGGCTTGATTGCAGCGCATCACACTATGATTTTCCACACATGAGATCCTTGGGATTACACTCTGATATTGTTTTATGATAACATGTTTTGATTACTGACACTTGGGTCTTGACATGTGATGTTATTATGAATGTTTTTATATTGTTGGTTTTATAATAACTTAATTAAAAACGAAATTTTTGGTCTTGAATTTTGGGATGTTACGAGTTGGTATCAGAACATTGGTTTGAGGGATTCGGACATACTTTCGGGTGTGTATGGACTCAAACTAAGGACTTGGTATGAAAAATTTTCAAAAGTAAAATCATTTTATAAAAAGAAGTTTGTAAAGAGAAAAGAACTTTGAAAAGAACAAGGTGTGTGATGCGTGCAATCAGCCGAGCTCAAGTAAGTTTTCCCCAAGATACCCATACATGTTATTGTTGGGTTTTTAGCAATCTAACACTTCCTAAGTGTGCATGGAACCCTAATAAACCTTGGATCTATGTTTGTCTAAATACATGCAAAATAATAATTTTCCAAGGTTCATAACCTATCTAACATGGCATGGGGAACATTTCAACATAAAAGAGTTAGAAGAGATTACATACCTTTTGATGAGTTTGATTCTTTAGGAGTTTGAGGGCCAAGCACCAATAGTGTGAATGCCTCAAATGGAATCACAAATCACCACAAACACTTGGAAAACTTTGAGAGAGTATACACACTTGCAATTTTCGGCCACACACAAGCACACACACTAGTTCACTAGTTGCCATTTCATGCACCATAAGCATGCTTATATAGTGTACATGGTTAGGGTGAAACCCTAATAACCCATGACCTTTCCTTTTCCAAGGATCCATGGGTTAAAAGATCCATGGATCATCCATGGACTTCCATCGAAGCCTAGCCCATTAACAAATGAGTGTTAGCCCACACCATATAAAACCAATAGCCCATAATCTAATTAGTCTTCCTTTTAATCTCTAAATTAATTCATAATTAATTTAAGACTAAGACTAATTAAATAACATAACCTCATATTAATATATTATAACTTATAATATATTAATAAACATATGTGTATAACTCTCATAAAATTATCCATAAATTGTTCGGATGAAATGCAACCCAAATGGACCATGCCGGGTCGGGTCAAGTATATACCATATAAGTTATGGACTTAGACACCTTATCCAACAGACTCCCACTTGGATAAGTCTAATAACTCTATTTGCCTATATAACTTCAGGAACCAACCAGCAATCGTAGCTCTCGAAAACTCTGTTGAACTATGAAGCGCCATTTTAAGACAAGTGATCATATAATCCTCTGTTCTCATGATATCAGCCGGACAAACACATGGAACTATGTCTTGCTTATTGTCTGGCAGTTGTTTCTCGATTTCCGATTTGTTTGACAGAGAACTTTACTGAACACATCAGTTTAGTTCTGACCGGGCCCGGTACATGGGTCAACACAAAATCATCGACGGGCCCAGATATCGCTTCTATTTCTAGAAGGAACAGATAAACTTCGACTCATATGCTTGTTCTACTACTTGTTGAATTGTACACGAAGGCACGTTTTATAACATCAAGTTACTGATGCGTTTTCGTGCAATCAATGCACAACCAACTCATAGGTAACAACTCATATCTCTAGGTTTGAAGACTTATATGATATTATCGTCTCACGATCACTCGAGATAAATTCCATGAAGTGATACAAGTGAGCGTGGGTTTATACCAATACTCATAATTTATGAGTACTCATGAATGTTGCAGCAACCATTACAATGTCTAAACACCTTTAGCCATCTACAAACCCAATTCATGACAATCTTGATTCATACCTACTTCCGACGTATGACCGATTGTGGAGGTTTGAATAAATTAATTATTCTGGAAGTCAAAACATACAAAACTGAAACAATAGTAAATAATTGACAATGATAGTAACACTTTACTCATAAATAAATCATAAATTTTATTCATCATCAAACGTCGATTACATTTTACAAGTTTCAGGAAAACTATCTAATCTGTAAAACTAATATCGTCCCTCAGCCCGATGTGCCTCGCATGCTGAAAATGCTTAACCCTCGTCAGTCCCTTCGTAAGGGGATCTGCAGGATTCTCATCCGACGATATCCTCCTTGTCACGAGGAGTCCTTCTTCAATCTTGTGTCTTATGAAGTGATATTTTCTGTCAATGTGTCGGGATCTGCCATGATCTCTTGGTTCCTTGGCTAAGGCAACCGCACTATTGTTGTCACAGAAAATCTCCATAGGTTCCTTAATAGCTGGTACAACTCCAAGGTCTCCGATGAAGTTCTTTAGCCATATCGCCTCCTTCGCTGCTTCACTCGCTGCTATATACTCTGATTCACAAGTCGAATCAGCCACCGTCTCCTGCTTGGAACTCTTCCAAGAAATTGCCCCTCCATTTAAGGTAAAGACCCAGTCCGACTGAGAGCGGAAGTTATCCCTATCAGTCTGAAAACCAACATCATTATACCCTAATACTCTCAAGTCATCACTCCCACCAAGGGTAAGGATCCAATCCTTAGTCCTCCGCAGATACTTGAGAATGTTCTTTACCGCGGTCCAATGAGCCTTGCCAGGGTTCCCCTGATACCTGCTGACCATGCACAAAGCAAATGCCACATCAGGGCGGGTACAAGTCATTGCATACATGATCGAGCCAACAGCGGAAGCATACGGTAGTTGGCTCATCTCAGCTATCTCTGCCTCTGTACTCGGATTCTGAGTCTTACTTAGTTTGGCATTGCTTTGGATCGGTAAATCTCCTTTCTTGGAATTCTGCATGTTGAACCTTTTCAACACCTTATCCAAGTAGGTAGTCTGACTAAGTCCAATTAGTCTTTTACTCCTTTCTCTTAATATCCTTATCCCTAGGATATAGGTAGCCTCCCCTAGGTCCTTCATAGCAAAGCACTTCCCAAGCCAGGACTTAACCCCCTGCAAGGTTGGGATGTCATTTCCTATAAGTAGTATGTCATCCACATACAGTACCAAGAAGCTAACTATACTCCCACTAGCTCTGACATACACGCAAGACTCATCTTCACTTCTCGAGAAGCCAAACTCTTTGACCTTCTCATCAAAACAAAGATTCCAGCTACGAGATGCTTGTTTTAATCCATAAATGGATTTCTCAAGCTTGCATACTCTATTAGGGTACTCTGTATTGACAAAACCCTCTGGCTTATTCATGTACACATCCTCAGCCAACTTTCCATTAAGGAAAGCGGTTTTGACATCCATTTTCCATATCTCATAATCATGAAATGCTGCAATGGCTAGCATAACCCTAATTGACTTAATCTTTGCTACCGGCGAGAAGGTTTCATCATAATCAATACCCTGAGTCTGAGTAAAACCCTTCGCAACCAGTCGAGCCTTATAAGTATGCACCTTTCCTTCCATGTCGATCTTCTTCTTGAAGATCCATTTGCACCCGACTGTTTTACGGCCTGGTACATTGTCAACCAAGTTCCAAACTTGATTGTCATACATGGAATGTATCTCGCTGTCCATAGCCTCCTTCCATTTAGCAGACTCCGGGCCTGCCATGGCTTCCTTAACACTGCTAGGTTCATCCAAATTTACCATTGTACTATCGCTGATAAACGTATCACCTTCCGTAGTAATATGAAAGCCATAATAAAACGAAGGTGTGTTCCTAACCCGTGTGGAACGCCTCGGAGGTACAGACATGTCAGCTTGCTCAACAGGAGTTTCCTCCTCAGGTTGATTGCTAGTGTCTGAGGTTCCTTCACCAATTTCTTCTTGAATTTCTTCAAGATCAATTTGCCTCCCACTGTCTCCTTGGCTTATAAATTCTCTCTCACGAAAGACCCCTCTTCTTGCTACAAAGACCACATTCTCACTGGGTCTGTAGAAGAGGTAACCGAAGGATTTCTGTGGGTAGCCGATGAAAATACACCTTTCACTTCGGGGTTCGAGCTTATCATGAGTCTCACGCCTCACGAAAGCCTCGCAACCCCAAATCTTGATGTGGTTCAAATTGGGAACCTTCCCAGTCCTCATCTCATGAGGTGTTTTGGTAACCTTCTTTGTAGGGACTAGATTAAGGATATGGGCGGCAGTCTCTAAGGCATACCCCCAAAAAGAGATTGGTAGCGAAACTCGACTCATCATAGAGCGAACCATGTCCAACAAGGTTCGATTATGCCTCTCAGCTACACCATTCAGCTGTGGTGTCCTGGGAGGAGTCAATTGTGAGACAATCCCACACTCCTTAAGATAATCAAGGAACTCGGTACTAAGATACTCACCACCTCGATCGGATCGAAGCATCTTAATGTTCCTGCCCAATTGATTTTCTACTTCCTGTTTGAATTCCTTAAACCTTTCAAAGGTTTCTGACTTATGTTTGATTAAGTAGACATACCCATATCTACTAAAATCATCAATAAAAGTCACATAATACCGATTAGCATCCCTTATGGCGGTTTTGAATGGCCCACATACATTAGTATGTATTAGGTCCAACAAACCCTCACCCCTTTCACAAGTTCCAGTGAAGGGTGATTTTGTCATCTTTCCAAGTAGACACGATTCACAACTATCATCCGATTTAAGATCGAATGATTCCAAAACTCCACTCTTTTGGAGTTGACCTATGCGTTTCTTGTTTACATGTCCAAGACGACAATGCCACAATGATGATTTATCTAGGCTAGTAGAAGAATCAATATACAACACATTATTTCCTAAGTTGTCTACAATCGACACAGTTTCATACACACCATCACAAGGTAATGCTTTAAAATAAAACACATTTTTAAAGAAAGCATTAATACCACCACATTCATTATCAAACGAAAAGGTAAAACCTTGTTTGTACAAAGCATGAAAAGAAATAATATTCCTCGCCATTTCAGACGAGTACACACATTTATTCAAATCTAATTTTAACCCATTATTAAGCAACAAAGTATAAACTCCAATCTTGGAAACAGGTGAAGCCTTCCTATTCCCCATGATCAAGTTTATCTTCCCGTGCTCCACATCCTCACTTCTTCTTAGGCCCTGCATATCAGAACATATGTGAATACCACATCATGTATCAAGCACCCAAGAGTTAGAATATGATGAATAATTAGACAATATAGTGTAAATACCTGCATGGGTGAGTTTCACTTTCCCATCCTTTAGATCCTGCAAGTACTTAGGGCAGTTTCGCTTCCAGTGTGCCTTTTCATGGCAATAGAAGCATTCAGCATCCTTGGGAATGGCAGAAGGAGTGACAGAACCGCTCTTGGTCTTCGATGAGGAGCCTTTAAGAGACTTTCCCTTGGTACCCTTCGAAGGGTGCTTCCTCTTTTTCCCTTTGCCTTGCCCGATAGCCAAAACAGGGGTAGATGTTGGAGTAGGAGTAGTAGAGGTAACAACCGCCTTGCCCTTAAGACCGGTTTCCGCGGTCTTCAAGAGTCCTTGAAGCTTGCTGAGGGTAGCTTCCTCCTTGTTCATATGATATGTCATACGAAATTGGTCATAACAAGAAGGTAAGGAGTGCAAAATGATGTCAATTTCCAACTCCTCAGGGATGTTCACATTCAGCTTCAGCAAACGGTCCACATACCTTTGCATCTTTTGCATGTGAGCCGTGACGGAATCACCGTCCTTCATGCGGGTAGTTATTATGGAGGAGATTATTTCATACCGCTCCTGACGAGCACTCTGATGGTACCTTTCCATCAGGTCTTGGTGCATCTCAAAAGGGTAGAAATCTTCATATGACTTTTGGAGCTCGGCTGTCATCGTGGCCATCATGATACATGCCACCTTAGTAGCATCTCTCTCATGTGTCCTGAATTCAACGATCTCCTCAGGAGTAGCAGTAGACTCATCAAGTTCTTTTAACTCCTTATCGAGGACATATTCCTTGTCCTCATAACGAGTAACCATCCTGATGTTCCTAATCCAATCCATGAGGTTGTAACCATCAAAGATGACCCTCCCACAAAGATTCATGAGAGAGAAAGAACCAGTTGGGTTAGAGCCTGAAGCATTAGTGTTGGAAGACATCTGAAAGAAGAAGGCAAGTTTAGATTAGATATATAGAATCCTTAATAAGACACCCAAATGTAATATTAAGGCTAGGACCCAATCACAATATATTATACTTAGAAGAGGGATGTCGTAATCTAAGCAATAATATATTTGAAAGGTAGGTGAATGACGATTCACCAATTTCCACCATGAAAAACAAAATGAATTATTAGGTTTTAATTGGATTTGAAATTCCTAGATTCTTTTGAGATTCATTGAACTTTTCAATGGCATGTTTCAATCTCGATTGTGCCCTTCAAGTTTTGTGACTGGGATGCCGAGGATCACAAAACAAGGTGTGAATAACCATGATAATTCACTTGGTACCCTTAATATTATCACCTAATCAATGTGCTGGTTAACCACACACGCTCCATTGATCCATGACAAACATTAAGTCACCCTTCGTGATCCTTACTAGTCCAAGTTAGTGTGTCGGTTAACCACATACGCTCCACCAACGACTTGGTAAGGTACAAAGTGTGAATTCCATGGACTAGCACCATGTTCACATTTTTCCTAAAATAACTAAGATTGGGAATTAAAAGGTTTAGTTACTTTATAATAATCATTATACTTTTAATGAGGATTTAAAGTCATTGTCCTACTCGTTCGGCTAACGACCCTCCACCAGTCAAGCAAGCGGTGGGTGAGAGTGGACACCCATTAAGTTGCCATTTTATAGGCAACAACCTTATACCCACCTTATAGACCGGCTTCGTGAATGAGACCTACTAACGGTAAAACGACTTATTCTTATATATATATATAATAATTAACCATTAATGTTATAAATAGTATAAGGGTTGAATTTTAACTATTAAAACTCTAAGGGTTGGAATTAAAGTTTATTAAAGTGTGTGAAACTTTACAAATTCCAAAACTTGAGGACAAGTTTTGTAACTATCCAAAACTTTTCATTTCATAACTCATGAATTAAAGGTTCATAAAAATGAAGACTCTTCATTTTCATGTAACTTATGTGTTTAAATGTGTGTGTTAAAGAAAGCGACCTTTGGATATCCATAACTTGAGGAAAAATTATGGACTCCATTAAAACACATAAATGATCAAGAATTAATTCTAAACAATTCAACAAATAATTCCTATCATCTTCTAAATTCATAAGAACATGAACATGATCATCAAAATTTCAAGAATTATATGAACACATAAAAAATCATGGAATTTTGATATATGCTATTGTAAATGGATTAGAACAACCATTACACCAACTAAAACAAGTTTTAAAACACCAAAACAGTTTAGGGTAATGTTTCTAGTCCATTTCCAGCAGCAAAAGTCGAAAATCTGCACTCTGTGGCTCCTACTCGTCGAGTGCATGAACCTACTCGGCGAGTAGGTTGAAGATACACATGGACTCGGCGAGTTCATCAGGCAGACAGCAAGTTTTTCGACTTTTTCAACTATTTTGCATCAAGTATCAAACAAGCAAGCCTAGGCTCTGATACCACTATTAGGTTTTGAGCAATCTAACACTTCCTAAGTGTGCATGCAACCCTAATAAACCTTGGATCTATGTTTGTCTAAATACATGCAAAATAATAATTTTCCAAGATTCATAACCTATCTAACATGGCATGGGGAACATTTCAACATAAAAGAGTTAGAAGAGATTACATACCTTTTGATGAGTTTGATTCTTGAGGAGTTTGAGGGCCAAGCACCAATAGTGTGAATGCCTCAAATGGAATCACAAATCACCACAAACACTTGGAAAACTTTGAGAGAGTATACACACTTGCAATTTTCGGCCACACACAAGCACACACACTAGTTCACTAGTTGCCATTTCATGCACCATAAGCATGCTTATATAGTGTACATGGTTAGGGTGAAACCCTAATAACCCATGACCTTTCCTTTTCCAAGGATCCATGGGTTAAAAGCTCCATGGATCATCCATGGACTTCCATCCAAGCCTAACCCATTAACAAATGAGTGTTAGCCCACACCATATAAAACCAATAGCCCATAATCTAATTAGTCTTCCTTTTAATCTCTAAATTAATTCATAATTAATTTAAGACTAAGACTAATTAAATAACATAACCTCATATTAATATATTATAACTTATAATATATTAATAAACATATGTGTAGAACTCTCATAAAATTATCCATAAATTGTTCGGGTGAAATGCAACCCAAATGGACCATGTCGGGTCGGGTCAAGTATATACCAAATAAGTTATGGACTTAGACACCTTATCCAACAGTTATAATATGATATGTTATGTTATGATATGATTATGAGAACTGCATGCTAGATTATGGCTAAGGATCTAGGAAGGATGCCTTATATGCCTATTGTATGTGCTTGTAGACTTGCATGCTAGAACTGATCAGTCAATGATAGGATAGCATGTTTAGGTTATGCCTGATTGTATGAGCCTTTGAATTGCATGTACAGATTCCTAATTAGAGGATAGAATGGTTTGATTGGAATATGATGGTTAGGTTTTCCATTGTTTGAATGCTGTTTACTTTGTGCTTTGTGGGACTCTTAGTAATGTGAGCTAGCTATTAAGTGAATATGCTAATTCACATGTGGCACAGGCTGGATAATCTCAGAGTGATAGATTTGACCCTATTGTGTGGCTCTTGTTTGAGTCCAACCATTCTAAGGATGGGTCTTTTAATTGAAGGATTATCTTATCTCTGTTACATGTGGCTATATTCATGAGGTAGCTAGTTGAAATTATTGTGAATCTTTCAGCAGCTGAGGACTAGGTGAGTTCGGGAACCTAGGAAAGCCTAGGATATGTTTTAGTGGGTTAGTAGTGAGGTTTAGTGAGACTGGGTGTATCAGTTTAAGAAAGTGACTTGGAGGATTCGGGAGGATTGCTGAGGAAAGTATGGATAGGTGTGGAAGGTAGTATTAGGCCCGTACTACTGAAAGCACAAGATGCATACTCGAATCATTGAGAGTCTTAGAGAATTTGAGAAGCTTCTGGGAGGATTTTGTGAACCGGTTTGGGGACAAAGGATGTTCCAGTTGTTGCAGCTTAGCCATTGAAAAGTGAGCTAGTGAGTGTGACAGGGCGTTAGACCCTGAATGATATGATTTCCAAGAGTTTCAGATGCAAGATCGATTTGGAGCACCCTGGGAAGAGAGGGTTGTGCCATGTGCGTATAGTAAAGGGTCCCGGGAAGAAATCCATGACTTTTGATCATCGGGTGAAAGGCCAACAGGGTCGGAGTCAGTGCAGCACGTACGGGAAAGTGCACAAGGGAGTTTGTCGCTCCAAGGGTTTAGGCTGCTAGAGGGTAGCGGGGTTGGTCATGTCATCAAAAGGTGATTAGGATTCCTCTAAAGGTTGCGGGTATGTCATCTTTTACTGCTACTAGGTGGATGTTGGGAATATATATCGCTTTGGAATTGTGAGTGAGTTTGGATGAGTCAGATCTCGGGTCGGTTTTTTGCTAGTGTATGGGTTAACAAGGATCATATATGCCATCCTGCATGCCGAAAGGTCCTTGATGAACCCACAGAGGGACGCATCTTGCGGAGTGGGTTCCGTGTGTACTGTTATCATTCCCAATATTTGTCGGGATCAGTTTAGGAGTATTATTCAGAGGATATTAGGTAAGGATTAGAGCAATAGTTCTCCAGTGAAGTCCGAGTTCAGTGGTCCTATCCTTGTTTGGGTATGGTCGACAGTTGTCTATGGAAGAACTTTGGAGTTCAAGGCACTACTATTGCTAGGAAAGGACTGGTAGCATGAAGATAGTGGAGTTAGTTGTGAGTGTTAGATGCATGAGTATTGGGGCATTGGATGTTTAAGGGAATTGTATTTTTTGCATGGGTCGTGTTTGATTAGAGTTTAGTGGTTCTGCAAGGATTCGTCAACTAGAGTAAAGGTTAAGGTTTCTAGTCACCAACATGGGAACTTAAGGAGTTGGTATAGTAGCCTGAGGAGTGGATTGAGGTGTCGAACTGGACCAGATTTCAAGAGTACTCTTCAAGTCTTCAGAGAATGGGCGATCTTGAGGTTTGAATGGTAATTGATCATTAGCATCGGTAAGCACAGGTTGCCATCAGTGGATTATTAGGAAGCAAGAAGGACTGGGAATCCTTCAATTCTCATGATCCATGAAGACTTAGCTGAAGCTAAGTTGGGGAGAATCAATAAGGTACTTAGGAGTAGGGATGAAAGTGGGTCCAAACCCGGACCGGATGGACCCGGACCCGGACAAACCGGAACCGGTTAACGGGATTGTATAGAACCGGAAACCGGACCGGTATATAGGAACCGATTCCGGTTCAGTTCCGGGTATGGTTCCGGGTAAAGTAGTCCTAGACCCGGAAAACCCGGAAAAATCAAAGTGGGTAGGTTGGAACTAGATAAAGTGGGTTTAGAACCGGAAAACCTGAAAAAACCGGAATTTTTTGGTAATTACTTACTACTTAATGGGTTGAACTTTGAAAATTTCCATATTGATATCCCGACTTTGGGGGACTGTAACTCATTGAATACGAAACCAAAATTAACAAAAATATAGTCTAAAATCATGTACAAACTCTAAAATACACTCTAGAAAAACCCGCATGTCAATCCGACTTTAAACGAATAAGATATGCTTGTGTTAATATTTTCACAGAATACAAAGTACAAAAACAAATAGCTGAAAAGTTCAAAAATTTCAGTTTTGATATCCCGACTTCGGAGGACTGTAAATCATTGAATGTTAAACCAAAAATGACAAAATTATAGTATGAACTCATGTAAAAACTGAAAATAATAAGTTGCAAAAAACCACATGTCAATCCGACTTCAAACGAATTAGATATGCATGTTTTAAAACTTTCACCGAATACAAAAAAACTGAAAAACTAAAAACTTCCAGCTTTGATATCTCGACTTTGGAGGACTGTAAGTCAATGAATATAAAACTAAAAATGACAAATTTATAGTCTAAAATCATGTACAAACTCTAAACTACATTTTGGAAAAAATCGTATGTCAATTGGAGTTGAAACGAATAAGATATGCATCTTTTAAACGTTTCACAAAAACCGGTTCCGACCCTAAAAGTGGTTCCGGTTTTTAGACCCAGTTTACCCGGACCCGATGGACCCAAACCCGGATTACCCGGAACCCGGATAAAGCCAATTTTTAAACCCGGAACCGGACCCGGTTCTACATATTCCGGTTCTAACGGTTCCGGTTCCGGTCCGATTCCGTTTCCAGTCCGGTTTTCCGGTTCTAAATCTCATCGCTACTTAGGAGCCATAATAGGTGTGAAACTAGGATGAGTTTCATATCCTCGTCAGGAAGGAGGGCGGACGAGTGGTCGTCTAGGTTGAGGATTGGGTGAGTTAGGAGTATAGAAAATGTTCCAACTTTTGGTTCGTGTTTTCCTTGGAAACAGATAGCAGGATTCAGGAACCAGGTTAGAGCTTCAGTTAGGACTTAAGTTCAGTTGAGTGTTAGGTCAAGTGTGTGCTCGACCCGGTTTGGGCAATGTTGTAAGAATACGGGGGTAGCCGTAGCATTCACTAACAGTCAGATAGTATGGAAAGTGTTGTAAGACTACGGGGGTAGCCATAGCTTTCACTAACAGTCAGTTAGCATGGAAAGTGTTGTAAGACTATGGGGGTAGCCGCAACATTCACTCGCAAAAGATAGTGCTAGAAGTGTTGTAAGTCTGCGGGTGTAGCCGTAGCATTCACCAGGTTATCAGATAGTGATAGAAGTGTTGTAAGTTTGCGGGTGTAGCCGTAGCATTCACAAGGTGGTCAGATAGTGTTGGAACTATTGTAAGTCTGCGGTTGTAGGCCTAGCATTCACCAAGTTGTTAGATAGCGTTAGAGTGTTGTAAGCCTACGAGGGTTGACGTAGCTTTCACTACGTTTACAGGTAGTAGGGATGTTAGATCACGAGGAGCACAGTAGTACCCACCAGTTCGGGTGCAACAGTGAGGATATGGAAATCCACGAATTGGATTTTGGAATTACCCAGATGAATTAGATCTGGTTGAGCCAATGATAAGACTGTAGGGACACCACTACAGTTACGAGATCAAGGAAGCAATGGACTGCTTAAAGTCGTTTGTGATATAAGGCTACCATTGGTCAGGTAGCAATCACTCTTAGCCTTGGATTTGGGTGATGTCAGGATTCGACACAAGGATCCGATCAATTGGATCAGGAGGTTGTTAGTGCCACAACTACATGATAACTAGTGGCAACTAGTTCTAGAGAAGGATTTCGTTCAGAAGTCATGTGAGATGACTATTAGGAATCCTTTAGCTCCGCAGCCGGGCCGGAACCCGATATTTCAAATGATTTGCGAATGAATTGAGACCAGGGAGGTCTCGGTAGATTTTGGAAAGCAGCCATGTGGCAACATGCTATTTTAGGCGGCTCGGTGTTTCGGGTAGTTTCAGTGTTTTGGGCAGTATTAGTATTTGTGTTTTGGGTTGCAAGTATGGACAGATTAACATATTTCTTGGGTTGTGCTAAGTCACTCACAACGGTATTATCTGAGCCTTGGCCAAGTATAAGTGATCTACAAAGATAATTGGGTTTTTGATCATGTTTTATAGTGGGAACCTCGAATTATCAGAAGTTGAGTAGTCAACTGAGAGATAAGTGGATTGGATTCAACGATAATGATTCAGTATGACTGGTCTGTCAGGGAATCAGACCATCTCAAGACAGCAGATTTCTGACAGAGTGGATGTGATCTTGTTGTGAGGAATTCATTCACCTGCAGATTTTAGGGCTTTGCGAAGATTGGGCACGGCAACCCTGGGAAGGCTAAGGTGTGCCCAGGATGGTGACCATGTTACTAGATTGGTTGGGCGAGTAAGGAATGTTAAGGAATGATTTAAAGGACGAAATCTAATTTAAGTGGGGGAGAGTTGTAACACCTCGTTAATTAAATAAATAAATACATAAATTAATGAATCTATAGTAGCCCTAAAACCAATAATTATATATAGAGAGGTGTTGGTCTCGAGGAGCTAATTGTCATAATTTTAGAGATTTGGGATTCAAAGTGTAAGTTTCATATTGGTTTCCTAAATAATTATGAAGGCAGCGACTACATGGTAAATTATTGGGACTTAATTTGAAGAGATTTTGGAGGCTTAGGGTTTGAATGGTAACATAAGTACTTCAATTGAAAACAATTTGTAGCAGGAGGGGCTGCTTGGTAAATTTCGGACTTGATTTGTAAGGAATTTTAGAAAGTGGGGTTTAAATGGTAAATTATGGGCTAAGATTAAAAGAAAAAGGGAAGGGAGGGACTATTGTTGCCATTATGGCAAAACTAGGGATGAGCAACGGGCCAAACCCGGACCAGACCGACCCGAAGACCGAAAATCGTGAATTTTCTTACCTGAAAACCGGACCGTTTTTGGATGTATCGGGTTCGGGTTCGGTCCGGTCCAGTCTCGGGTACTAAACCGGGTTTCGGGTTTTGGACCGAACTAGGCTTTGAAATTTGTACAATGCGGGACTTTACTTAGATCACGTACAAATGAGGTGTCTACAAAAAAAATACAAACCTTATTAATATTTTGAGCAAATAAAAATTACACTATTTAGCACAAAAAGTACACTTTTTATAAAAAAAAAAAAAATGCATGTTTTAACAAAAAAGAAACAACATTGTTAATAAAAAAAACTGCATTTTAACAACTTTTTTGTGTAAAAAACAACAAAAACAACATTATTTATAAAAAACTGCATGTTTTTATAAAAAAATTTGCATGTTTTTATAAAAAAAAATTGCATGTTTGAACAAAAAATAGCATGCTAGATACATTTTTTCTTATAAAGTGATAGGAACAAACGTTGATCAAGATTTATAAATAATGTTACAATAAAAACATCAAGTTTTATAGATAATGTTATATATAACATTAACTAATAATTCAATATCCTTATCTATATATTTAAGGAGAAAAAAAATTTCGGTCCGGTCCGGGTTAAATCCCGTATTCCAGGTACGGTCCGGTCCAAACCCGAAACCCGATTAGTGGTAAAAACAAAACCCGAAAACCGGCCCATTAATATGTATATCCGGTCCGGTCCGGGTCCGGTCCCGGTTTTTTTCCGGTCCGGTCCGGTCCAACGGGTCATATGCTCATCCCTAGGCAAAACATTTAGAATGGAGGCAGGTATATAATCCTCCCGAAACCCTAACCCAAGCAGGATCAAACAGTCGTCACCTCCCCCTTATGCCTCCCTCACCGGCCGCCACCCTACCCCCTTGCTTCTCCGACCACCAAGCTACCGTTGTGCCACTCTGTTGAAGACGTGAACCACCGTTGTGACAACCCGAAATTTATTCTGTCACTGTAGCCCACTTCCGTTAATAAAATTTATTTTATTATTAAAGTTTTCCAATAATTTTTAAGTTAAGTAAATCAATTAGGGTTATGTTCGTAATTTCATACGTGTCGGAAAACGATAAATCACGCGAAAACCCCGTTTGCGGTTGGTGTTGGGTGGACCCCCACCGTAAACTCAACCCTATATAAGGGTTGAGTGGCCTTTCATTTCAACCTTTTCACACCCTAGAACTTTCTTTCTCTACTCTCTCTCTACAAAGTTGGAATTTGATCAAGAATCACCCCTTTCAAGCTTCACAACAGTAAGTAAACCCTCCTAGCTTATTGTTTTGCTTAGTATACTTGCAAATTCGTGGTTTAACCACCCAAAAACCCCCTAAGAACATGGGTTTACGGTTTGGGAGCATCCTAAAACCGTAAACACCCTAAAAGGGGGTTTTGATGCCCCAAAACCCTTAAAATGCTTGGCTAGTGTCCTAGAAACTTGCAGGAATGATCTTAGAACCCCAAAACATAATAATAGAGGAGTAAACATGAGTTTACGGTTGGGGAATATCCCAAAACTGTAAACACCTTTTTAGGGTGTTAAAGTGCCCTTAAACACCTTCTATGACTTGAATGAGTGGCCAGAACCTTGCATGCTTACCCTAGAAGCACCAAACCATGAAAGAAAGTGAAAAACATGAGTTTACAGCCGTAAAATCATGTGTTTATGACCGTAAACTCCCCAAGGAGGGACTCAGAAACCGTAAACTCCATATAAGGTCCATTTCAAGCCCCAATCACTTCCATAGCCCTTGATTCGAGTCTAGCATAGATCCTTGAGTAGTATAAGACCTTAGAGCACCCAAACCCATCATTCCCATGAGTTTACAGCCGTAAACTCATGGGGGATATGGTCTTAAAACCGTAAACACCCCCTAAGGTCACCACTTGAAGAGTAAACTCCATAACGAGGCCATACACTCCTTAGATGCAACCCGTATCATTCCTGACACTTGAAATAAAGTGTTTTCGTGCATTAGAGTGTATTTACTTACTTAATTAGTGATTAAATAACTAATTAGATACAATTATGTATCACTTCATGTTACATAGGATCCCCGCGTGTGTTCAAGTCCTCACTTAACACCTAACATTCCTACCCGGCACTTTCATCCATTCACTGCAGGTGAGTTCATACCCCTACACTTTTCTGAGTTTTTCATGTTTTCAGGGGGGAATACAAGCAAAATATAAAGGATTTCGTAATTTAAAAACTGATGTAATTATATCGATTTTCTATCAAACTTTTAGATACCTTTATCCCTTTTGTAACATGTGGAGCATAAGGGACGCTTTCTAAATATAATTACATAGCTTTCAACATAGCGTGGTAACTTATCAAACCATTCAAATTATTATGGGAATAATTTGGGATTTTCATTACTTGTTTTACGGATTCGAACTTCATGCAAAGTCAATATATAAACTATGTCTGATTTAGTTTATCCATTATTAATCTAGAGTATCATACTAAATAATCACCTTGTGTTTAATTATTTATACTCTACTTTGTTCCAAACGATTTCGAAACTCGATAACAACCAATTATCCCGTGAATTAGTTAATACTATCTTGTGAGACTTATCTTCATTATACCCTTCGGGGTACCAATAAATCCTCTCCGGTAGTATAACTAGAGTCTCTTGGAGGGAGAACGTGAAATTTGTGGATGGATCTATTCGGGACTGACAATCCCACACCTAAACTGCTAGCTACAGTTAGGCGGGCACGCCTGGGGTGACAAATTTTGGAAATCGTACGACGCCTGAAGAACGTCAAGGAGGTCACGGGTCAAATCAGTATGGTTATACGACTCACAATACGTATAAACTAACTTTGTTCACGGATTTCTTTCTTTCTTCTATAGTTTTATTTATGTAATAAAACTACCTACCTACTTACTGGATGGTATTCCAGGGACACAACTTATGGTTTTATCTTAAGTAGTAAAACTACTATACTTACTAGTGGTAACCAGGGTTTTCTTATCATATGGAAATCGACAAACATGTTAGAAAATATGGGATTTTCTTGGAAAACATGCATATGTATTTCATAACTCAGTATTAATGGTTTTCGATATTACTGAATTCTTTATCAATGGAACTGAAGTATTTTCACAAGATTTAGTAACCAGTTTTTCCTTACAAAACATGCTTATGAACTCACCGGCTTTATGCTAATATTTCTAAAACTGCTTGTATTCTCAGGATCACGTTAGACAGGTATCTCGCTTACTTTTGGAGAAGACGGAGTATAGAAGTCTCGTCTTTACTTTTGTTTACACTGATATACTTAATATATGTACAATCTTCACTTTCAAACAAATGCAAATATTCTTATGTAATGTAATGGTTGTGTTTACTATGCTTACCATGTACAATGGTTGTGATACTATGCATGACGTCCTCCGTCCCGGAACGTTTCCGCCGTCGGTTTCGGGGTGTGACAGATTGGTATCAGAGCCTTTGTTTATAGTGAACTAAGTATACCGAACCTCACATGGTATACAACTATAAACGCTAAGGGGCCGGAGCGCTCTGAACTAAAAGTATACTTTAAAATACAAGTATTTTTACAAAAGTATACAAGAATACCTAAATATCAGAAACAGTAACCACGAGTAGAACAAAACAAAAGTAATTGGATGTTGGGCATTGCGGTTAAACCTGGGCAGTTATGTAGTCGTGTCTAGGGTCAATATAGCCTGATCAACCATATTCATTCGAGACACGGCCAACATGTGCTTGGGAGTGACTGTGGTGTACAGCAGGCCTAAAACTTACCAAATATCAAAACAACGAGTCATCGTTACAACAAAACATAAAATACTATAGGAGTATTTTCTAGAATCAAATTCGTTATAAAGATTCTCATCTAAGTGTTGCTACTCATTCCCTTTAGTGATAATTCTCTTGTATTGGTAGTTTTCCTATATATTATCGCATAGTAGAACACTTTATCTGCCATAATGAGATATCTCTTGATTCAATGCAGAGGACTTACCATCCTCTCTCTTTCCCTGATCATTTTAGATCAAGATGCCTCCAAAGAAAAGACCCAGCTCAAAGAACAACAATCCTCCACCACCACCTCCTCCTCAAATCGATCCTGTCATGTTCAAAGCAGTTGTTACTACTGTTGTGGATGCCGCGATGTCACAGATGAATCCTGGCGGAGCTGGTGGACAGGGAGGTGGTATACATCCCCAGAATCTGGAAGGTGGTCAGGGACACCAGAAGGAGTCTTCCTATAAAGACTTTATGAATGCGAAACCCACATATTTCAATGGCATTGGAGGTGTTACTGCCCTGACTCGATGGTTTGAGAAGATCGAGTCTATCTTCGAAATCTGTTCCTGTTCGGAAGCTAACAAAGTGAGATTCGCCGCCTGCACTTTCACTGATAAAGCATTGACTTGGTGGAATGGCCGAGTCAAATCCTTAACCCTGCCAGTAGAAAATGCTATAGGTTGGGAGAGCTTGAAAGAGCTCATGCTTGTCGAGTACTGCCCACGGGGCGAAATGCAGAAGCTGGAGCACGAACTATGGAACCTAAAGATGAAGGGTTCCGATGTTGCTACCTACACTTCTAGGTTTGAAGACCTAGCACTCCTTTTCCCGGGGATGGTCACCATGGAAAGCAAGAAGATAGAAAGGTACATTTGGGGATTGACACCCCCAACCCAAGGAAATGTCTTGGCTGCTAGGCCAAACGCTTTAGATAGCGCCAAGTGCCTGGCGCAGACCCTTATAGATCATGGGGTCAACCTGGATAAAGTAACAACCACTTCGGAACCAGCAAAGGAGAGTGGGGAGAATAAAAAGAAATTCTAGAACAAACGGAAGGGTCAGGGTTCGCAAGGATCCTCCAAGAAGCAACAAACTGTGGCAGTCCACGCTGCTACTACTCCTGTCGCCGCTCCTACAACTCAAGCACCTACCAGTGTATATACTGGTACCCTCCCGTGGTGCAACAAGTGTAGTTACCACCATCGTATCCCTGGTCTATTTCGTGAAATGCTCTGCAACAACTGTGGCAAGAAGGGTCACCTTTCTCAGAACTGCATAACACCAACCCAACCAACCAATCAAGCATCCGGAGCAAGTGTCAGTCAAGCCTGCTATGGTTGTGGTGAGGCTGGGTATTACAAGAGGAACTGCCCAAAAGCAACAACGACCAACAACACTGGGAGAGTTCTAACGATGGGGCAAGAGGAGGCAGTCGCCGATCCCCCCGTTTTCACGGGTACGTTCCTTCTCGACAACTCTTATGCATGCATCCTTTTTTATTCTAGTGTTGAAAGAAGTTTTGTTAGTCATGCATTCAAGCCTCTTCTTAAACATAATCTTCAAACGCTAACCGAAACGTTCACTGTCGAGATGGCTAATGGTGAGAAAGAGAACGCTAATGATATATATGTAGGCTGCACCCTTACCCTCAACGACCATTATTTTCCCATCGACCTTATGCCAGTCTCTATAAAGAGCTTCGATGTTATCATTGGCATGGATTGGTTGAGCCCCAATCATGCTGATATTCTTTGTTACGAAAAAGCTATTTGTCTCAATCTTCCCTCTGGCCATACTCTCATGATCTACGACGATAAAACTTAGTTCCAATCTTCGCATCATTTCATGCATCAAAGCCCAAAAGCTTCTGCGAAAGGTGTGCCATGCATTCCTAGCCCATGTGATAAACGAGAAACAGGAAGCTAAAGACCTCGAGAGCATCCCCGAAGTCTGCAACTTTCCTGATGTTTTTCCCGAAGAGCTCCCAGGAATTCCTCCCGAACGCCAAGTTGAGTTTCGCATCGACCTAATCCCCGGAGCTACCCCCGTAGCCAAGTCTCCGTATCACTTAGCGCCAGCAGAAATGCAAGAGTTATCCAGTTAGCTTAATGAGCTACTCAGCAAAGGGTTCATCAGACCGAGTTCCTCACACTAGGGAGCCCCGGTATTATTCGTGAAAAAGAAGGATGGATCCTTTCGAATGTATATAGATTACCGGGAATTGAACAAGCTGACCGTCAAAAACCGTTATCCTCTTCTTCTTATAGATGACCTTTTCAACCAACTTCAAGGAGCCAGTTACTTCTCGAAAATAGACCTTAGATCAGGGTACCATCAGCTGCGAGTTCATGAGAGTGATGTTTCCAAGACAGCATTCAGGACTCGATATGGACACTACGAGTTTATAGTGATGTCCTTTGGTCTAACCAACGCACCGGCAGTGTTCATGGACCTGATGAACCGGGTGTGTCGTCCCTTTTTGGAAACGTTTGTTATCGTGTTCATTGACGATATACTTGTCTATTCCAAAAGTGAGGAAGATCACAAACAACACTTGAGATTAGTACTGGAAACACTTAGATCGGAGAAGCTGTACGCAAAATTCTCCAAGTGTGAATTCTGGATTCGGAAGGTAACTTTTCTAGGTCATGTGGTAAGCGAGGAAGGCATACACGTGGACCCTTCCAAAATCAAGGCGATAGAGAATTGGTCGGCACCGGAGACACCCACAGAAATCCGTCAATTCTTGGGTCTTGCCGGCTATTATCGTAGATTCATCCAGAATTTTTCTAGAATTGCCAAACCCTTAACTACTTTGACACAGAAAGGTGTACCCTTTTGTTGGAGTGAAAAGCAAGACGCTGCATTCCAAACGTTGAAGCGAGCCTTGTGTAGCGCACCTATTCTATCCCTGCCCGAAGGGACGGAGGACTTCGTTGTCTACTGCGATGCGTCCAATCAAGGCTTAGGCTGTGTGCTTATGAAGCGAGGAAAGGTTATTGCTTATGCCTCGAGACAGCTGAAATCACGTGAAGTCGACTATACAACTCACGACCTGGAGTTAGGGGTAGTGGTCTTCGTACTGAAGATTTGGAGACATTATCTCTACGGGACCAAGTGCATGATCTTCACGGACCATAAAAGCCTACAACACATCTTCAATCAGAAGGACTTAAACATGAGACAACGACGATAGGTAGAGCTACTCAGTGACTATGAGTGCGAAATCCGCTACCATCCCGGCAAGGCCAGTGTGGTGGCAAATGCCCTTAGTCGTAAGGAAAATTTCGACCGCAAGGTAAAGACACTGACAATGACCCTCCATTCCCACTTATCCGCACAAATCCGAGAGGCTCAGTTAGAAGCCCTAAAATCAGAGAACATGATAAATGAAGCCTTGAGGGGAATGGATAAGAATCTTAAGATCAGAGGTAACGGAGTCTATTGTTTCATGGATCGAATCTGGATCCCAAAGCTCGGAGGTTTCAGGGAGATTGTCATGAACGAAGCTCACAAGACTAGATACTCCGTGCACCCAGGTTCGGATAAGATGTACTTGGATCTCAAGAAGCTATACTGGTGGCCAAACATGAAAGCCGAAATCGCTACCTTCGTGGGCAAGTGTCTGACTTGCGCCAAGGTAAAAGTCGAATATCAGAAGCCCTCAGGTCTACTCCAGCAGCCCAAAATACCTGAGTGGAAATAGGAGATTATTTCTATGGATTCATTACCAAATTACCCAAATCTCCGAGTGGGTATGATACCATTTGGGTAATTGTCGATCGACTGACAAAATCCGCTCACTTCCTACCGATCAAGGAAACGTTCAAGATGGAAAGACTCACGCGAATCTACACCCAAGAGATAGTCCGACTGCACGGTGTGCCTGTGTCCATTATCTCCGATCGAGATAGCAGGTTTACCTCGAGATTTTGGCAATCCTACAAAAGGCTCTTGGAACTAAGTTAGACATGAGCACGGCTTATCATCCTCAGACAGATGAGCAGAATGAGAGAACTATCCAGACTTTGGAAGACATGTTGAGAGCATGTGTCATTGATTTTGGAAAGTCGTGGGACACTCATTTACCCTTGGTCGAGTTCTCATATAACAACAGTTACCACACCAGTATCAAGGCTGCCCCATTCGAAGCCCTCTACGGTCGAAAGTGCAGATCCCCTCTGTGCTGGGCCTAGGTAGGGGACACGCAACTAGTCAAGGGTCGAGTCCCCAACAGTGCTCTCACTGGCCCTGAAATCATCCGTGAAACCACCGAAAAGATCATCCAAATCCGAGAATGATTGAAAGCTTCTAGAGACAGACAAAAGAGTTACCCCGATAAACGACGAAAACCTCTGGAATTCCAGGTTGGAGTTCGTGTCCTGTTGAAGGTCTCGCCCTGGAAAGGCATGATATGATTTGGGAAGCACGGGAAATTAAACCCAAGGTACATCGGACCTTTCGAGATCATCGCTAGAATCGGTCCCGTAGCCTATAAACTCCGATTACCTCATGAGCTTAGCAATATCCACCCTGTCTTCCACATCTCTAATCTTAAGAATTGCCTATCAGATGAAACCCTTATGATCCCTCTTGATGAGATCGAAATCAACGAAAACCTAAACTTCATGGAAGAACCAATCGAAATCATGGATCGAGAGATCAAACGTACAGAGCAAAGCCGCATCCCGGTAGTGAAGGTTCGCTGGAATGCCAAACGAGGACCTGAATTCACTTGGGAGCGCGAAGATTCAATGAAACAGAAATATCTGCATCTCTTTCCAAATCCATGATTTGTAATTCAATTCTAAATTTCGGGATGAAATTTCCTCTAACGGGGGGATGATGTGACAACCCGAAATTTATTATGTCACTAAAACCCACTTCCGTTAATAAAATTTATTTTATTATTAAATTTTTTTGTTAATTTTTAAGTTAAGTAAATCAATTAGGGTTATGTTCGTAATTTCATACGTGTCGGAAAACGATAAATCACGCAAAAACCCTGTTTGCGGTTGGTGTTGGGTGGACCCCCACCGTAAACTCAACCCTATATAAGGGTTGAGTGGCCTTTCATTTCAACCTTTTCACACCCTAGAACTTTCTTTCTCTACTCTCTCTCTACAAAGTTGGAATTTGATCAAGAATCACCCCTTTCAAGCTTCACAACAGTAAGTAAACCCTCCTAGCTTATTGTTTTGCTTAGTATACTTGCAAATTCGTGGTTTAACCACCCAAAAACCCCCCAAGAACATGGGTTTACGGTTTGGGAGCATCCTAAAACCGTAAACACCCTAAAAGGGGGTTTTGATGCCCCAAAACCCTTAAAATGCTTGGCTAGTGTCCTAGAAGCTTGCAGGAATGATCTTAGAACCCCAAAACATAATAATAGAGGAGTAAACATGAGTTTACGGTTGGGGAATATCCCAAAACTGTAAACACCTTTTTAGGGTGTTAAAGTGCCCTTAAACACCTTCTATGACTTGAATGAGTGGCTAGAACCTTGCATGCTTACCCTAGAAGCACCAAACCATGAAAGAAAGTGAAAAACATGAGTTTACAGCCGTAAAATCATGTGTTTATGACCGTAAACTCCCCAAGGAGGGACTCAGAAACCGTAAACTCCATATAAGGTCCATTTCAAGCCCCAATCACTTCCATAGCCCTTGATTCGAGTCTAGCATAGATCCTTGAGTAGTATAAGACCTTAGAGCACCCAAACCCATCATTCCCATGAGTTTACAGCCGTAAACTCATGGGGGATATGGTCTTAAAACCGTAAACACCCCCTAAGGTCACCACTTGAAGAGTAAACTCCATAACGAGGCCATACACTCCTTAGATGCAACCCGTATCATTCCTGACACTTGAAATAAAGTGTTTTCGTGCATTAGAGTGTATTTACTTACTTAATTAGTGATTAAATAACTAATTAGATACAATTATGTATCACTTCATGTTACATAGGATCCCCGCGTGTGTTCAAGTCCTCACTTAACACCTAACATTCCTACCCGACACTTTCATCCATTCACTGCAGGTGAGTTCATACCCCTACACTTTTCTGAGTTTTTCATGTTTTCAGGGGGGAATACAAGCAAAATATAAAGGATTTCGTAATTTAAAAACTGATGTAATTATATCGATTTTCTATCAAACTTTTAGATACCTTTATCCCTTTTGTAACATGTGGAGCATAAGGGACGCTTTCTAAATATAATTACATAGCTTTCAACATAGCGTGGTAACTTATCAAACCATTCAAATTATTATGGGAATAATTTGGGATTTTCATTACTTGTTTTACAGATTCGAACTTCATGCAAAGTCAATATATAAACTATGTCTGATTTAGTTTATCCATTATTAATCTAGAGTATCATACTAAATAATCACCTTGTGTTTAATTATTTATACTCTACTTTGTTCCAAACGATTTCGAAACTCGATAACAACCAATTATCCCGTGAATTAGTTAATACTATCTTGTGAGACTTATCTTCATTATACCCTTCGGGGTACCAATAAATCCTCTCCGGTAGTATAACTAGAGTCTCTTGGAGGGAGAACGTGAAATTTGTGGATGGATCTATTCGGGACTGACAATCCCACACCTAAACTGCTAGCTACAGTTAGGCGGGCACGTCTGGGGTGACAAATTTTGGAAATCGTACGACGCCTGAAGAACGTCAAGGAGGTCACGGGTCAAATCAGTATGGTTATACGACTCACAATACGTATAAACTAACTTTGTTCACGGATTTCTTTCTTTCTTCTATAGTTTTATTTATGTAATAAAACTACCTACCTACTTACTGGATGGTATTCCAGGGACACAACTTATGGTTTTATTTACGACCAAATAGTTGTCTAGTGTTATTGGACTCAACTGTCCAATAACATCACTGACTCATAGACTGGACCACGAAATCATCATACTCCCCCACCTCGACTCATCAACCGAAGTTCCAACACATGGGTCATCCTAAGAACAGGGACCCACTCCCATATTCAATACCCAACATAGATAGAAAAACCATTGCACTAATTAACTCGACTGGACTCCCCACTGATACCTCTACAATACGCCCTACTATACTCAAATAGGTGTAACGTGGTCCTCGACTATCTCAGTCCCAACTGACTATCCGCTCATGGTAAATCACTGCCTCGCGGCACACATGCTACCTGATACTCTGATGGAAAATCATCATCAATGGCAACCTGTAGGGTTTACCCCCAACCCAAAACTTAAACATTATTCCTCTCATGTTCCGTGCACGAACATAAATAGCACCACCCAGGTCATAGAAGGTGACATCTCCTCTATCGACTGATTGCTCAACTCAGACCGAAATTCTCCCCTCCCTCTGACTCCTTACCAAAATACTCTGAAAGGCTCTCGACCTCCCTCTTAAGGGACGCCTCTTCGAACTCAATCATGGCCCACATGCCTAAAACCCATAGCGTCCAATCTCTACCTCATCAATCGTGACCGGATAACCGAAGAACCACAAGCATCATTCACTACAAACCATGGTACTCATACCATGACATCTCTTCTCAATATGCTCCGGTGTATGGTACTCGAACCATAACTTCACTCCTCGATCCGCTCCGATGTATGGTATTCGAACCATAACATCACTCCTCAATCCGCTCCGATGTATGGTACTCGAACCATAACATCACTCCTCAATCCGCTCCGATGTATGGTACTCGAACCATAACATCACTCCTCAATCCGCTCCGATGTATGGTACTCGAACCACAACATCACTCCTCAATCCGCTCCGATGTATGGTACTCGAACCATAACATCACTCCTCAATCCGCTCCGATGTATGGTACTCGAACCATAACATCACTCCTCAATACGCTCAGATGTATGGTACTCGAACCATAACATCACTCCTCCATCCGCTCCGATGTATGGTACCCGAACCATAACATCACTCCTCAATCTGCTCCGATGTATGGTACTCGAACCATAACATCACTCCTCAATACGCTCCGATGTATGGTACTCGAACCATAACATCACTCCTCCATCCGCTCATTAGAACCTTCAGAATACTCCCTGTATCAAGTATGGGTCCTCTGCTTTCAGTAGTACGGGCCCATACTACCTGCCACATCTACCCATACTTTCCACACGGACTATCCCGGAGCTCCTAAGTAGCTGCTCGACCTTTTCGTTCACCAATTCCGTCGCGCGCTCGCTCCTCAGCGAAATTCTCTACTCTGCTAACGCACTCATCTGGCTAAGGTTACTCCCTAGGCTCTTCCTAGATTCCCACACTTCTCTGCCATCAGCTGCTGAAGAGCTCCTAATGATGCCAGCCATCTACCTCCTAAATATCGTCATATTCGCTTGGTAGCTGACTCCCATCATCGAGAGTTCCACAAAGCACGAAGCAAGCAGCATTCGAGCATCGAAGAATATATATGACTCACTCTGGGTGATAACTCCGCTTGCTCTGCTCATCCTCGAAAGTACCACCAAACTCTGCAACTCTTCCCCTCGCGGGTTCTAACTATTCTTTCGCTAAGTACCACGGTACTTATCTAGGTATCTCCCCTAGATTACTCCTCTACTCAAATCCCCTAAAGGATTCCAACTAAATATTCTCACTCATCACATACTCAAAAGCACATTGCATATAACAACAATTCCTAGGCTAAGGCATCACAAATCAGGCCACTCTAGTCCTAAGATATGGAATACCTAGCCTGTCTCTAGCATGCAATAATTTCTCATAAAGTGCATCATAAATATCTCATAACACAAAAGTAAGGGTATTTTGGGAAATCACTGTTCGGGATCTGACTGATTGTACACACTGCTCTTTCTCGCTTTCTCTTTGAACTCTTATTTGCTTTAGAAAATTATTTCTTTGAAAACTTTTCTTACTTCCTCAGTTGAGTCCAGATTTCCCCGAAGGCGCATACGAATCCCTCAAAACAAGGCTCTGATACCAACTTGTAACACCGAAAATTTCAAAATAATTTTTCATTTAAAAATAATCGTTTAATTCTTAAAAACACTTTGCTTAAAATCTCATTCATAATCGAATTACAAAACATAACTCCATTTTCACTTGCATAATAAACCAGGATCCTCAAAACATGACTCTTTCTCCGGTGTGTACAATCGAGCCGGTGCCGTCCCGTGATCCTGAGAGAAACCTGAAACACATAACACAAAACACTGTAATCACGAAGCTTAGTGAGTTCCCCAAAATACCACACATAACACATATTAGCCACTCGAGGCTATAACTCTGTGGGTCCGTGGACCCTACTCTGTGAACCTTCCGGTTCTAACTTTGGGAACCTTCCGGTTCTAACTCTGTAAACATGCACAGCATAAATCACATAGAAATAATGCAGTACAACACATAACATACACAGCATACAAATACTCTGTCACATAACTCTGGTTACCTACTCAAGGTAAAGTATAGTGAGAAGACTCACCTGGCAATCAGAAAGCAATTATCTGCACATGCGAACCTCGGACTCGCCACCGCCTAACACATAAGGCAAATATCTCTAATTAATACTCGAAGTCCCAACTCTAATTAAACGGCGGTTAATCTTTCCCTCTCTAGTCATGTAATGGGTAAAAGACCATTTTACCCATCCCTGACCTCTATTACCTCTGTTGACCAAAACTCCCAAAGTCAACATAAGACAACTCAAGTCAACGGTCAACACTGACCAGACTCGGCGAGTACACAAGAGTGACTCGGCGAGTCCATGCGGGTTCTCTAAATCCTTTTTAAACCTCTTAGACACGACGAGTTCCCTCTCCACTCGTCGAGTTACTCGGCAACAAAACACGGGGCAACCCCGACTCGACTCGTCGAGTCTGCCTATGGACTCGGCGAGTTGCTCCCATGACAACCCTCATCTGACCTTCTGAGGTCAGATCTGCTTCACCAAACCATAGATCTAACTCCCTCAAAGCCAATAACCACGAAAAGGTCGAACCTTGGGCACTCATGCAAGGTTCTACAAGCTCATTTGGGTGAAACCCTTCATTACATAACAACCCTAGCTCAAAACTCCAAATAGAATGCATAAAGCAGGATGGAAGGGACTCTCTAGACCTCTTTGGGTCCAGATATATGGCTTCACACTCAATGGGACACTATACTCCACAAATCAAGCCATAAAAGAAGCTAGAAAACCCTAAAATCACCAATCTTACCCAAAACAGAAAAGGGAGAACGATTTGATACCTCTATGGTGAAGATGCAAGCTCAGAAGATCTGAATCGACACCCCCCTTGACCTCCCTTTTCTGGAAATGACTACTCCATTGCACAACCACCTCAAGAATGCTCCAAAATGGCTCTTCTTCACTCTCTCAGCTCTCTGCTTCGATAGGAGTCTCTCAAAGGTGTAGGTGGCCGCCACTGAAGGCCATAAGGGCCTTTAAATAGGTCCCAAACCTGGACAATTAGGGTTTTCCTTGACAGCGCCGACTCAGCGAGTCCAAATACCCGACTCGTCGAGTCCCTTCATTAAACTGGTCCCCAAAACACGATCCTACTCGACGAGTTGAGGCGTCAACTCGCCGGGTCTCCTCATTTCCCAATATAAAATACTCAAATTCTCATACCTGGATATCCGGATGTTACATATATATATATATATATATATATATATATATATATATATATATATATATATATATATATATATATATATATATATACATACACACACACACACTAGACGTGTGCACGCGCAAAACGGCCGCGAAAAATAGTGTCCGGACGATGATTAATTTATTTCGGTGAATAGTTTCATTGCGGCTATCGGATTAAACCATAAAAACCTTTAAGTATAACCTAGTTACAATATTAATAATTTTTTCGTTTTTACAAAAAAAAAAAAAAAAGTTGAATTATTTTATATAAAATCCAAAGTTAGTAATACATATACAAAATAAATAAATAAATAACTATTAAGAGATCGTATACACCAAAAAATATATTGTATTATTTTATATAAATTTTACCTCTTAATATCATATCAACCTTTTCCTTTTTGCTTTCTAAAAAGGTGAATTTCTACCCATTATTACTTCCAAATTTGATGATTAAAAAAAACATAAACAACTTGAGTAAAAATGATGTCTACCACACACACACACCAAAACACACTCAAAACGCACACAGTATTGCATCATTGAATACCATAATAGCTTTATCTGATACGTTCACCAACCCTTGGCACATTTATGAACTCCCTCCGGTCTCCACAATCTCTCCACTCACTCTTTTCACTAAAAAAACTGCCAAAATCTCCATTCCCAACATCTCTCCCTCCCTTTTCTTCTTTTTCATCCAAAGTTTGAACCCTTTTCGCATGCCCTTTTAACACAAAGACAAAAAGTTTTTAAATTTCCCTGTTTTCTCTTTTGGCTTCTTCGATCAGATGAGTATTTTCCTTGAAACACCCGAATCTTCAGGATAGCAGATTGCGGTGGTGGTGGTGGCAGGTGGCAGGTGGGTTGGTTTTGCAGTTAATGTGATAAACATTAATGAGGTGAAAAGGTGCTTGGAAGGGTGATAAAAAGAATTGACTCTTCCTCTCTTTGTTTAGCTGATTTCAGAAATGGGTTTTGCTTTGTTGGGTTCCATTTTGATTCTAACACTTTTCTTGAAGTCAAACCTTGGCCAACAACAAGAACAGTTAATACCCAATACAGATGAGTTCTTCATCTCTAGTTTCTTTGAAAAAATGGGTAGAAATTCTTCATCTTCTCATGTTTTCAATCTATCTTCATCTGTTTGTTCATGGCAGTTTGTGTTTTGTGACGCCAAACAACAAAATGTCATTGGTCTTGTTGCTCCTAATTTGGGACTCACTGGTCCAATTCCCGATAACACCATTGGCAAACTCAAAAACCTTCAAATTCTCGATTTAAACAGTAATCAAATCACTGATTTCTCATCCGATTTTTGGAGTTTGATTTCACTCAAAACGCTCAATCTTTCAAACAACAAATTCTCCGTTAATCTCCCATCTAACATTGACAACTTTGAATCTCTCGAAAAACTTGACCTTTCTTTCAACAATTTCTCCGGGAGTCTCCCTGATTCTTTCGATTCTCTTCCCAGTTTACAAGTTCTTAATCTCAATCGAAATCAGTTCGAATCAATCGTTCCATTAGGGATCATACGTTGCCACTCGTTGATATCTATCGACTTTTCTATGAATAGTTTCCATGGGAGTCTTCCTGATGGTTTTGACACTGCATTTCCGAAGCTCAAAAGCTTGAATCTTGCTGGAAATGGAATCAGAGGAAGGGGTTCGGATTTTTCAAAGATGGTTTCTTTAACTTATTTGAATATTTCCAAGAATCTTTTAACGGGTGCTGTTGTTGAAATCTTTAAAGGGCCATTAGAGGTGGTTGATTTAAGTAGTAATCATTTCGAAGGTCATATTTCTCAGGTAAATTTCAGTTCTTCCTTCGATTGGTCTCGTTTAGTTCATCTTGATTTGTCCGATAACCAGATTAGCGGAATGTTTTTCAGTAATTTAAGTCAAGCTCATAATCTCAAACACCTTAATCTCGCGAAGAACAGATTTTCGAAACAAAGTTTCATCCACATCGATGAACTCCATAATTTAGAGTACCTTAACTTGTCAAAAACCAATTTAATCAATCGAATTGGTGATGGGATTTCGAAGTTGAATCATTTAAAAACGCTCGATCTTTCAAGTAATCATCTTTCTGGTAAACTCCCACTTCTAAGCTTCAAAACCCTGCAAAATCTCGATCTCTCAAACAATAACTTAACGGGAGACATACCGTTATCTCTCTTGCAAAAACTTCCATGGATGGAAAGATTCAACTTCTCTTACAACAACTTAACCCTTTGTGATTCAGAGTTTTCACTCGAAACCCTTCAAACAGCGTTCATCGGGTCATCAAATGGTTGCCCAATCGCTGCAAATCCGACCCTTTTCAGAAGAAAAATCCATAGACATAGAGGACTCAAGCTCGCCTTGGGTTTAGCCATCACTTTAATCTGCTTGCTCGTCGGTTTGCTACTCTGTGCTTTCGGTTGTCGGAAAAAAACGCGAATGTGGGATGTTAAACAAGAATCTTACACCGAAAAATGTGCAATTTCTGGGCCATTTTCATTCAGAACGGATTCAACCACTTGGGTAGCAGATGTAAAGATTGCATCTTTAGTCCCTGTTGTGATCTTCGAGAAACCATTGTTGAATTTTACATTCTCGGATCTTTTATCAGCTACTTCAAATTTCGACAGGGATACCCTTTTGGCCGAAGGGCAATTCGGACCGGTTTATAGAGGGGTTTTGGGAGGTGGGGTTCATGTCGCGATTAAGGTTTTAGTCCATGGTTCCACCATGACTGACCAAGAAGCTGCAACAGAGCTCGAGTATCTCGGACGAATCAAACACCCGAATCTTGTTCCTTTGATGGGATACTGTTTGGCCGGAGAACAACGAATCGCGATTTATGATTACATGGAGAACGGAAACTTGCATAATTTGCTTTACGATCTTCCTCTTGGAGTTCAAGTGACTGAAGATTGGAGTACAGATACATGGGAAGAAACAGAAACCGATGAAAACGGGATCCAAAACGTGGGTTCGGAAGCGCTGTTGATCACATGGCGGTTCCGGCACAAGATCGCCCTAGGCACCGCCCGTGCCTTGGCGTTCCTCCACCACGGATGCTCACCGCCGATTATTCATCGAGACGTGAAAGCGAGTAGTGTGTATCTCGATTATAATCTTGAACCCAGATTATCGGACTTTGGGCTCGCTAAAATCTTCGGCAACGGTGTTTCTGATGAAACCGGTCGTGAGTCTACCGGATACTCGCCGCCGGAGGCCACCGTCAGTCCAAAATCCGATGTGTATGGATTTGGGGTGATTCTTCTTGAGTTAATCACGGGGAAGAAGCCTGTGGGGGATGAATATCCAGATGAAGATAACTTGAAAGCAACAGGATTAGTTGATTGGGTCAGAGGACTTGTGAGGATGAACCATGGTTCGATAGCCATAGATCCCAAGATGCGAGGCGTCGGGGATGAGGGCCAGATGGTGGAGGGGTTAAAGATTGGGTATCTGTGCACGGCGGATGTTCCGGCGAAGCGGCCAAGCATGCAACAAGTTGTTGGACTTCTTAAGGATATTGAACCGAAGTGAAGAAACTTGAAGTTGGTTTTTTGCATGTGGGTTTCATGTTACTTGTTTTGTCGTTAGATGACGAGTTTTAGGCGCCGAAATATGTATTCATGGTTTTTACTTTTTATGAAAGAAATCAACAAAAGCCTAAAGAGAAAATATGGTGTTAACTCGTGGATGTAAAAGTTGTATATCGTAATGAAATGAATGTTCGTTTTTTGTGTCTTTTTTACTTTTCGTTTAAACAAATGATCGTTTTTTGTGAAAATGTCAAAAAAAAAAAAAAAAATACCGGCGAGGATAAACAAGTTTATATTTATATTAAAAGAAATTAATATAAAATTTATAGAGATATTAAAAAAAACGACTACTTTTTTCACCCCGCAAAAAGTGTTGCTAATAAGACACCTTTTAGACACCTCATTGACCATTTTTTAAAAAGTCAACCTATAGTTAACTACTTATAATCATTTTTTTTCAGAAAACAATGTAATTTCAACCAATAAAAATATTTCAAAATTAAATTAGGATGTCTATATGGTAAAATTTGGTGTCTTTTTAGCCAACCTCTTTGCATTTTACAATAATATTTTGCCGGAATAACTCATTTCACATATGAAAAAAGTCAGATCATACCCTTTATGTGGTCTGGTATATGGTACCCACCACACTATGATGTGGCGTTTCATATTATCTGGAAAAAAAATTCTACAAGATGAAGCATTCATTTGCACTCGATTGAGCATCATATGGTGAACTAGGTTAGTTTTATGGTTTTTATTTCCAAGATTTGTAGTTAGATAGTAAGACTGGTGGGTGTGGGCAACATGTTAAGATATGTTATCATACCCAAAATTTGTCAATTCATATGTCATGTCATCTTTAACACTATTTGATTTATGTAGGAAATGGTATGCAAGTGTTATAACATGTTAAGAGATACAAAGAGAATTAGAGAGAGAGAGAGAGTGAGATAATGGCTTCTGATTGGTTGATTCTCACGTTACTTCATATGGCCATGATAACATTTCTTAACATAACATCAAATAACATGAGAAGGAGGTGGTGTTCCGGTGTTATGGCACTGTTATGGGAGCTGCCAAATCAGCATAACGCCTTATGGCGTTGCACATACCGAGTAGACTAAAAGTAATCTCCCTATTGTGAAGAACAATTCTGGAATCCAAAGAACTAATCCATATTAATGTGTTTAATTTGTGCGGATTAAATAGGTCATCTTTAGTTGGGTTGTTGTTGTCTTTTGGGTATTATCTTGTTTAGCAGTGTCTACAACAATTTATAATTAACTTAAAGAACCTAGAAATGCAAATTACATTGTCGAAACATAAACTGTAATTTGAAATCCAAAGAACAGTTCCAAATTTGGTTTCTTTATTACGGTTTGTTTTGTAGTTAAATGTTGTTTTTATATAGGTATTAGTGATTTTGATACAATCAAATATGTGGAATTAGTCCCATACCGGAATCGATAATCAAAACAGGAATTTGTGGCATTACATAATGAAGTATTTTCTGATCATTTTGCATGAATGTTTCTCGTAAAAGTAGGTTACATTCACGAGGATAATAGCTCACCTCCTAAAACTTTCATAATTAATACAACTCATTTTTTGCGAGTTATCAGTTATATCAATCTGTTATAACCACATTTTATTATATAATATTAGATAAATTTTTATTTATAGAGAATGAGCAGTTGTGGAAACAAAAAGAAATCCACATCCACCAAATCCTAAGTCGAACTTAAAGAGGCTAGGGAAGATATTAAAACTTAAAGTGATATCAAATAGAACTCTTGAAGATGAGACTAGGTCAAACCTTGATAAAGTTATTATTTTAGATTAGTCTATTAAACTTTTTATGGAGTAATTTTCTCAACCATATAGTTATTTAAATTGTAGTATTTGTTTTTTACAGTTGGAAACATTCATTATTGTGTCACCTCCATCATTAAAATATGAAGTGGTAGAATTTAAACGAATACGAATAATAAAACCTTTGAGAAGCAACAATGCAAAATGCAACACACAATCCCAAAAGAAAATCAGTGAAAACCATAACCAAATTGCATATGCATAAACTGGGAGACCCAAACACAGAGATCCAATTTTTTTTCCTTAAATGGACATCATCCTTTTATTCATTAAGATTCAGCAACACTCACTCTCACATTTGAACCTCCCTCCACTCCACTAGTCCACTAGAGAATTTAAGAAGACCCACGGGTCAACCCGCCAAACTGATTAAAGCCTTTAAGATGAAGAGTTGGACACGACCCATTCCACCAAAGTTGGGATTGCAAATCCTGTTGCTGCTTTCTTCTTGTCACTCCAAACGGGTCCCGCCATGTCAATATGCAACCATTCTACCTTCTCATCCACAAACTGCAATAATTCACCACAATCTTCATCAATATGTTTCTTTATATACCCCCCACTAATTGTTCTTATATCATGATAATGAGGAGAGGGCATTTATGTCTTTTGCACACAGACGACCCCTGTCCCATCTTTTGGGTGGGGACAAAAGGTTTGACCAATAATCAAATATCTAATATGAAATTACTTGTTCTCTGTGATGAGCAGAAAGGGTAAAAATGTAATTTTGCAATTAACCTTAAATTCTTTGGAGAAAACACAGATACCTGTTTCAAGAAAAGAGCTGCAGTAATAGAACCACCCTGACGACCACCAGTGTTGACCATATCAGCCACCCCAGATTTCATCGACTCCCAGTAACTTTCCTCCATTGGCAACCTCCAAAGCTTTTCTCCGGCGACTTCCGAGGCGGCAACCACCTCCTTTGACAGCTCATCACTCGGTGTGAAAATGCCTGTTTTATCATTTAAGCAAAATGTCAATTGACTATTTTTATATATCCTTTTTTTTATCTTATTAATGTATTTGTGTATACCTGCAATTGAGGGCCCAAGAGCAACCACACAAGCTCCAGTCAAAGTTGCCAAATCAACTATCTGAAGAAATTATGGAATATGCCATGTCACCAATTCTTTAACAACTAAAAAAGCTAAATGCAAGAAACAGCAATGTACTTTTCATTGATTTGTGTATGTTAGCATTCAACTTTCATTTTTTTACTATTACAATATTGTAATTCCACATAATTTTTTTCTTATTAAGGCATTTTCTTTAAAAAAAAATCTACCAAATAATAGCAAAAGTTACCTTGTCTACTCCTTGATTACAAGCATACACCAAAGCATCAGCAAGTGTAAGTCTGCCTTCAGCATCAGTGTTGTTGACCTACATTAACATTAAAGATTCAATAGAATTCTTCAATTATATATACAAGATGGGAATTCAAACTTCATAATTGTATTTACAGAAAATGCCTTCTGAATACACTTCTAATTTGTTATGATTTATCAAATTTTCATGATTTTTTGTAAATCTGTACCTCAATTGTCTTTCCATTTGAGGCTGTCAATATATCTCCAGGCCTCATACCAGTTCCACTTATCATGTTCTCACAAGCTGCTACTATAAAATGAACCTGTAATAGCATAGTTTATAAACAAAAGTCATATATCAAAAGTATAAAAAGGTTTTATTACTTTTTTTACTTAATGGATTCACATTCAGACACTTCATCCAATCCAAAAAAAGAAACAGACTTTGTGTATAAAAAGGAAGAAACTTTTCCCTTATCAGGTAAGTTTTTTATAAAATTTCATTAGAACATATCATTTCACCTCTACACCAAGCGGTTTAATTTGACCAAGGGCTTTTGCAGCACCTAAAACCGCTGCAGAGCCGCCCATATCAAACTTCATCAGCTCAATTGAACAACCAGGTCCTGTCTTGATGTTGTAGCCACCACTGGAAACAGAAAAAACAACAAAAAATGTCACATTTGAAAGAAAATATGAAATATACATTCTCTAACTAATAACAAATTTGAAAACAAAATAAGAGAATATCATTATCACCTGTCAAAAGTCAACCCCTTTCCTACTAAAGCAAGCTTGGTTTTAATCGAACCACTTGGAGGTTTATAACATAAATGGATAAACTTTGGAGGATTTGTAGAAGCAGCAGCCACACCAAGATATGAACCCATTTTCAATTCTTTGCATTGTTCTGTATCCAATATTTTTGCTGTAATTACATCACTGTATGCTGCAGCAATCTTTTCAGCTTCTTCCGCTAATACCCCTGAAACATAAACATAAACATGTAACAAATGGGACCAAAAAGGGTAAAAAGTTAGCAAAAAAAAGGATGACTAACCAGGAGTGAGGACATTAGCAGGGGCATTTACAAGCTCTTTTCCCAAAATTACCCCTGAGCAAATTTCTTGTGTGTACTTAAGTTTCTTTTCTAGCTCGGGTCCAGATCCAAGGCCAAAAAGGTCAACAGAGTTAAGAGTGGATTTCTTTGACTCGGATTTGAATCTGTTATCTTCATAAGTACCCAATAATGTGCCTATCATAAACCAAAGAAAATAACTCAACATTTAGTAATCCTATTCCATGTATTAATTATCTAAAAAAATTCAAGGTGCAACCTACCTAATAAAAGATAAGAAAAAATAAAAACTTGCCTTTTGCTATTGCTGAAGCAGTAGCAAGCTTTGATTCAGTAGTTAACCCTTCTGAAGAAGCAAGAGCAATGGCAACACTTTTTGCTTGAGAAGACTTTGCAACTGATGCAACAGACTCACCAAGACTACGATAAGATGGGCCTGTAGGACCCTTTCCAAGCCCAATTAAGCTGACCCGTTTGGATCCAAGACCCGCAAATCTAATAACAGTTGATTGTCCAGCTTTTCCTGTGAAATCTTCCTCACTAGATACTTCTGACAATAATCCACTCAATTGGGAATCTAACTTGTTTAAAATCGGGTTTTGGAATTTTGAGTTTTGGTCTTTTGCCATGTCTTTTTCTGTGACACCCACTGCGAGTATATCTCCTTTCCATTCTATCAAATTGGTCTCTTTAGCAGCAAAAGAAATCTTGCATGTTTCAAAAAGAAAGAAGAACGATTTAGAATGGGGTCTTGTTGCATTTATCATTTGTTACAAGTTCTTGAAATGCTAATAGAAAGATCTTTAGATTCATTTGGGTACAAACATGTTTTGGGTCTTAGAATGGAGCAATAAATATGGGTAAGTTGTATAGATATGTTTTCAGTGCAATTAGAAAAAGATAAAGAGAGAATCGGGGTTTGCATCATTTGCTTCATGAATCATATACTATGTGGATCTATATTGATAAAAACAATCTATTTTGATTACTTTATCTTTTAACTTCAAACTTGAATAAGAGCTACTTGTGTTTAGAAAAATTGGTAACCTTTTGGAGATCAAAAGCTTGACAAAAATCATACCCTTCTTGAATTGGAAGACTTTTTAAATCTTTCAATTAATAGTTGACTTTTTATTATAATAGCACCATTTACTTCTTTAGTACAGTTCAAGTATCCGATTATATGTATGAATTAACGTCATACCTACGTCCTAGATTACACATAAACTAATGGATATAACAATTTTAGCACAGATCAAATGATTTCACAGCTAGTTTAGCGGGTACGATGAACGATTATAAAAAAAATAGTAATAACAGAACATGAATCAAGAAAAATGATCGAAATTATGATAAAAATAAACCTTGGGATGGTCGATTTGGGCAGGATGAGTGAGGCCAAGAGTGGCCTTAGCGACAACGTGAGCCATACGTTTGCTTCTTGGAGAAGAAAACAACAAGGGGTTTGCAGAAAATGAAATGATACCCAGATGGGATATGGATCTAAAGTTTTTGATAATGGAGAAAGATGAAGATGGGGATGACGCGAGAAGAGTGAGAGAAGAATGTGCTGCAACTCTAATGGCGGTTGCTGCTGCCATTTGTAGCGGATGGTGCCTTTATATAGGGGGTAGAAATTGGGTGAGATGAAAAAGGGGGAGTCGTGGTATTTGGATGAGTAGCATGTGATTATAAAATTTATTAAAATAATATTTGAAGTAGCTAGCACAAAACCTTACTATATCTTCTATTTTTTTTTTAGCAATGGACACTATAAAATCCACTATAACACGACTTTTTTTTTGGCCTTTCTATGGGAGTATACGAGTATGTTATCAATCACCTGGTCCCATACTTGAGGTAGTCAGCCTCAAGTACATGTGAGATATGTTTAGCACACACTATTTGTTTTGGTTTTCTATGGACTTTAGAGGGACACATAAGTCTTTTTTCAATTTTACATAAATGCATATATGTTCATGTTAAAACTCTTTTAAATCATTTTAACTCTTTACCATAAGTCTTTTCCACTCTTACATAAGTAAAACTCTTTTAAATCATTTCAACTCTTTACACTTTACCACGACCAATCAATAATAACATAATTAAAAAACTACAATTTCTTCTTTAATTCCATAAAATATGTATACATGCTTAAAATTACAAATTATTCTTTATTATTGACACGATATATAGATATACTATTACATAAGTAATTATTAATACCGCAAATAAATGTGTTGTTTTCTTATAGATTCTTTTTGTTTTCAAAATGATGTGTTTATATATATATATATATATATATATATATATATATATATATATATATATATATATATATATATATATATATATATATATATATATATATATATATATATATATATATTGTGATAATCATGCCTTTTTTTGAGCATAATAGATAATTGTTTGAAAATTAACAAATATAGTTGCCTAGTTGGTCAACTCTCAAATTGGGTTAATGTTTCACCAAATGATATTCTTTTATTCAGTTTTGGAATAATATGATTTAATAATGATAAAGAAAATATTTGATGCCGATCAACTTCTGCCATGTCTTTTAGTTGTTAAAACCAAACCAAACGAAACGAAACGAAACGAAGTCAAACTCAATATTGCAATCATAAAACTAATATTGCATGATAAAGTAGCAGGAGCACTCCCAAGAAGCACACGAAGCATAATAATACTTGAGAATGAAGATACAAATTATCATAAACAAGAACGAAAAGATGCCTTAATAATCCCCTCAAATCTCTACATACAAATTATCCAAAAAAAAAATTCATCAAATACCAAATCCAATTACCCAAAAACAATTCGTATAACTAAACATATCAATAAAGCACCCCTAATCTCCCTATAAATCATCAAGAAAACTACATAATCAATCAATCAATCTTGACCGAAGAGTAAATCAGCCTGGTGAACCAGAAACACGCATAGAACCCAATCGTCCCGGTCAACACGAAGAACGCATACGAAGCAATCAGCATATACCCAAAGTACAAAATCCCCGAAACGCCCTTGGTGATATTAAGCTTTGTGAAGAAATAGAAAACCGAATACAAAAACAGATATAAAGCCGATGAACCCGATGTCAAATACGCCCTCCACCACCAAAGATAATCCTCACTACAAAGCTGGAAGTAGCACAAAACAATCGTGATCTCCGCACACGTCACAATCAAGATCAAAAACACAATAAAAAGAAACCCGAAAATATAATAAAACTGCTGCAACCAGATGGATGTTAGGATAAAAAACAACTCGATAAAAACCGCACCAAATGGCAAAATCCCACCGATTAAAATCGAGAAAATCGAGCTCATGTACCAAGCTTGTTCCGGGATTTGCCTCGGGATTTTATTCGTTTTCACCGGATCTTCAATTCCGGGCTTCTTGAATCCAATGTAACTCCCAACGAAAACCAACGGAACCGAGATTCCGAACCATAAAAACACCAACGCAAACATCGTCCCGAACGGAACCGCTCCGGATGACTTTTCCCCCCATATCAAACCATTAAGCACAAAGAAGACGGAAAACGCGATTCCGGGGAACATAAACGCGGTCTTGAGGGTAATCGCTTTCCATTCCGTTCCTTTGAAAGTTTTGTAAAGACGCGCCGACGCGTACCCGCCGAAGATACCCATGAGGACCCAGAGGAGGAGAAGGGCGGTCATGAGACCACCGCGGTTCGATGGGGAAAGGAATCCAAGGACGGCGAAGATCATGGCAATTAGTATCATTCCCAGGAATTGGACTCCGGTTCCGACGTAGACACAGAGGAGGTCGGAATTGGATGGCGGGCGGAATACGTCACCGTGTACGAGTTTCCATCCGGTTTCTTCTTGCGCTTCTTCTTGTGTTTCCAATTGGTTGTATTTTGAGATATCGCGGTAAAGTGTTCTTAACATGATCATGGCTACCATCCCGGAAAGGAATAGAACAATCATGAGGGAATTCACGATTGAAAACCAGTGGACTTGATCGTCTGCCATTAGAAGATACGTGTCCCATCTTGATGCCCATTTGATATCGCTTTCCTGTTTTTAAAAAAAAATGTTAATTGATTTGATAAAAAGAAAACCATGGTGGGACCCACAACTTAACTTACTTGGAAATCAATGTCGTAAGTGAAAATGATTTCTTTTTTGTCTTCGACTTCTTGTGGAGGATCGGAGCTTGTGACCATGCGTTTTGCGTGAGCATCACATGTTGATAGGCGGGTGGTTTTTGCATTGAATTCACCATCATATTGATGCTTAACACTGTACACAATCAATGGAAACAAGACTTAATTCAGAAAGAACGACTTAATTCAGAAAGTCAGGGAAATGAATTTGAGGGTTTTTTCTATTAAGTGATTAAGTCATAATAAAAAGCTTTGATTGTGTTGTTACCTGAATGCGTTAACTTCAAATCCTACAATTCTTGCAGAATCAGTTTGCACATCCTTGTGAAACTTCACAGTGAATGTCAAATGGTTGTTGATAAAATACTTTTCTTCTTTTGTCTGCAGGTAATTACAAGTTAGAAAAAATATAATAAGTGTCTGTTTCTTTTTGAATTAATAAGCTCAATCGGTTAAGAACTTAATCTGGACAGCTATAGATGAATGTTGTTAAAAGTTGTGAATATTGTGAAATTTGTTTTTTGGAATGTAAGGGTAAAATGGGCATTTAGTCTCATTCAGACACTTTTTCCACACAGGACTTGCTATATACAAGTGTTACTTTTTTACTTAATGCAAAAAGAGCGGCTTAAGATCCCCATTACATCCAAACTTTTTACAAAATTTCACTCTTTTTTTTTCTTTTCCTTCCAATTCCCCAAGCATGCTATATACAACACTTGATAAATAAATAAATAATAAATAATAATAATAATAAAAAAAGGGTCTTACTCCTGCATACTGTACTTTGCGTCCCACAAAATATCCATGCTGATATATAACAGGTGAATCCTTTTCCAGCCTTGTCATGGGAACAACCAAAGGTAGATTGTCCAATATCCTGTCAACAAAAGCTTGCAAATCAATAACAACACAAGGGTATTCATGTCTTTTGCACCAACAAGAGATCAAGATGATGATGAAAAGGGTATTCGTGTCTTTTGCACAGACAAAAGATCAAAAGCAAGTCCTTGTCCCACTTTTTTTGGGTGGGACAAAAGTTTCATTCTTTGTCCCATTAACATCAGTCTCAATCCAATTCCAATGCACACTAAACACAATACAACCTATCCTGTCATGTCATGTCAGGTCCTGTCTTTTCATGTCTCATCCTTGTCTAGGCCTACATAATAGTGAAATTCAAAAGTTTTGATGTCAAGTGTCTTACATGTTAACTCTATACTCATCATCAATCTTTTCCTTAAATTCTTTGGCAGTTTTCTCATTTAATACTCTTCGGCATACAACATTGCACATTTGTGGCACTCGCATTTGAAACTGCAACCAAATTTTCATTAGAAACCTATAGAACATAGTGTAAAAAGAACATAATTGATCCAAAAACTGTAGTTTTATACCTCATAAGGAGAATTTTCTATACGATCACCACGAAGAACTTCCCCAAGATTTTCAGCACTGTCAACTATTTTATTTGGGCGACAATAAGGGACAGAGTAGTAAGAATATGGAAGTTGAGTCTTTGTAGAAGCCAATTTGTTCACTTTTACCCTCAAAACATCTCCCTATAATCACAAAATGAAAATATTTATACACGTTACTAAATGGGTGGATGTTTCTTTTCGACTTAATGCAGAATGAACGACTTAATACAAAAAGTCAAGAAAGAAGACTTTCATGATATTATAAACAAAGAAGCCCATTGTCTTTATTTTAATTTTATAATAATAGTATAATACAGTTGTTGTATGTGTGCATACATTATACATATACACATAGACACTAGTAGTATTTGAGGTATCCTTAATAGCTTGATAGCTTGTAAGAGATTTTCCACACAACAGGAAGGCCCCATTTGGTGGATACAATACAAGGGCTTGTATGTGGGAAGATCCACTCCTTAAGCACTATTACCAGTGTGTAGGGCCCAAAAGCTAATAATCTCAATTTATTAATTTTCAAATCAGATCATTTTCATGGACACAAGTTGAGTTCTAGGGGACCTATAGTCATCATAACATACACAACTCATAGTTAGATTGTTGACAGCTACGTAATAAAAAGACTAAACCATTAGATTAGAGTGTAAGGATATGATAATGATTAGAAGCTGAGATCTCAGAAGACAATGATCCAAATGAAGCAAGATCGACAACAGGAACCAATGCCCTGTCATCTAAGTCTAAGATCACTACACCGAGTAAACAAATTGGGGAAAAAGTTCCTGATTTTTATGATTAATCAAGAAACAGAAGCTAATACATACGAACATGGAAGCTAACAATGGATCTTGGAAAAGAACATGCCGGCATACTAGATTCTTCCGAAATCAATGAAAACACAAGGTAACTGTAACGATCTATTTAAATCATATTTGATGAGCAATAACAATAACCCTAACTAGCAATATCATCAAACATTGAAACACCAGAACCACATTGAGGTAAATCGGAATTTCTTGCCTTATAGAAATCCTGGGGTGCGACACCAGGGAGGTAGAAGGAGTATCCATGGATGGATAAAAGAAGAAGAACGCAGATCCATACGTGAAACCCTAGATGCGATCGATTAGCCATATGATCGGAAAGGAGAAATGAAAGATTTTGAGATCTGGGTTTTCAGATCCGTAGCCGAATCTCTCAAATTCTCTTCTAACAGTGTGTAATGTGAGAGTTTGGTTTTAATGGCAAAAACCTGCACCCAATTGGGGATCAAGAAGATGAGTAGAGAGTGGAGATGATCAAACGCATTTCAGCCGTTTGATCATTTTACCTTAAATGGATATCATCCACCGTCTCTTCTAGTCTATACTCAAATGTTATTTAAAAACAAATTTTAGACGTATAAAAAAAGTTAAGAGAATACATACATATATGAATTGCAATTTCTATTTATACAAAAAAAAAAAAAAAAAAAAAAGTATCTTTTAATGTCAAATTTATCGAAAAGCACCTAAACGTATTCTATATATCAAAGATTTAAATAACGTTAGGTGTGATTTAATGACAATATCAAACCACAAACTTTTACGAATTACGAGTTGTGGCGAATCATGTCGTTTGTAAGACGTGACTTAAGTCAATAATTTTGTATATAATTAATAGCTATATATATATATATATATATATATATATATATATATATATAATATCGTTCATTTATATATACATATATGATTTAAGACAACATTTTATTAAAGTGTGACAGTAATACAAGTCATGGAACCATGACGAGCTTTTTATAATCTTGTCATATATTAACTATTTATAAAATTTAGTAATTAGCCAAATAAATGTTAAAATGACAATCTAAGAAAGTTGGTAACCAACTTGTTTTGCAGGAAGTGTCATACCAATTAATTAAACTTGGTACAGTAATTGTGCAAAAGTTTAAATACTAGAATACTATTGTACCAACCAAGTTATATATATATATATATATATATACATACATATATATATATATATATATATATATATATATATATATATATGAAGAGAGAGACAGCGCTAGGTTCAAATATTCTAACTAATTATTGTGTGGATGTATGGATCAATGTGAGTCAATCATTTCAAAACCTAAATCAGGTAAATTTTTAATGTTATCTATTAATTAATTTTAGTAATTAAATAAATATTTAATTAATCCTTTTAATTTGGGCAAGATAGTTTAAGAATTAATTAAATAAGGCAAATTTTTAATGTTATCTATTAAATAATTTTAGTAATCAAATCTATTTGTTCAAAAATTATATATTTAAGGATGTTATTTGGACTATTATTTTGTAAAAATGTGTATGAATATATGTTTGCATTATAATGTTTGAATATATAATGATCATGTTATATTTCAACTGAAGGTTCAAGAATGTTGTTTTTCCACAAGAAGTTACTTCAATCAAAATATGTACTATATCAAAATATATTTTTGCATTTTTATAGAATATCGTTCTAACATAATTACATTATAAAAGAATAAAATTGAGTAAAATTAAAAATTATGTTAAAATTAAAAATGAATTAATTAAAAAAATCAGAATTTAAAATTAAAAGAATCAATATCCCTTAAAACCCGAAATTTTCATCAATTAAACATGTGTTTCCTAATTTAAAGATAGGTAATTCATTACTTAATATAACTAAAACCATTGGTCTACATTCATTCCTACATCCGCATAATAATTAATTAGAATACAATAACCTAAGCCTATATATATATATATATATATATATATATATATATATATATATATATATATATATATATATATAGACACACACACACATAGTTACACAGATAAACACATAAAATCGTATATTTCAATTCTAAAAGCACAAGTATAAATCATTTAGCCACATTAGTCGACAATTATTACCACTTTAAATTAAAAAATTAAAAAGTTGGGTGAAAGTTACTTCAATTAAATTCTTTAGTAAATCAAAAATATAATTAAATTAATTTCATTTACTGAATTCAAGATTACCCGATGTGCTTGTTGGTTCTTAAATCTTATAATAAATAAGTAAAACAAAGATGGTATAAATAACTACTAACTTGTATCAACCAAAATTATTGATAGCCAAATAAGTTGATACCAAATTTACTTGGTATGGTACTTGTAACAAAAATATGTACCAACTATAGTTTCTATGGTACTCTTGTAGCAAAAATATGTATCAACTATAGTTTGTATGGTATTCGGTATGGGGAAAAATAAATGGTGGCATACCATGTTCATCTGTAATATAAACTAATTTTCAAATTTGTTTTGCATGGTCTTTCTGTAAAATGTAATATTATAACTTGGTGTTGATCGAGACATCAATGATGAAATTAACTTTTAACTTCTTAAGTATGAAACATAATCATTGTTGCTACAAACAGAAAAAATAAGAATGAAAATGTAACATCCCGACTCCCATGTATAAATTTAAAGTGTTTTATATTCATTTTGACAGGGCAACCCGAAGAGTTGGAGGCCCCAACCCGTCGAGTAGAGATTGAGATGGTCGCGTAGACTTTGGAATCAACTCGACAAGTTGGAGGACCCAACTCGACGAGTTGGATCTGAGTGTGAAAACCCTAATTTTTAGGGTTTACACGCTATTTAAAGGACCTTAAGTCATTTACCATGCCTCCCTCATCACCTTATCACCCAGAGACAAACCCTAATCAAGCTATTTTCCATTTTGAGAGTGTGTAAGGCTGAGAGTGTGTGTTTTGGTGCATTCCTTTAAGAAATTTGAAGAGTAAAGGGGGTTGGAACAAGAAGGAGTCTTTGGATCTGGCATCCATTCAATTATAGCAGCCATTTGGAGGTAAAAAGTCATAACTTTGATCACTTGTTTGTTAGATCTCTCCATTAGAGAGTTTATGGCCATTTCTAGCTTCTTCTTGAGCTATTATTGGTTTGGAGCATGCTTTGAAGCTAAGACCTCAGATTTGGACATTATTAGGCCCTTTAAGCCTAAAGACTCAACCTTTATCAATCTTTGGCCAATCTCCATGCCTTAAGCCCCTTGTTGAGCCTTATATTGACAAAGTTAGCCCCTAAATGCCATGCATGGATGTAAAGCTTGCAGCTTTACGTTGTATCTCATCCCTAGAAGGCTAGATCTAGAGTTTGGGGCCTTATTCTTGCTTAAAAGCGTCTGAATGAAAGAAAGGTCTGAAGGAACTCGACGAGTTGGTTAGGGTTTTCCCTCGATATTCTGGACACTATACAAACTCGATGAGTTGGAGAGACAACTCGGCGAGTTGACTCGAATCTTCCAGATTTTTTGAGAACAGAAGGAACTCGATGAATCACATAGATGCACTCGACGAGTTGACTCAACATAGACTGTTGACTTGAGTGTTGACTTCTGTTGACTTTTAGGTTTTGGTCAAGTTGTGGACTTTGGAGAGCATGGAGGGGTAAAATGGTCTTTCACCCTTTCTGAGATTTAGTAGAGGAATTAGCTTAACATCTTTGAAGTCGACTTATTAATTAGAGATGGCTGTGATATATGTAAGCGGATTCTAGATCGATAGCTGGAGTACGAGACATACTTGTTTTACTTACGAGGCGAGTCTTCTCACTATAGTTATCTGAGTGGTAATCACTGAGCGACTGGAGGGACTTATTTATGTTATCGACCATAGGGTCTTATGTGCTTATATTGAGACATGTGATATTATGCTTTCTATCTTTGTGATTTATGTTGTATATTATTTTGTGCATTTATTGAGATAGGACCAGAGGGTCCAACTGAGTTGTGAGACCAGAGGGTCTTCACTGAGACACATGACCGAAGATTCTTTATCGAGATATAACCACGATAAGCTAATTATTGTGTATGGTATTTTGAGGAACTCACTAAGCTTTGTGTTTACAGTGTTGTGTAAAATGTGTTTCAGGTACCTCTCAGGATCCCAGGTAGGCACCAACTTGATTTTACACGCCATCTAGTTGATTTGTAATTTGAAGATTATGAGATATTTGACAAACAATCTTATGTCTTGTGTTTGAAACAATTTTATAAATTGAGTACGAGAAGTGTTAAACTGTGTTTTGTATGGATTTAAAAATGAAAATTTTATTTTAAAATTTAGAGTGTTACAGAAAACATCTTAAGCAGAAAAATAAAAAAGATAATTGTGATTGTGTACAACTAAAGACATAATTTTACTACAAAAAGATGTTTTCTATTGTAGTTTTAACCTATAAATATTAAATAAATAAATAAATAAAAATAAAAAATAAAAATAAAATCAATGATTTTTACAGATTTGCCATGTAAAAGTCTTAATTTTCAAGATGTAATTTGCAAAAATTAACACACACACACGTGTGGGTGTGTATATATATATATATATATATATATATATATATATATATATATATATATATATATAAAATTTTTTTTGTTAAAAATCTTCGAAAAACATATTGCAAAAAAACAGGTTTAAATTGTGTAAAAACATATTATCTTCAAGGTTTATCCGATTTTACCCAATGTGAAAAGAAATCGATAAACATCTCATGCTAAGTTCGGATTTCTATAAACCTCATCTGCTTCAAGTCTACCAACTAGAAAAGATGGGTTTTTTTTTTCTGAAATTCCGACGGCTACTTTTCTTCTTCGTTGTCGGTGACTGATGGGTCGCATGACGGATGGTGGCAGGGCGAGGAGATGCTGAGACAAATTGCTCTTCTTATGCACGTTCTTTTTTGGGATTATGGGGAATTTCTCCCAACAAATTGGGATGCCAAGATATCAAATTGTTGTGGATGAGATAGGATTTGTAACAAAAGAATCATCAAATATCGAGTTTCAATTTGGGGTTAAGGGTAAATGGAGAGAGAGAGAAGGTGGGATCCTTCTTATTTATAATAAACATATTAGTATTATATTTAAAAAGAAATGAAATAAAAATGAACAATAAAAAACTCAATGGTATTACAGTCATTTCACTATTCTGAGGGACCAAAAACGCAACGAAACTACCTCAAAATGACCATCAATCCAAAAAAAATCTTGGTTTGAATTAAAACCCCCAAAAAATACATACCACAAGGACCATTTTTGCAATTTTGTCTTTTTTATATTTAGAATTTTTAGGACTTTTCGTTAGTTTACCCAAAATACCGGGATACTTTTAAAGAGTACAATTTAGACATTTAACTAATTTTTAGCATTAATTGAAAAATAATAACTAAATTAGCCTATTTTCCCCCCACTTTTCAAACTATAGTACCCTCAAACATTAATAGTATATATATATATATATATATATATATATATATATATATATATATATATATATATATATATATATATATATATATATATATAGAGAGAGAGAGAGAGAGAGAGAGAGAAAGAGAGAAAGAGAGAAAGAGAGAGAGAACTAGGTTCAAATGTGGATTGACATCTATTTTGTGGACATGTGGACAATGTTATTCTATGAGAATGACAAAGAAAATATATTGTTTGATAATATGAATATGTTTAATCTTACATGACTATTGTCATTATCACATATTTTCACGAATTAAATTGTATATAAGGTTATTATAGACTTTTTATTATTCTTCTTATTCTGTCAGAATGTTTATAGAATGTTAATTGAGTCGTATTCTGTCAGAATAAAAAATGAATGAAAAACGATATATGAAAACAAAAATAAATAAAAATTAGTGTGAATGCATAAAAATGACGATATTTTTGTAAGGTTGAACGTGTTCGCATTACTAAACAATTTATTCTCTTAGTAATTTTCATAGAATAACACTGTCCACACGTCCGTACAATAATTGTCCATCCACATTATAACCTATATATATATATATATATATATATATATATATATATATATATATATATATATATATATATATATATATATATATATATATATATATATATATATATATATATATATATATATATGAGACTAGCCCACTTGGTAGAGATTTTACCTCTTAAATTGGAGGTTTCAAGTTTTGAAGATTTCGTAACACTAATTTCTAACCGCTAACATTGCCGTTAAAAAACAAAAATAGAAATGAAAATAAATTATTATTATTATTGTTATTATTATCATTATTTGCATCTAACATTGTTTGAAAACATATGGGAATTTTAAAAACTAGTATCACGTTATCAACTAGTATCACATTATCAACACATGTATAAAAAGTAAACACAACTAATAAACCGTGTTTAAGTCTTTCAACTGCGAAGACATGTTCTTTTCTATCTTTATTCTAAATTTATCTTCATGGATCAATATTGTCATGTTAAATTCAATCATACCAATTTAGTTGTTTCTATTCAAAATTAAAATTTACTAAATGTAGCATGTAAAAGTATATATATATATATATATATATATATATATATATATATATATATATATATATATATATATATATATATATATATATATATATATATATAAAGTACTAAGATCAGATCGTTTTTTATTTAATATGGAAAAATAGTTAGGAAAGACAAGATGTAATATATTATATATGGGGTTGCTTAGATGTATAGATTGTGGTTGCTTCATAGACAATTTTTTGTTCGCCAAAGAAACTCACCTTCCACTCATTTTGGTAGTGAGTACCCATCCCACTTTATTATGATTATTATTTTTAATTTCACTATTAATAACGTTTCAGTTGAAATGATTATAAGAGACTAATTATAGTGGTTGATCCGATATATATATATATATATATATGTGTGTGTGTGTGTGTGTGTGTGTGTGTGTGTGTGTGTGTGTGTGTGTGTGTGTGTGTGTGTGTGTGTGTGGGGGGGGGGGGGGGGGTGTCAAAAATTGATAAATTAATTTCATACTAAATTAGTAAGGGGTTGTTTAATAATTTTTGACTGAATAAGATATGAATTAGTCATGTCTGATTGGGTTTGAAGCTCTGGTTGCATCTTGCTCTGACTGAAACTATGTTATTTGATTACGTATCTGACTGGTTGTGTTGAGTGTTGGAAATGACCATTTACCATTCTATTTTGTTTTGTGTTGAATACACATGTTACATTAGATTTTGCATATATATATATGATTTGTAGGTACCTATTACAGTTAACTATTGAATATTGAATAGCAAATTGATTTGTAATACACATGTTAAATTTAATTAAAAATAACAATTTTTATTTCAATTTTACTGATATGTGCATATTTAATCATGTATTTCCTGCATATTTCTAATACTTTTAGCTACAATCATGCTTAGTTTTGGACAAAAGGTATTTATTATGTTTGAAATTTGTTTTGTAGTTGCAAAGACATGCTCGAGACAAAATGGAAGCAAACAAGGAGCTGGAAGCAGGAAAACGGGAGCTAGAACAAAAAGAAGAAAAAAGATAGACTTGAAGACAGAGGACCACGACGTAGTGATCATCCACGACGACGTGGTAAACGAAAGATTCTCGACCAAAGAGCTGACTTGGAGAATATTGGATATGCATAAAGACCACGACGTGGTGCCTTTCAACCACGACGTGGTGATCGGATAAATGGCAACTATAAATATCTGAACATTAGGTTTGCTAAATATACTTATGTCTAGTCTAATTTGCATGGATTTTGTGTGTTTTTCTGTTACTATGAGAGGCTAAAAACTTTATACTTCTGTTTGATGAAGATGAACCTGATCTTATAGTGTCGATTTCGATTTATGGATATTAGATATTGATGCTTCTTGTGTTTGATAATTAAACCCTAGCACCAATCCTGAAACACTCGTGTATGCTAATCATACATAACTGAAAGACCCCAACTTTTGTATTTCTGAAAGACCCAAACTTTCATACTTCACAATACTATTACTCCAAAACATGCTACTTGCATATTCATAAAAGCAATATTTTACATTGATAAAGAGGTTACAAACTACTGGATACAAACCGACTATTACAAAGTGTTATATATTACATAACTACCCAGGATATTGTAATTTATACAAACATGAACTGAAGTACAAAAGTATTATTACAAACTATTCTAATTCTTTCAACAATATATAATTATACTGGTTAGTTATCACCTGCAATTGTTAAACATTGATAGGGTAAGCGGCGACGCTTAGTGAGTTCAATAATAGATACAATATAATGTTATGTCATACATATCTACTTCAATATGGCAGAAGCAAAGAGAATCAAGGAGCAACAAAGGCATTGTGAATCATGTGTTAAGCTTTCCATATCAAACAATGACTTGATTCAAAGGTATACAATCAATGAGAAATAACAATTTCCATACTTGATATACATCAATAAAGCTTCAGCCCAAATGACATAGAAGACATAAGATTTCTGATTAACATCTTGGTATATTTCAGGCTTATAGCCCTGTCTAACCATTTGTCAATGCCATAGAATAGAAGTCATTCTCTTACGGAGACATGCTCTACATGGCCAGAGGCTACGTACCAGTACCAATGTGAATCTAAGTCCTTTCATTGATCACATGGTCAAAGGTATTATTTTTGCTATAAAAATAGCGAATAAAATAACACGGGAAAATAACTCGGAATAATAACACTGAAAAGCACATAGCACATATAGCACATAACATATAATTGTTCCTATATATTGAACTCACCTTGAATTAACCGGGGGTCAAAATAGTAATTTGGGCAGCACTTCGGCTTTAAATATGACTTTCTATGTTGAAAACCGGGAGCTTAATTGAAAACCATGCTCTGCGAAGGTAGGGATTCAAAACTGAAAAGATAAATTTTCCGGGCTTCACGGGAACTTCGGGACGTATTTCGGGTGCTAAAATTAATATCGGGGCTTCGGAGGATGTCAAAATAGCAAAAATATGAAAAAGGAGGGTGAAATGGTTAATTTCCCATTTTCCTTGGGAGGGTTCGCAGCCCTCTATTTATAGGGTGAAAATTGCGAGGGTCAGATCCGAGGCTGGAGGAGTCAGCAGCTGCGAAGGCCACGCGGCAACAAGAGCTCGGTTCGGAGGCCAGACGTCGAGCATGCGAGGCGGCCAGGTGCAAGGCTTGGAAGGGTGACACGAATGCGAGGCGCGTCGGAAGCTGGTTGGGCCGCGGCTTCAGACGAATCGGAAGGCAACACGCGTCGAATCCGGGTAGAGCGGCTACTGTTTATGCGAGGTGACGTGGCTGAGTGCTGATCATGCAAACATTTCCGATATTATCCACTTATTTCTCGGTTTTTGAACTAAAATCTTCTAAAATCCATAACTTTCACATACGGGCTCCGTTTTTGACGTTCTTTATATGCACGCATAGGTAAAATTACGTTCTACATCTTTCGGTTAGACTTTGTCGGCTAATTTTGACTTTAATTTTTAAATTATTATTTTTAACAGACCGGGACAGGAAAATCCGTTAAAAATTCATAACTTCTTCATCCGACGTCTGTTTTTGTCAGACTTTTTACCGTTGTACTACTAATGACGAGACCTTCAATTCTCGTTTAGGTTGTGTTGGCTAAAAATCACTCGATCTAAAATTCGAGTTTTTAGCTGTTTACTGCTAAGCTGAAACTTTGAAAAATCATAATTGCTCATACGAAGTCAGATTTTGGCGTTCTTTTTATCGAACTTCTCGGTTTAACGAATACTACGACTTTCATTTAGACCACTAAGGCTAAAAAGTAGTTTATCAAAAACTCACTTTTTACGTCATTCGGCGCCGTGTCGGTTTTGTCGCGAATCTTCGATTCGTCATAACTTCTTCGTTATAACTCGGATTTCGACGAGGTTTTCGCCTACAAGTTTCTAACGAGATTATTTACAACTTTCAATAATAAAATTTTACTTATTTCAAATTTTATATTTTCGCTAAATTTCATTATTTGACTTTTAATTGGAATCTCATAAGACTTCCAATATTTTCTGAGTGATTCTAAACATAGTTTTACTTCATTTCTAGTAAAAACTATCTGTTAGAACTCAACACTCAATTTCACATAGTATTTCACAATTTTATTCATTACAAAACACGATTTCAAAACATGTATGTTACAATAACACTAGATCCTATAGACATTTGAATACCCGATTCAACCCTAAGCCCTTCCTAAAACAAGAACATAAAATAAGGCTAAACCAAACATTCTCAGGATATAGATTCTTAGTTATGTACAACTATGATGCATGCACTAAGAAACTATAGTAATGATGTCGATTCCATACAAGAAAGAAACCCTTGGCTATCAAGCATCAATTATCAGACAATTCTATCATGCATTTCCTGAAGATCCCTAGCCTATCACTAGCATGTTGTTCTATCATAAACATAATAATGAATAACAGTGTGGGTAATTTGGGGTATACTTTCTTGCTCCCATAATCGTACACATCGCATCCTTCCTTGTTTACTTTTGAAAACAACAATTTTTTTTTGAAAATCAGTTTAAAAACTTTTGCAGTTCCCTAGTTTGAGTATGGATTCACACGAATGTTCATCCAATTCTCTCAAACCAAGGCTCTGATACCAACTTGTAACATCCCAAAAATTAAAATCACCATAAATTTAAAATTTTCAAAACCAACCTTGAATCTTTATTGTTTACAAAAAGAGTCATTGTGTCAAAAACATTATTTCAATTAAGAGTTTTCCCAAGACCCAAAGACATAAAAATAAGAAGCTATATACGATCACGCCTTCGCCTTCCCATGATCCCTGGAAGTACCTGAAACCATAAACTAAAACTATAAGCCAAATCTGAGTGATTTTCCCCAAAGTACCACCACACAAAAATATAATCAAACAGATAACTGTAACGCCCGTAGATTCGGGCTAGTCAATTTAGAGATAATAGGGGTCGAAAACTACTTTTTGACGAAAGATTATTTAGAATAAATAATCTTAACCAAGTTGTAGAATATGTCACAAGGTTTCCGTACATATAAAGAACGCCGAAATCCGAGTTATAATAAAGAAGTTATGACCCGCCGAAGTTTTACGGAAAAACCGACACGACACCGGGAAGCGTAAATAGTGAATTTACGATAGAGCAAGTTTTAACCTTAGTTATCTAAACAAAAGTCGTAGAAAACGTTAAACCGAGAGCATCCATAAAAAGAACGCCCAAATCTGACTTTGTATGAGGAAGTTATGATTTTTCGAAGTTTCGGTTTAGCAGTGTACAACCCGAAGTTCGAATATTAGATCGAGCGGTTTTTAGCCGACATAACCTAAACAAGAATCGAAGATCTCGTTAAAAGTAGTGTAACGATAAAAATATGGACGAAAACGGACGTCGGATGAAGGAGTTATGGATTTTTAACGGACTAATCTTGTCCCGGCCTGTTAAATAATATAACTTTTAAAATAAAGTAAAAATTAACCGACGAAGTCTAAACAAAAGTTGTAGAGTACGTTCCCGCCTACGCGTGGATATAAAGAACGTCAAAAACAGAGCTTATATGTGAAAGTTATGATTTTTAGAAGTCGGAGTGTGAATTTGCGAAATCTGTTGCAAAGTGATGATGTGGCTCAATCAGGGTCGTCGCTTGCTGAACACGGAGTCGCTTCGGATGGAGACACATGTCCTCGCATTACGCCCTGTGTATAAAGCTCAGAACACGCCGCATATGCCTCGCACTCCTCGGCCCAGCAAGCTCCACGTCGCACCACCCGGAGATCGACACCTCGCATCCTATCCGAAACTACGCCCAGCGTAGCCCTTCCGAACGCGCAACGTAGTCTGAGGCTTGCGCCTATAAAAGGGCTACGTAGGTTGCCGAGGAAATCACTCCATTCTCACTTCTTTCTCTCACTAGTTTCTCTCTCTAAGGCTCCTAACCCCCCTAAACCCTAGATAAACCCCCTAGCACCTGAGGGAAGCCCCGAGGCTCCCGGAGTCCCAAGAAAAAGGGTCTTTCGGTTTCGATACGCTGCTCGAAGCGAAGCCCGGTTTTCTTTAAAACCCGCTGTAAGTGAGTTACGCTTACGCAATTTTTAATATAGCTTTCGAATAATTATAGTAATGTTATTAGGTCCTTAAAATAATTATTTGAGCTATTATTATGAGTTATATAGTGTTGTTTAATGCTTATATAATAATAATAATAATAGCTAGACTATTAAATTAGTCTCGGTGAATATTAAACTAAACCCTAGTGGTAATGGTACTAGGTTTTTGCCGAGGAAAATTGTTTTAAGAGTTACGAAGTACTGTCCGAGGACCGAGTCACCACTGTATCAAGTGAGTGCATGGTTACTTCATCTTACACATAGATATGAAGTATTTTATATAAACTACGTGCTATTTGTGCATATTATCTGAATACTTGCTGTCTATGTTGGATGAACGATTTTATACATGTTTTAAATGATTTAAACTGTATATGTATTTTATATCTACGATAATGTTGGGGTAAAACATGGGTAGATGTAATATGAGTTGGATGATGAGTTGAGAGGTGTTATAGACCACGAGGTGAGGGTGAAAGGTGGACGATGTGAGAAGCCTTTTCCCAAACGATGGCCCCGTCATTCAGCAGAGTATGGATGATAACCACGGACTATTCTAGACAGTCCAGTGGAACACTAGCAGGCTCACAACCTGTAAGTGTTATGAACGATGTGTTCACCCTGTGTACTCTAAACCTTGGTGATCATGCAAACTTGATGCCTAAACCCTGGTGATCATGCAGACTTGATGCCTAAACCCTGGTGATCATGCAGACTTGATGCCTAAACCTTGGTGGTCATGCAGACTTGATGCCTAAACCCTGGCGACTATGCAGACTTAGTGCCCGTTGTGTAAACCATGGCAACGATGGACTTCATGCTGATTCCTTAGGATGATCCTTCGGAATGAATGAACGAGGAATAGTTGATTCTTAGGGTAGACCCTTAAGAGTAAAGAAGATAATGAGGATGGGTAATTGGGTTGATTGTTTGACGTTTAACCATAATAATTATATTACTGTGGGTTGAAAACCCTATGTACTCACCAGGTTTCCCAACCTGACCCACTCAATTTATTTATATCACAGGTGTCGATATGAAGTCACATTACACTGAGAGATCAAGGAGATATAAATCACTAGTGATAATAAATGTAAGTTCTGTTTATGCTTATGTTTCTGTATTCACAATGACATCCCAAATGTTTTAAAATAAATAAAAATACTTTTCTTCGGAAATGCTTTGATAACGTATTTATAATGTTTTACTGGGAACAAGTTCTGCAACCTTTTTATTAAAAGAGATACTCTGATTTTTATAAAGCATAAACAAAATCGGTCTTTTCTGGCCGTGAAAATGGGGATGTCACAATAACGGGTCCACAGCCTCCTGGTTGGATTACCCCCGGTCCACAACCTTTCAGTTGGAATGTCCCAACCCACAACCTTTCCTTTGGCTTGTCCCATACATAACAGGTCCAAAACCTCCTGGTTGGATCACCCCCAGCCAAAAACCTTTCGGTTGGAATGCCCTGGCCCACAACCTTTCTGTTGGAATGCCCTGGTCTGTTGATTGATAGCACAATGCAGTATAGTCTTAACCCCACCATACCATGTCGACATATACATAACGATTAACATATATCTAGAAACAGATAATCATATAACAAGTTAACAAACTAGCGTACAGATCTAAAAAATCACTAACGTATAATAATATCCTATATACCATGATACATAATTAAAGGGGCCGTAATTGGTGCCTTCGACCCATAAGAACAGTAAGGAAACTCGTCTCTCAGTCAGAATGCAAACTAAATAAAACTTTGCTCTAAAAATCGGCTCAACAATCACCTAACAAAAATGTAACCCCCGTAGATCAGGGTTAGTCAATTTAGAGACGATAAGCGTCAAAAATGACTTTTTAATAGAAGATTATTTAGGATGAATAATCTTAACTAAGTTTTAGTATATGTTACAAGGATTCTGTACATATAAAGAACGCCGAAATCCGAGTTATCACGAAGAAGTTATGACTTGTTGAAGTTTCGCGACAGAACCGATACGACGCTGAATGACGTAAAAAGTGAATTTACTTTAGAGTGATATTTAGCCTTAGCAATCTAAACAAAAGTCGTAGAGTTCGTTAAACCATGAGCGTGCATAAAAAGAACGCCCAAATCTGACTTCGTATGAGGAAGTTACGATTTTTTGAAGTTTCGACTTAGCGGTATGCAGCCCGAATACTCGATTTGAGACCGAGCGGTTTTAGCCGAAACAATCTAAATGAGAATCGAAGATCTCATTAATTGTAGTATAACGATAAAAAGATAGGCGAAAACGGACGTCGGATGAAGAAGTTATGATTTTATAACGGAGTTTTCTTGTCCCGACCTACTAAAAATAAATAATAAAAATAAAGTCAAAATTAGCCGACGGAGTCTAAACAAAAGTTGTATATCGTAGTCTCACCTACGCGGGGATATAAAGAACGTCGAAAACGGAGTTCGTATGAGGAAGATATGAATTTTTGAAGTTTATTAAATATTTTCGAAATTAAATTTAAATATAAATTTTCGATATTATCCAAGGGGGGAGTCACCGGGCTTATCCAGGTTACGCCCAGCGTAACATAAGATTACGCCCAACGTAATTCGAAGTTCCAGACCCTATAAAAGGGAGTCTAGTGCATTCGATTCATTTGCTCATTTCTCTTCTTTCTCTCGCGTTTTTGCATCGTTTTTCGTGCAAGAAATATCCCCAAACCCCGGTATCATTCCCGAGCCCCGAAGCAAGTCCCGAGACCCCGAAGATCCCGAGAAGTGAAATTCCCGAGCCGAAGCTCTGCCCGCGAGGAGCCCGGTTTTTGTGAAGATCTTCCAGATCTACCGAAGAATACTACTTCTACAAGTCGTAGTGTTGTCCGATCATCTTCTAATCAAGTGAGTGTGCAGTTACTTTCTTCTAACACATAAATATAAAGTATTTGCTATGAAATACGTGCTATGTGTTTATATATTATTTGTCTATTTGAGATGGGCGTGGGATGGATGTTTTATACAAGTGTTAAATGATTTAAACTGTGTAAGTATTTATATCTACGAAAATGTTGGGTAGAACTTGGGTAGATGGGATAGTTGGTGACTATGGAGTTAGCGCCTATTGTATAAACCTTGGCGACGATGTGACTTCGTGCCTATTTGATGAACCTTGGCGACTATGGAGTTAGCGCACGTTGAGTAAACCTTGGTGACTATGGAGTTAGCGCTTGTTGAGTAAGCCTTGGCGACTATGGAGTTAGCGGTTGTTAAGTGAACCTTGGTGACTATGGAGTTAGAGCCTGATAGCTATGGATTTAGTACTTGATAAATAAACTTTGGCAGCAATGGATTTCGTGCCAATTCCTTAGGAATAAATGAATGAAGGATAGTTGATTCTTAGGGTAAAACCTTAAGAAGATAATGGGGATGGGTAATTGGGTTGATTGTTTGCTGATTAAATATAATAATTATATTATTGTGGGTTGAAAACCCTATATGCTCACCAGGCTCCCAAGCCTGACCCACTCAGTTTTCTTTTCATTACAGGTAATGGCACAAGGGTATAAGTTGGTGGACTTGACGAGAGATTTTGGATTATAGATCAGTAGTTATAAATAACTATTATAAGGTCTATTTTATATTGTTTATGCTTTTGGTCTGTATCGAACATGACATCCCAAGGTTTTATTATTTAATGAAAATACATTCTCTTTGAGAAATGTTTGGATAAATGGTTATCATAATTTTGTTTTTGGAAACAAATTCCGCAACAGTTTTCTTTAAACGATTACTCTGATTTTAAAAACAAAGCATAAACAAATCGGTCTTTTCTAGCCGTGAAATTGGGGATGTCACAAAAAACCAAGAACCTAATCTTTAATTAACAACTCAAATACCCAAAATACCCCTAGGTCAACTTGGTCAAACTCTGGTCAAAGGTCAAAGTCAACGAATCAACTCATGCCTCGTATGCGGGGCGTACTCGAGCCTTGACCGAGATCATGCAGTTGCGACTTATTACTTCCAAATGTAGATCCAAGTCCAAAATACCATTAAGAGTCATAAAGTTTCCAACTTTATGACTTTGCATACCTAATAAGTGCTTAATGCATAAAATCCCAACTTTTTAACACCTTAATGTTGGATTAGGTGTCTAAACCCATAATTATATTTGGTGTATACTTGATTTGATGAGAGATAGAGAGTATGATTTATTATATGAATAATAAATTGGTACTCATAATGATTTTATTAATATATTATAAGATTAATATATTATTTGGAAATCATATTATTAATTAGTAATTAATCAGAAATTAATTTGATGTTAATTTTGGGATTAAAATGAATTGATTAATAATGGAGGGGTTGTTTTTGTTGGAATAGTGTCTAAGGCTGCAACTATATTAGGCAAGTATTTGACCCGATTGTGCATGGTCCTTTTGAGTTGCCTTCACCATAGCAACTTGATATGATGATTTATTAAGAGAGAATAAATATTATTAATATAAAGAATAATAATATTGTTATTTGATTAATATAAGTCATAAATTAATTAGTATTAATTTGGTGACTTAAAGATATTAATTAAATAAGAGGGTATAAACTGTCAATTGTTTGATAGTTAAACTTTAGACTGTAAATCCATATTGGATAGATAGTGGACGGATTCTAGAAGCTATGGATAGCTTCAAATCGTCCAAGGTTATCTAAGGAATGGATTTAGATTGCTTTAAGAGAAGATTATCCAATTAGGGTTTAAGCTGTAACCCTTAAGGAGTCTACAAGTATAAATAGACCCTATGGCAAAGGGAAATCGGCACTTCATCTAAAGTAGAGAACCCCTGGCCGAATTCCCTCCCCTCTCCTCTCTCCCAAATCATCCTCCTTGCTATTTGGTGTTTGTAAGCCATTAGAGGAGTGACAATTGTGACTCTAGAGCTCCAAGACAACAAGATCAAACAAGAGATTCAAAGGTATGATTCTAGATCTGATTTAGTATTGTTCTTATTCCCATTTAGTCATTAGAAGTCTTGGATTCAAAGCATGTTTAATTAGAAAGCCTAGATCCGAGCATTAGGGTTTTGCATGCGCACATAGGAAAGTTCTTATGGCTAAAACCCATCAGTTTTGCAAATCATTGATAGTTGTGAACCTGGGCTTAGGACTGCTTGTAAGTGGACTGGACGAAATTTATGGATAACCCCATAAGATTTTGTCCAAGGGCTTACCAAGGAGTAGGCATGAGCAAACGGACCGAACCGGCCCGACTTGGACCCGACCCGGGAACCGGCTTCGGCCAAAATCAAGAACCAAACCGGCCCGACGGTTCTACCGGTTCCAGTTCTTCTAGTTCCGGTTTCGGGTCCGGTTTTTGCTGGGTTTTTGATTTTGGAACCGGTCTGATTTGACACGCTTCCATGCGGGGTTGTAACTCATTCAATTTTTAACCAAATCAACCGTTTTTATAGTCTAAACTAAACTATAAAACCTAAAATAAGTGTAGGAAAAAGATTCAGGTCAAAGAAACTTAAATTGAATGACTTATGCACATTTGAACAACAAAGTCAGATTACGTTTAATTGTTGTAACATAAAAAAATTCTGATTTGACACCCTTCCTTGCGGGGCTTGTAACTCATTCAATTTTTAACCAAATCAAGCGTTTTTATAGTCTAAACTTAACTACAAATCCTAATATACATGTAGGAAAAAGATTTAGGCCAAAACAAGTTAAATTGAATTAATTATGCACATTTTAACAACAAAGTCAGATTACATTTAATTGCTGAAACATAAAAAAAAAAATTGATTTGACACCCTTCCTTGTGTGGCTTGTAACTCATTCAATTTTTAACCAAATCAAGCGTGTTTATAGTCTAAAATTAACTAAAAATCATAATCTACATGTAGGAAAAAGATTCAGGTCAATAAAAGTTAAATTGAATGAGTTATGCAACTTTCAAAATTTGAGTGAGTTATCCGGTTCGGTTCCCGATTTTCGGCCGGTTCCAACGACCGGTTCTTACCGAGTCCCGGTTCCAAAAATTGACGAAATTATAGTATCGGTCCTGGCCCGACCGGTTCCATCGAGTTCTAGTTCCGAGACCGGTTTCCCGGTCCATATGCTCATCCCTACCAAGGAGGTCTATGGGTTGCATTGGGTTTAAGTTAGGAACTAGGGTTTCCTTACTCAAGTCCAGCTTAAAGGTTAAGCAATCTAGCCAAATATAAACCTCCTGAACCCTAAGGATTTCAGCCCCCATGTGATTCTAAGAGGACCTGGTCGACTTCATCATCTTTCCAAGTCATCCTTGTTGTGTTGAGTGTTTGTGACTCCATTAGAGGTGCAACACCTGGGGCACTAAGCTTTCAAGAGTCAATGATTGCTCTTGTTATTACAATATAACAAGTGAGGTAATCTTCCAACCCTTTTATATTTATGAATTTCGAAATTATGTATGCTAGATCTAGGGTTTTGCTTTGGATAATTGATTTGCATGTATAACTTGAGAAAAACCTAGATCCAAAGCATTAGGGTTGCATGTGCACCATAGGAATGTTGTAATGCTAAAAACCCATCACTTAAGACCTTCTAAAGCATACGTAGGGAAAAACTAAGCATCAAGACCACATTTTTATGACTCGAGACCCCTCATTAGGTTTGAAAGGACGACTTATTCGATTAAGAGCATGCCATGCTCAAGAATCATCATAGTGAAGGGTTTTGAGCATTCTAACACTTCCTAAGTGTACATGCAACCCTAATAAACCTTGGATCTATGTTTGTCTAAGATACATGCAAATAATTATTTTTCCAAGGCTTATATCCTAACTAGCATGGCATGGGGAACTTGAATCAAATAAAGCTAGTAGAAACACTTACCTTGTAGTTGTAGTTGATTCCTTGGAGTTTTAGAGCCTAGCACCAATAATGTGGATGTCTCAAATGAAAGTCACAAATCACCACAAACTTGGAACTTTGAGAGAATAGTCACACTTCTCTTGAAATCGGCCCTCACCTCAACATGTGTCAACTAGCATGATTTCAAGAGCCAAAGCCTCCTTTATATAGGGTGGTGGATTAGGGTTACATCCATGTAAACCCTAATACCCATGTCTCTTCATTTCCATGAGATCCATGGGTCAAAGCTCCATGGAGTATCCATGGACTTCTCCATCCAAGCCTAGCCCATTCCAAATAAGCATAAACACTATATAAATATAGAAGCCCATATTTAATTAGTAATATCTTTGATCACTAAATTAATCCTAGATTAATTATAGATCATTACTAATTAAATAATATGATCTTATATTAATATATTAGAACTTAAAATATATTAATAAATCATAACTTGTACTATTCTCAAATATTATCCATAAATTGTTCGGGTGAAGTGCAACCCAAATGGACCATGCCGGGTCGGGTCAAGTATACACCAAATATAGTTATGGACTTAGACACTATATCCAACACATAGTTGAGACCAAAAACACCCTAAATGAAGAAATGGCTAAATCTACAAGATAAGATGATAAAGCAAGGAGCTTTTTACCTCCCGAAGGTTGCTAGCAAGGAGAGAATCCAAGATCTAAGTTGCTTCCAAGCTTCAAGGTCTTCCTACCACCTTCTTCTTCTTCAAGAATGTCACCAAAACACAAAGATGAGCTCAAGATGCACTCTTCTCACATAGGGTTAGCTAGAGGGACGTTTTTTTTTCTTTTTTTTTTTTCAGGTGGAGGTTGATGAGGGAATGAGAAATGTGGTGATAATGCTGCTTATATATGGAACAAAACCCTAAAAATTAGGGTTTAAGGTTTTATCAGGTATTTCCTGTGTACACGGTGTACGCGCAGCGTACTAGGGTCCACCCCAGTACACCCAACCTACACAATGTACGCCCAACGTACTAACACTTTGGCTAAATCACCAAAATGCCACTATGGGTCATTTTTGCAATCTTTCTCAAGCACAATGGTCTAAATGCAATATTCCTTCATACATAGGGTTAAAATTGAAAATACCTCATCATCGGGATGTTACACTCTCAAACACATTCTTCGTTACCTTCGTGGTACTCTATATCATGACCTACAATTATATGCCTCTTCTGCATCTACTCTCACAGCTTACTCTGATGTTGATTGGTATGGATGCCCTACCACCCGTCGATCCACATCAGGCTACTGCGTTTTTATCGGTAATAACCTAGTCTCTTGGTCTTCGAAGTGACAAAACATGGTATCACGGTCTAGTGCCGAAGCAGAATATCAGGGTCTAGCAAATGTTGTAGCCGAGACGAATTGGCTCTGCAACCTTCTCTGAGAACTTCACTCGTCTCCGCGCTCGGCTACACTTGTCTACTGCGACAACATTAGTGCCATATACAAGTATGGAAACCCGGTTCAACATCAATGTACCAAACACATAGAGCTCGGAATCCACTTTGCCCGGGAAAAAGTCGCTATCGGTCACGTTCGTGTTCTTCATGTTCCCTCTCGATTTCAATACACATACATCTTCACCAAGGGGCTTCCATTTCCACTTTTCTCGAAGTTTCCACAACAGTTTAAGCATCTATCCTCCTCCCGTTCAAATTATGGGGGCATATTAGTGTACATTGTATAGGTATTATACCTTGTCTAGCCCATTATGTACTTGTGTTGTATATTTGGCCCCTCTTGAGGATGGCCCATCACTTTGCATATTTATACCATTTGTTGTTAATGGAAGGAGACAAGGAATTATCACACTATTATCATCATCCTCTATAAAAGAAACCCTAATCGAATTCTACCTTAGCCACCCCATAAACCCTGTCATTTCCACCGCCACCATGTCATCACTACTATCATCACCGGTTACTGCCTATGACCACCACCACCGTCATCGCCATCCCCGCTAATAACATCATAATGCATAGTGCCTTGACTCCACTATCCTTAAACATATCACTAATTTTCTTCTCTCTAGGGCTTCTGATACCACGAGCCATTAGAAATCTTTAACCCGTGTTAGACAAACTCACTGCATCACAAATGTTTTGATTGTTCTCCAGTCCTCTCTCTCTCTCTCTCTCTCTCTCTCTCTACATCTATCTATCTATTGTCACACCCCGACCGTCGGCGGAAACACCAAGTGGTGTAACGTCATTTCTTGTATCATAGTTATCACCTTCCTGAAAACACATGCAATTTAAAATACGTCAACATAAATGTAACATCCCCCTCTGGCACGTATCACAATATTGTCCGCTTTGGGCCACTCGGCACGAGGACTTCCCAGGGGGTCACCCATCCTGGTACTACTCCCGCTCGAGCACGCTTAACTGCAGAGTTCTTATGGGATCTGCTGCCCTCACGGCTTTAAAACGCGTTGTGATAAGGAAGGTATCCACACCCCTTATAAGGAATGCTTAGTTCTCCTTCCCAGACGATGTGGGATCAGATCTAACCCACTTGTAACATCCGCGTTTCCAGGCTAGGCATTATCTTTGATGTAATAGTCTAGGCTAACCTTTGTAACCCGTTTTGAAATAATAGAAGTATATTATTTGAGTATTATGTGTTTTGTGCTTAATTGCTTAATTATGTGGTTCGATTAATTAAGAATAAAAATAAGCGTCAAAATTAAAGTATTAGATATGCTCGTTATCTTTGGATAATGTTGTAGTAGTTGAAACGAGGTTTCCGGATATATATAGAACGCCCAAATCTGACTTCGTATGAGGAAGTTATGATTTATTGAAGTTTCAACTTAGCGGTATGCAACCCGAAATACTCGATTTGAGATCGAGCGGTTTTTAGTCGAATCGATCTAAACGAGAATCGAAGATCTCGTTGTTGGTATCGAAGCGATGAAAAGTTAGGCGAGAACGGACGTCAAACGAAGAAGTTATAAATTTATAACGAAGTTTTTCTGTCCCGGCCTACTAAAAATAATTAATAAAAAATAAAGTCAAAATTAGCCGACGGAGTCTAAACGAAAGTTGTAGAGCGTAGTCTCACCTACGCGTGGATATAAAGAACGTCGAAAACGGAGTTCGTATGAAGAAGATATGAATTTCCGAAGTTTATTAAATATTTAATATTTAAATTTAATTCTAAATCTTGGTATTATCCGAAGAGGAGCCATCGGACTCATCCGAAGTACGCCCAGCGTACTGCTGTACGCCCCGCGTACCGCGAAGCATGACGCACCTCACACTCAAGTGACTTCGGATACGTAAGCAATGACGATTTCGGACCAGTACGCCCCGCGTACTCCGAGGCTCCAGCCTCCTATAAATAGGATGCGAGGGCAGCCGACTCAATTGCTCTTTTTCTCTCTTCTCTCTCCCGTTTTGCATCGATTTGCGTGCCAGAAGTACCCCGAAGCCCCGATATCATTCCCGAGTCCCGAAGCAAGATCCGAAGCCCCGAGAATCCCGAAGAGTGTGATTCCCGAACCGAAGCTCTGCCCGCAAGAAGTTCGATTTTTGTGAAGATCTTCCAGATCTGCGGAGAGATACTACTTCTACAAGCCGTAGTGCTGTCTGATCATCTTCTGATCAAGTGAGTGTATACTACCTTTCATAAACACGATAATAATACAAGTATGATTTGAGTGTATTAAGTATATTGTTGTTTATATGCGTGAGTGTGTAGTTACTTTCTTCTAACGCATAATTATGAAGTATTTTATACGAAATACGTGTTATGTGTATAATTTTGTTGTTATATGTGTGAATGTATATTCATTCTCTTCTATCTCATATATCTGATTTATTTTCTATGAAATACGTGTTATGTGTGTATGCCTCATCTGTTATGTGGAATATGTATTGATTAAAGCATGCTATACAGGTTTTTAAACTATGTATGAAAATATATATTTTTATCTACTAATATGTTGGGTAGAACATGGGTAGATAGTTGGTGTGTAATAAACAGATGAGAGGCCTCGATGTTGTTGTTGTTGTTGATCTAGTTATTCAGCGGAATATCTATTGTTGAGGAAACCCCTTAGCAGTAATGTCCGTCCCGATGAAAATCCTAGACTAGGTCCCTTGAGATAGATGTTGTTTTAGGGACGTAAAGTGAGGATAACGGGAATGGGTAATCGGGTTATTGTTGGTTGGTGAAATTAAATATAATTTATTTATTGTGGGTTGAAAACTCTATATGCTCACCAGGCTTCCAAGCCTGACCCACTCAGTTTTATTTGTATTACAGGAAGTGGCGCAAGGGCGTAAGATGGATGAATCATTGAGTTGTTTTGTTTACAAGTCTGTATATGTATATATTTGTTGAATGACTTGTAATGTTATCGTTTATGCTTTATGGTATGTATCAGAACATGACATCCTGAGTTTTGATTATATAATGGAAATGCATCTCTTGATGAAATGATTTGATAAATATTATTTTATCATGTTTTGTTTTGGGAACAAATTCTGCAACACTTTTAAATCAAAAGGATTTACTCTGAAATTATTTTAAAAAGCATAAATGAAATCGGTCTTTTCTGACCGTGATTTTGGGGATGTCACAATAAAGTTGGTGAGTCCACAGGTTTTGACTCCATATAAAAATAATACTTTTTCCAAGCTCAAAAGTATAGTTTTGAAAGTATCATTTTGACTCTCCAATGTTTAGTATATGTATCCTAGGTATAAAAGTTTACTTACCAAATAAGTAGTTTGCCTATAAGTCTCATATACTATGAATATAAGTGTTTGTAATTCCATACAAACGAGAGTTGCTACGTATAAATCTTATTTCAATTCTATACGAGTAAAACCGCTACGTATAAATCTATTTCAATTCTATACGAGTATGTGTGTTAGGTATAATTATCTACTTAATATACAAGTAGTACCTAGGGTATAAGTAGGGGAAACTTATACTTAACATTAATACTTGTATAGCGACGAAGTATAATGTTTCTAACAAGTTGCTACCATGAGTCTGTAACCGCTGCTTGACAACAAAACCTCTGACAAAACAATACACTCATGATTTACCATGAGAAACAATACACTCATGATTTACCATGAGAAACAACACCGCGCGCTTCATCGACGCCGGAATAAAAATAAAAGGAACGAATCGTCACTCGCTTGTCTTGGGTTGTAATTAACAACCACGAGTGGGGTCGTCAACCCGTATCTTATTCATACACGACTTCCTCGCTCACACGGGATTAACGGTTACAGGTCAGAGGACTTCCACTAAGATCCCCAATCTTAGTTGATGAATGAGGTAGCTCATGTAGACTTTGACGACGTTCTATAGTCCCAACAACAAAAGCATTTTCATGTCTAAAACCCTAAGTTACTAGACTATGCTTTTAAATAGTACTCCTAACTTCCTAACATCTAGGCAGTATAACAGCTATAACTTGACGTAAAACCAGGTTTCATCTTGACATAAAACCAATAACAACAACAACAACATATAACATACCAAGTTTTATCTTTTCATAAAACTAACAATAACAACATATAGCATATCAAGTTTTATCTTGACATAAAACCACTAATAACAACATACTTTATATATAGAACTTCCGAATACCACTTCGGAACTATATCGCACACGAAATATATATATATATATATATAGATTCCTAAGTATAACTCAAGATCTACATTAGTATACTACTATAACAATAACATGCTAACAACTTTACGATAGTTGTATATTTTCAGATACGAAATAACTATATCCCGGTTATTATAACTATTTACGTTAATACTAATATACTATCATATAGACATAATAATAACGTATATACAATATTTAACATGCGTTTTCCCCCGAAAATATTAGAAAGTGGGGTCGTGAAACTCACCTTAGCAACGTGGTTTTATGTAATCTAAGCAGAAACGGTCAGCGGTACAAGTTCGTCGGGGCTCGGGAAGCGAAACGGCTTCAGCAAAGGAAAAAGGAGGAAGGAGATCAGGTGCAAGAATGGCTGAGGTCGAACTTGCTATTTATAGGAAGATTTTTGGCCTCTCACGACGTGATAATGATAGATTCACGTCGTGAGTTATGGCAAGAGTCATCCCGTAGCTTTAACGCGTGTTTTCTAGCCCCGATTCGTGTCTTGCAGCGTCCTCACGTCGTGAGAAAACCTTGCTCACGTCGTGAGCTTTTGGGTTATCGTTCTATAGACTTCTAGCTTCGAAATGTGGCGTCTTGACTCCTCACGTCTTGAGTTTTGATTCTCACGTCGTGAGTCCAGTCAGATTAGGGTTTCTGACACGTGTCGTGCTCTCAGACAGCTGTAACTTCGGAAGGTCGTAACTTTTGCATACGAACTCCGTTTTTGACGTTCTTTATATCCATACGTAGGTAATTCCGAGTACTACAACTTTCTTTTAGATTCCAATATCTAATTCTAAGTCTATTTTAAATTCCTCTTATTATAGAGATTTATAGTGTTAGGGTTTATCATAACTCTTCACGCGAAGTCAGATTTAAACGTTCTCTATATTTTTGGATTCGTGTGGACGTATACTTTGAGTTGTATCATAAATTATGTATGAAAGTTCATACTTTATCACGAATTACATAGAAAGTTTGTCACTTTACTAGTTTAACAAAGTCACATTACATGATTGCCATAATCACATGTGATTGTTATTGACCTATTTTGACTGGTGCTACATCTATCTCTCATACTTTTATCCTCTATAAATACCTATTAAACTTTAAACATTTTTACACCACCATCTATTTTATTCTCTATTTATTTTAACCTGCATTTTCCTTTTCATATTATCACCTTAAATGGACCCAAATGGTTTCCACTTTCCACTATGCTCCACCACAACCATGGGAGTAAGAACAAGGAAATCACATTGGTTTATGTTTGGATCTACGTTTTGGAGGAGAATCGAGCCAGTAACTCGCAAAGTTTTTTTTTGTTATAGATCTTTTCAAAATGAAATGGTCTTGAACCCTATTGGACACTCCACCAACTTACCGTTAAGTTGAGTGATTTTTACCAAAAGGTGTCGATGTTAAATGACATCTACAATACTACAACACAATTGTTAATGAACGTAGGAACTACGAATGCTAATGAAATTGACATTTTGGAGGTCGGTAATGAGCAATACAAAATGAAAAATAATGGGACGACCTTTGCCCATAAAACCATAATACCGTTTGGGATGTTTTTAAAACATAAATTTTTTTATTGATGCTTTTATTAAATAATTCTTTGTAATGTTATAGTTACAATCAGTATAACCTTTTTGAAAATAAAAATAAAAATAGTTACAATCAGTATAAAACATAGCCATCCGTAGTTACACTTACACAAGGTACAACACCAGTAATGCTACAACCCACGTATATAATATATTAACACCCAAAAAACTAATCAGCATCAGCACTAAAATCAGGTTCAGGGGGTTTCGGTAAATTCACCAATTCCCTCCCCATATTCAGATTCCGCTCCCTGTCCCCATCCCGATTCCGATTCCGGTGAACCCCACGAACAGCATTCGTTGCAAACTTCGACACCAAGAACGTAACACCAAGGCTGCGAGAACCTCCATCACCACCACCACCCAATTCCACCTCTTCCTCCTCCTTCCGCCGGAGCATCTTCCGCCTGCAATACCGCCGCCAAGCCGCCTGAATAAAACACGCCGCCCAAGTCCGCCACTGCTGCGAATAAAATCTGAAAGTATGCTGCACCTGTCTACTGTGCAGCCGCCTAAACTGGCCAGCAACAAATTTCAACTCATCAGCCTTTAACGCAAACGCCTCCACCTCCCTCAAGGCCATTACAGTTCTAGTTGAAGAAGGAAGGTTTGAACCAGATTTCGGATCGAGTGCCCATGTCAAAAGCTCCTCCCCACAAAAGTCTCCTTCTTTCAATAAACTCCGGTTGAAAAACCCTGTTCTCCCTCCATCAGTTGTTACACTCTCGAGGCGACCTCGGATTATGAACAGCATTTCATCAACAGGGTCACCTTCTCTTACAATGTAAGTGTTATCGGTGCATAAACAGGGTTTTAATCGTTCACAAATCGCATCCAACAATCTCTCGTCCATGTCCTCAAACAAAGGAACCTGAAAATAAAGAATTATGTAAACTTTACTGTTGTTGTAAAATGCAAAATATGGTGAAAGTTAGTAATTACCCTTTTGACCAAAGAGAGACAAAGATGACGCTTTATGTCGCGTCTCAAATCTTTGGGTAAACTCAGAACCAAATTTTCTTCATCCACTCCACGAGTTTCTAACCACTTGTACTGATCGTAACGTCTTACACGCTCACGAAGATCTTGCGGAAGTAACCGGTGATGCATCCACTGCTCTGAGTCACGTCTCTTAACTCTCATTTCTTCAAGACGAATAGTAAGAGATTGAAGGTATGTCTAAAAAACCAAAACAATCATGTCAATCTCACTTCAAACACCTCAATTACATTTCCATTTTGTAGGTCCTATTTATGACATGAACAGATTATACAGTTTTGTGTTAAGATTATACAGTTTTGTGTTAAAATTATACTGTTTTGTGTGGAGTATGTATTGGACTAAGACTGATGTCAATGAAACAAAAAAATTCAGTTTCTTAACCTAACCTGCATGTTGCCTATCAAGAGGGCAAAGAGAATGAGCCCTGCAATCGCTAGTGTAATCGAAAATATAGACTCTCCGGGATACGTGCTCGTTTGAAGCCCTTGGCCGAGAGTACTATAACAAAAAGAAAAATATTATTAGACCGTAATTTTTTCTAGGGCTATGTTTTGATGATGAGGATGAGGGGGACATTAATGTCTTTTCCACAAACAATATTTATATCAGTCTCGGTCCCAGTCTAATATAACAAATCAATCAACCTCAAATTCTGTAGGCCCCACCACAAGCAGTACAAGTACTTTGATACAAACTTATTTGACGAAACGATGCCCGAAGACAAAGCCTGCTCGAAAATCCCGAAATCAAACGGCGGATCATCGCCATCTGGCGTGCAAGCTTCGGTTAATACTGAGTTACTTACACTGCTCCAGTTGTTGTACCCTGGCACGTGGCTATTTCCACAATACAACAAATTTACATCATGACCATTTCTTTCACAAGCCATTTGCCAACATGTATCATTTCGCTCTACTGACAATATGTACCAAAAGGCCCCAACTATCTGTAAAAAAAAAATAAACATAATTATTTTTTTTTACTTAATCTGGCAAGCTATATATGAGTGTTTCTTTTTTACTACGTAATTATTTTTTTCTTTTCATTTTACAAAGTTTGCGATGATTTTTTTTCATATATTTTTTAAACATTAGACAACACTTACATGACTAGCGAGCATGTACAGCAACAAATAATAAGCAGCACCAGCCCATGTAGTTTCAGCAATGACACCAGCAGTCCTTTTTAATTCAGAAGTCAAAGGCACAATTCGTGCAAATCTTGGGATATATTGAAGTAACACAATAAAAAATAGTGATTGTTTTGTAGAGAGTACATCTGCACCTTTAGACCCATGTAGATATTTCCAAATAATAATCTACAAAATTGTCAAACACAAAACAATTACATGTTTTAAGTTGTGAAATTGAGATAAGGTCATAAAATAGCAATGTAATTTTCAATATGTCCCACTTAGGTTGCTATGCCTAGTCTATCAAAAAGTGTCCCAACTTTTCAAAAAGTACATTTGCTATTTTACGACCTTATATGCTAAGTTAACAACTTTTCAACAAAATCTTAGCTTATGTAATTCTAACCTGTGGTAGGGGCAAGATAGCAAGAAAATCAATAATAAAATACCACTTCAAGTATCTTTTAGCTATTTGTGTAGGATCTATCACAAGTTCACCCCTTCCAAAAACTCGAGATGAAGGAGCAATGAAAGCAGTTCTAAATTGAAGAGCCATGTGAATAAGATAAAAAGAATCAACAAAGGTTCGAATCGTTGTAGCTATAATAGCTAAATTTTGGTCTATACCAAGGCAAGTTTTAGATTGATCAAAAACTGGAAGATAGAAAAAAAGTGGGTCCAATGATACGGCTAAAATACAAGAAACAACAAAGAATTTGTTCCATGTTAGAAGGAATTTATCTTGAGGGTCAAAGATTTTTTTCTCTGAGACTTTAAGATCTTCTGCAAATATAGCACGAGTTACACCGAGTTTAAGTGATTGGCCTATTGATTTAAGTCCTTTGAATCCATGTTTGTTTATGGCAAGTGAGGAAGCGGGTGATGATGATGATCTTGAATCTAGATCATCCAACCTGTGAATATAGATGTAAATAACAATGATGATCTTGAATTTGATTCGTAATATACTTGAGAAAAAAAAAAAAAAGATTACCTCATGAAATGAGACTTTGAACTACATTTGAACATTTTTCCTAATGTTAACACATAAATCCAACTGTAGAACAAAAAACAGTGTTAGGGAACTACTAGTATGCGGGTTTTGAATCCATTTAAGGATTTGTCTCTGATGTTTAAAAAATATTGAAAAAGTGAGGAAATTGAATGAAATAATAAATGAGGGAATCTTGTAAAAAGTCAGTTGTTTCTTTTTTACTTAATCCGGAGAGAATCAAGTAAGAAGATTTAAAGATCTCTGGTCGAATTTCAATAAAACAACTATAGGAGATGACTGATTTCTAATAAGAAACAGGGTGATGAAAATTTCAACAGTTATTTACAGATTAATGTTTTTTACTTGAGTTTTCTTTGAAATTGATGAATAAATTTAGTATAAACGTCAATTTATCGATTTTGACCCAGTTCGTTCATTATCAAACTCGTTAAAATTCGGTACATTCACACAAGATCATTATGTTCGGGCTAATGCATGTCAATTAACTTCAAAAAGAAACGCGAAAGAATCATCAAATAGTGAAACCCAAAACTAGAAACAAATCTGACCCAGATTATTTGTTTGAAAACTATCCAAATCAAAAACTGTAATCTGTTACATGAACATGTAAAGAGTAATTAGAAACATTAGTGGAAATTGAACTTACAGTTGAAAAAAGTTCGCCGGACTATAACATCGGCATCGTTGGAGTTAAATTCGGAGACGATTTAGAGAAGTTATGCTGGAAAAGAGGCGAAAAAAGCGATCGAGGAATCGGGGTTACAAAGAAATGGTGTAAAGTATTTCCTCTTTTGGCAAGTGAGATGTATAAAGGAATCGAACTTCAGATTTAATTTGTTTCGATTGACGTTGTGTTGTTTTGAACCACCGCCCAAGTATGCTCTTTTTCAAGATTGTTTTTAATGTTTCTATTATTTTAGTTATTAAATCAAGTAAGTTACAGAGATGGTCCATATGTTCTTTTGAAAAGTTATAGATTTAGTCCAAAAGTTTCATTTGTTGCACTCAAAGTTATTTTATTTATTTATTTATTTATTTGCAACAAATGAAACCTTTGGACTAAACCTTTGAATGTAATTGCAAGTTTTAGTTCAAGAATTAAAGAAGAAAAATTGTTCCCGAGTGTCTCTTCTTTCTTAGTTTGTTGGGAGACTAGTCTCCTCTAATTGGCTGTGAGAGAGAGGTCCCTTAGGTTGTCCGGTATGGTTGCAACAGACGGGTTCGTGGTCTAGCTGGTCATGAACCACGAACATGCACACCATCTCGGTGGCTAGTAGTGGTTCGTGGTTGTGGGGAATCGTGGTCGGGACAATGAATGCAAACGGAAAATGTGATTGGGTGTAGAGTAACGACCATATTTAGGGTTAATTTTTTTTTTTCAATTTTACTATTCAAACAATATTAAACTACTTCTATAAATACTACACTTATTCATTCATTTTACTCACACAATTCTTTTCTCTTCTTCTCACAATCACACACTTATTTTGGTTTGTAAACGCAAAGCCAATAGCTCTTAAAATGATGAATTGGTCAGAAAATGAAGAATAGAACTTAGTATTAGCATGAGTAGCTGTTTCAGAAAACCCAGAAATACCTCCTAATTTTTGGGTAAAAGTTGGAAACGTTTTTCATGATTTAATGGGTTGCCAAAATCGTAATCTTGATGAAATATGTTCCAAGTTTCGTGACATGAGGGTAAAATGCCTTGAATTCAATGAGATTTATAACTTTGTTATAAACAATGTGGATGAAGACGACCCGTTTGTTATGGCCATGCACTAATATGAAGACACAAAACACAACGCCGTTTAAACACATCAAAGTTGGTGAAAATTGAGAGAGTTCCCAAAATTTAGTCATCAAAAATAACGGTTAAAACTAGTTTTAGTTCTTTGAGGTTGCATTTTTATGTTTTTTTTTAATATTATCTTTTTTATTTTATGTTGTGTGTTTTAAATTAATGTAGTCTTTGTTTCATTGAATAAAAAAATAATTTAAAAAAATATGTTTTATTGTGTTTGTGAATTAAATTTAAATAAAAAAACTAATTTAAAAAAATATATGTTTTATTGAATAAAAATATGTTTTATTGAATAAAAAACTAATTAAAAAATATGTTTTTATTGTGTTTTAATGTATTTTTGAATTAAATTTAAATAAAAAAAAAGGTGGAGTGGTGTGTTCAGTGCTAAGTATCTCATGGTTAGTGGTAGTGAATGTAGTACTAATGTGGCACCCACCACATATGTGGTATGTGAAGGGTATAAGGGACAGTCTTAACGTAATGCCCGTTTGTGCCTTCAAGTCAAGTCTTGTCATGTGGGTCACCATATATATATATATATATATATATATATATATATATATATATATATATATATATATATATATACACACACACACAAGAGCTACAACTAAGCTACGATCATGGAAGAAAGAACAAACTTGCAACTATGATTATTTCTTAATTCTCATCTACAAGATAAAACTAAAAAAAATCATATTCCTAAAACCTAGAAAATCAATAATAATACATAGAGAACAGTTGAGATTTAGCTTAAAGAGTAAAAAAGAGAACAGAGTCTGCATGAGGGAGTTATGATTTTTTTTAAAATCATTTAGAAAACCCCATCTTTACAGATAATGACCTAAAAATACTTTTGGATATAGCTAAACAACCAAAATGAAAGTTATAGTACTTGTCAATAGTGACGTGTGGATATAAAGAACACTGGAAACGGAAGCCATATGCGGAATATATGAATTTTACAAAATCAGAATTTCCAGACTCGCGAAACGCACGACACGTACATGATGCACCTTCTGAAAACTAGATTCGAGACGATGTGAGAGAGGTGGCTGTGAGGGGAAGTGACACACGTCCGTGTCCGAGTGGAGCCAGTGCACAAATGTGCTATGTGCACCCATGAAAATACAATAATACATGACATGCTTTCCAAAACTTGCTATAAATAGCAGGTCAAGGCCTGCTCTGTTCTCACACCACAACCAAGTAACTCTCGCACAAACTCCGACCGCTCCCCAGCCAAGAGCCAAACAATCCCGAGTCTATGACGCTTACTGTAACATCCCAAAAATACGACCCAAAAATTTCGTTTTTCAACATAACCAAAAACCATAATTTGAGTGTCATATCATGAAACCATACATAATACATCTCAAAATAATAATAACCCACGGTACGGAAAACTGTATCATATCCATGACATATAAAAATCAGGAACTAAATCAACTCCCAGGATGAAAGCTGAAGCTGTGGTGTGTGCAATGCCATCAACCCGAGCTCCTCCCTCTGCTAGCGGAAGTACCTGAAACCAAAACTGAAACTGTAAGCACAAAGCTTAGTGAGCTCCCCCAAGTTACCACATACCATACAATATATATATATATATATATATATATATATATATATATATATATATATATATATATATATATATATATATATATATATATATATATATCAAGCACATACTGGGGCCTTGCCCCCCCTTCCATCGGACCGAAGTCCGAAGCTGACTGACCGGGACCTTGTCCCCTACATCGGACCGCAATCCGAAGCTCCCATCAGACCGAGTCTGAAGCTGACTGGGACCTTGTCCCCTACATCGAACCTGAGTCCGAAGCTGACATCGAACCGGAGTCCGAAGCTGACCGGGACCTTGTCCCCTACATTGAACCTGAGTCCGAAGCTGACATCGAACCGGAGTCCGAAGCTGACTGATCATAACATAACGTATCACTTAACATGAACACACATGATCCTGTCTGAGCCACGAAGGCATCAAACATGCTAATTACTGCATCGGATAAAAATCCGGATACTACTGCTAGCTAAACGGGCCGGCATTGTGGCCTTAGACCCGTTCCTACTGAAAGGGAACTCACCTCGTGAATTGGCTGCGGAGTGAATAGCTCTGAGGGCTAACTGCTGCTGCTCCGGTATCTCCCCGGCTACAAGTCCATAAACATACTCAATCAAATACTAAACACTGCACTGGGTAAAATGACTCTTTTATCCCAGGTCAAAGTCAACTCTCGGTCAAAGTCAACCCATAGTTGACTTGACTCGCCGAGTTGGGCCGCCAACTCGCCGAGTCCCTACTCACACTCCTCGACTCAACTCGCTGCTACTCGTCGAGCATGGCATCGACTCGATGAGTACTCTCCTGATCCAAGAACTCAGACAATCTTCATCCGACTCGCCGAGTCCTATGAACAACTCGACGAGTTGTTCTTGAGCTTTAAGAAGATTGCCTTGGACTCGCCGAGTTGTATGAACAACTCGCCGAGTCACTCCAACACTGAGTCTACTCTCAACTCGCTGAGTCCACTCTCTAACTCACTGGATCCACTCGATACTGATAAGAACGAAGGAATCGGGGACTCGCGACCCAACTCGTCGAGTCGTTCTTCCCGACTCGCCGAGTTGCCGCCATGCAACTGATTTTTACTCGATTTTGTTTGAATCCAACCCATACAATTGATAGATCTGAGTCCAATAAGCTGATTTACCACGTAAAGTTTCCAACTTTACGTGTACAACCTCATGAATAAGGGAAATAAGGCTAAAAGATGCACAAAATGGGTAGATCTATGGTTATTATGCAAAGTAACTCCAAAAAGGCAGTAGATCTGGGCTCTACAACACCCAATCATTCAGATCTATAGATATCTCGACTTATTAAAGCATCCATGCAAACATAAGGCTTGGAACAAGCATCAACTAGATCCTAGGAGGGCTCTAATGGAGGTTCAAAGCATATAACAAGAGGGAAAATCCGAAAATACCTCAAATAACTCAGATTTGCCCTTGGATCTTTGCACTACACCTCTTCTCCTTGCTCCTTGCTTCTTCTCCTTCTTCAAATCTTCACAAAATGGCACAAAACACTTAGCTCACACAATGGAGGATTAGGGTTCTTTCTCACAGAGTTCTCAGGGTGAGGGAGGCGAGAATGGGGCTATAAGGTGACTTAAATAGTGGGCAACCCGGGGATTTAGGGTTTCACCCAGTTGGATGGACTCGCCGAGTCAGGGATATGGACTCGCCGAGTCCCCGACTCACCCGTGCTCGAAGTCGCGACCCTACTCGGCGAGTCAGGCTATGAACTCGCCGAGTCCTTCTTGCAAAACTACAAAATAAATACCAAGGAATTACCATACCGGACACGGGTCGTTACAAATCTCCCCCACTTATCTCAGACTTCGTCCTTGAAGTCTGCTACGGCTGAATCTGCAAATAACTCTGGGTAGTGCTCCCTCATCTCCTCCTCAGCCTCCCACGTCCACTCAGACCCCTTCCGGTGCTGCCACTGCACCTTTACCAACTGAATTTCCTTGTTCCTCAAGGTCTTGGTCTTCCGGTCCAGAATTGCGACCGGTCTCTCAATATAACTCAGGCTGCTATCAACCTGAATATCCTCTAGGGGAACGACTGCTGACTCATCCACCAGACACTTTCTCAACTGAGACACATGGAAAGTGTTGTGGATCTGGCTAAGCTCCTCAGGAAGATCTAACCGATAAGCAACCCGACCCACCCGGGCCAACACCCTGAAAGGACCAATAAATCTGGGGCCCAGCTTGCCCCTCTTCCGGAACCTGATGACACCCTTCCAAGGTAAGACTTTCAGAAGGACCATATCCCCCACCTGGAACTCCAAGTCCGAACGCCTCCCATCGGCGTAGCTCTTCTGCCGACTCTGAGCAGTCTGCAGTCTACTACGAACCTGCTGGATCAACTCAGTCGTCTTGAGCACCACCTCCGTGCTCCCGATGACCCGCTGACCGACCTCGCCCCAACAAATCGGGGTCCTACACTTCCTCCCATACAACATCTCAAAGGGAGGTCGGTCAATGCTCGCATGATAACTGTTGTTATACGAGAATTCCGCTAACGGAAGGTATGTATCCCAACTGCCACCGAAATCTAGGACACATGCCCTAAGCATATCCTCGAGAGTCTGAATCGTCCTCTCGCTCTGCCCGTCTATCTGAGGGTGGAAAGCGGTGCTGAAATGGAGACGAGTACCCATCTCGTCGTGGAACCGCTTCCAAAATCTGGATGTGAAACGGACATCTCGGTCTGACACCACCGATACCGGCACTCCATGACGTGCCACAATCTCACGCACATAGATATCGGCTAACTTCTCCGCCGATATACTCTCCTGGATCGGGATAAAATGGGCACTCTTCGTCAACCGATCCACTACTACCCATATCGAATCCACTCCACGTGCGGTCCGGGGAAGCTTGGTGACAAAATCCATGGTAATGTCCTCCCATTTCCACACGGGAATGTCTAACGGCTGCATCCTGCCGTGAGGTCTCTGGTGCTCCGCCTTGACCTTCCGGCAGGTCAGGCATCTCTCGACGTACCAGGCGACGTCCCGCTTCATGCAGGGCCACCAATAGTCAGGTCGAAGATCTCGATACATCTTCGTCGCTCCTGGGTGGATAGAAAATCGAGACTTATGAGCCTCGTCCATCAATACCTGCCGTACCCCACCCCAGTACGGTACCCATACTCTACCATGAAGCGTCAACAAACCCCGACTGTCGTAATCAAATGAAGCTACTCGGCCCACGATCCTCTCACACTTCTGTCTCTCCTCCTTGAGACCCTCTACCTGAGCCTCCTTGATCCGCTCCAACAACGGAGTGATCACTGTCATCCTCAAACATAGATCCCTGATAGGGGCCGCTGACACCTTGCGGCTCAGGGCATCGGCCACCACATTGGCCTTCCCTGGATGGTATAGGATCTCACAGTCGTAATCCTTTAGCACATCCAACCACCTCCTCTGCCTCATATTCAGATTCGGCTGATCCATAAGATACCTTAAGCTCTTGTGATCCGTGTAAATAGTACAACGGACCCCATAAAGGTAATGCCTCCATATCTTGAGGGCAAACACAACTGCCCCCAGCTCCAAATCATGGGTAGGATAATTAGCCTCGTGAGGCTTCAACTGTCTCGAGGCATAAGCTATCACATGGCCTCGCTGCATCAGCACTGCTCCCATACCTGTGATCGAGGCATCACAATAGACTACAAAGTCCTCTACTCCCTCTGGCAAAGTAAGGATCGGAGCCTCGCACAATCTCTGCCTGAGGGTCTCGAATGCTGTCTGCTGCTCCGGACCCCAACGAAATACCACTGACTTCTTGGTCAGCCGGGTGAGCGGCACTGCTATCTTGGAGAAATCCTGAATAAATCTCCGATAATACCCTGCCAACCCTAGGAAGCTCCGAATCTCAGATGGAGACTTCGGGACCCCCCACTGCATCACGGCCTCTATCTTGGCCGGATCTACCAGAATACCCTTCCGGTTGACGAGGTGACCAAGGAACTGCACCTCGCGCAACCAGAACTCACATTTGGAGAACTTTGCGAAAAGTCTCTCCCTCCTCAAAACCTCCAGCACCTCCCGCAGGTGCTCCTCGTGCTGCTCCTGCGTCTTGGAATATACCAAGATGTCATCTATGAACACTATCACTGACCGATCCAGCATCGGCCTACACACGCGGTTCATGAGATCCATGAACACGGCTGGAGCATTGGTGAGCCCAAACGGCATCACCACAAACTCGTAATGACCATACCTGGTCCTGAAAGCAGTCTTCGGTACATCCTCATCTCTAACCCACATCTGATGATATCCGGAGCGTAGATCGATCTTGGAGAACCAAGACGCTCCCTGAAGCTGATCAAACAAATCATCTATCCTCGGGAGTAGGTAACGGTTCTTCACCGTTACCTTATTCAACTCCCGGTAATCTATACACATACGATGTGACCCATCCTTCTTCCTCACAAATAGGATCGGCGCTCCCCAAGGCGAACTGCTCGGCCGAATGAAACCCTTGTCTACCAGCTCCTGCAGCTGTGTAGACAACTCCTGCATCTCAGGGGGAGCTAATCGATACGGTGCCTTGGCTATCGGAGCCGCACCAGGGATGAGGTCGATCCTGAACTCAACCTGTCTCTCAGGAGGTATCCCCGGCAAATCCTCAGGAAACACGTCCGGGTAGTCTCGAACAATAGGAACATCATCAACTGTCGACTTGCCCTTCTCCCGGGCATCCAAAACGTAAGCTACAAAACCGGCGCAACCCTGCTGAACATAGCGCCTCGCCCTTGCGGCAGAACAAAAGGTTGGTCTTCGCTGTGGCCTCTCGCCCTGAATCACCAACTCTCCCCCACTGGGAGTGCGAACCCTCACTAGCTGAAGCTCACAATCAATCACCGCCCCATTGGGGATTAGCCAATCCATACCCACAATAACCTTATTCCCTCGCAGGGGAATAGGTACCAGATCCACTGAAAACTGCTCATCAAATAACTGAAGAGAACACCCTCTATGCACTCTGCCGACCCTCACGGTCCTATCATCCACTATCTCAACCTCTAATGGACAATCCAGCTCCCCTGGAGCTCTACTGAATCTCTTGCTGAGCGCAAGTGATACGAATGATCGGGTAGCCCCCGAATCGAATAATACCATAGCAGAGATGCCGTTCACCGAGAACGACCCTAAATAAAACATACAATCATAAGCAACATTCAATCAATAATAATAAAGAGATAAAGGGAAGATACATACCCGTCACCACATCAAGAGTCGCTCGCGCCTCCTCTGCTGTCATCTGAAACGCCCTACTCTTCGCCACTGGCGCATCAGCTCGGCCCTGCCGGCCATCGGTAATCCTCAAAGTAGCAGGGGCAGGTGCAGCCACCTTCCCTGCTGCAGCTAAACCCGGACACTGGGACCTTTTATGTCCCCTCTGATTACACTGGAAGCAAATCAGATCTGATGCTGCAACGGCAGTAACAAGAGCCGTACAATCCCTACTCACATGTCCAATCCGACCGCACTTGAAGCAGCCGGAACTCCCTGCCTTGCACGCTCCTTCGTGCGTCTTCCCACACCTACCACATCGACCGTGGCTCGGCTGTCCCCTGGACCTGTGATCTGAAACCCTAGGCTTTTTGCCCGAACCGCCTGAACCCGAAACCGCCTCCGGTTTCCTCTTCTTCTCCATCTCAAGATCAATCTCCCTCTCCCGAGCTCTAGCAATCATATCTTCCAGCGTTTTACAGCTGGACCGGCTCACAAACTGGCGGATATCGCTCCGCAACATCTCATGATAACGGGCCTTCTTCATTTCCTCATCAGCTACATACTGAGGAACGAGAAGAGCCCTCTCCCTGAACTTGGCGGTGATCTCCGCCACTGTCTCTGTAGTCTGGGTGAGGTCCTGAAACTCCCTAGCTAGCTGTTGCACCTCAATGACCGGTGCAAACTCCGCCCTGAACCTGGTAGAGAAATCAGCCCAGGTCATGGCGTCCAATGCTGCATCATCCCCAATGGCATGCCCGACCTCCTCCCACCAATCTCGTGCCCTGTCCTTCAGAAGACAGGACGCCAATCTGACCTTGTCCCCCTCAGGACATCTGCTAGTGCAGAAAGCGTTGGCCACATCCGCCAACCATCTGCTGCTCGCTATGGGGTCTCGCGCCCCATGATAGTCCGGAGCTCCACATACCCTGAACTCCCTGAAAGTAAGGGTGCGCGACCCCATCATGGCCGCCACCTCGGCACGGAAGGTGCCCAATCTCTCATCCATCAGCTCTAGAATCCCCTCCTTGATCGAACCGAAGATCACAGGAGTCTGCTCTATAATGATGCGCGTAATCTCCGAAGAAAGAAACTCTCGGGTCTGCTCATCCATGCGCTCACCCCCCGAACCTGAACCTGATCCCTCCCCGGCACCTCCGCTGCCGGCTGCTGGTCTCGAACGCAGAACCACCATTCTGAAACACATCACAACTACATCAGAAAACAGAAATATCTTGAGGGATCATTGATACCACAACTAGCTTCCTGGTCTTGTCTCAGCCTTTATTGATTCGAGTACGGATCCTCTGCTTCCAGTAGTACGGGCCCATACTACCTTCCACATCTATCCGTACTTTCTTCAAGAACTGCCCTGACTCCACCAAGTCACTTCTACTACTACTGATCTCTGCTACTCTCATCCTAGGCTTGCCCCAGGGAAACCTCAAACTCACTCAACTAGTCCTCAGCTGCCGCAGGTCTCCTTATAATGCTAATTAACCATCACCTGAACACCATCACATGTGACGAAGATCAGATAATCCTTCAAGTAAAAGACCCGTCCCTATAACGGTTGGACTCAAACAAGAGCTGCGCAATAGGGCCAGTTCCAGCACTCTGGGATTATTCAACCCTGATCACATGTGGTGTAACGTGTTCACCTAATGGCTAACTTCCATCACTCAAAACTCCCATAAAGCACGAAGCAAGCAGCATTCGGAATAAGGAAACATACTCAGGCAAAACTATTCTCAAAACGAGAAATTGATCTAGCATACAATGCTAAGCTCATACTATCAGGCATAACCTAAACAGGCTATCCTACTGCTGTCTACTCATTACTAGCATGCAATACTCATAAAGATGTAACACATAAAGCAGGCACATAAGGCATCCTCCTAGATCCTTAGTCCTATACTAGCATGTTGTTCTATTGAACTGAAACTGAACAAATAACTTGTATGGGTAATTTGGGAGTACTTACTTGAGCTCGGCTGATCGCATGCACCACACCCTTATTTTGTTTAAAAAAATTTCTTTCTTTCTAAGTGCTTTCAAAATTCTTTTAGAAAACATTTTCTTTTTAAAATCTTTTTATTTCCCCTTAGTTTGAGTTCGGATACACCCGGAAGTGTATTCGAATCCCTCAAACCAGGGCTCTGATACCAACTTGTAACATCCCAAAAATACGACCCAAAAATTTCGTTTTTCAACATAACCAAAAACCATAATTTGAGTGTCATATCATGAAACCATACATAATACATCTCAAAATAATAATAACCCACGGTACGGAAAACTGTATCATATCCATGACATATAAAAATCAGGAACTAAATCAACTCCCAGGATGAAAGCTGAAGCTGTGGTGTGTGCAATGCCATCAACCCGAGCTCCTCCCTCTGCTAGCGGAAGTACCTGAAACCAAAACTGAAACTGTAAGCACAAAGCTTAGTGAGCTCCCCCAAGTTACCACATACCATACAATATATATATATATATATATATATATATATATATATATATATATATATATATATATATATATCAAGCACATACTGGGGCCTTGCCCCCCCTTCCATCGGACCGAAGTCCGAAGCTGACTGACCGGGACCTTGTCCCCTACATCGGACCGCAATCCGAAGCTCCCATCAGACCGAGTCTGAAGCTGACTGGGACCTTGTCCCCTACATCGAACCTGAGTCCGAAGCTGACATCGAACCGGAGTCCGAAGCTGACCGGGACCTTGTCCCCTACATCGAACCTGAGTCCGAAGCTGACATCGAACCGGAGTCCGAAGCTGACTGATCATAACATAACGTATCACTTAACATGAACACACATGATCCTGTCGGAGCCACGAAGGCATCAAACATGCTAATTACTGCATCGGATAAAAATCCGGATACTACTGCTAGCTAAACGGGCCGGCATTGTGGCCTTAGACCCGTTCCTACTGAAAGGGAACTCACCTCGTGAATTGGCTGCGGAGTGAATAGCTCTGAGGGCTAACTGCTGCTGCTCCGGTATCTCCCCGGCTACAAGTCCATAAACATACTCAATCAAATACTAAACACTGCACTGGGTAAAATGACTCTTTTACCCCAGGTCAAAGTCAACTCTCGGTCAAAGTCAACCCATAGTTGACTTGACTCGCCGAGTTGGGCCGCCAACTCGCCGAGTCCCTACTCACACTCCTCGACTCAACTCGCTGCTACTCGTCGAGCATGGCATCGACTCGACGAGTACTCTCCTGATCCAAGAACTCAGACAATCTTCATCCGACTCGCCGAGTCCTATGAACAACTCGACGAGTTGTTCTTGAGCTTTAAGAAGATTGCCTTGGACTCGCCGAGTTGTATGAACAACTCGCCGAGTCACTCCAACACTGAGTCTACTCTCAACTCGCTGAGTCCACTCTCTAACTCACTGGATCCACTCGATACTGATAAGAACGAAGGAATCGGGGACTCGCGACCCAACTCGCCGAGTCGTTCTTCCCGACTCGCCGAGTTGCCGCCATGCAACTGATTTTTACTCGATTTTGTTTGAATCCAACCCATACAATTGATAGATCTGAGTCCAATAAGCTGATTTACCACGTAAAGTTTCCAACTTTACGTGTACAACCTCATGAATAAGGGAAATAAGGCTAAAAGATGCACAAAATGGGTAGATCTATGGTTATTATGCAAAGTAACTCCAAAAAGGCAGTAGATCTGGGCTCTACAACACCCAATCATTCAGATCTATAGATATCTCGACTTATTAAAGCATCCATGCAAACATAAGGCTTGGAACAAGCATCAACTAGATCCTAGGAGGGCTCTAATGGAGGTTCAAAGCATATAACAAGAGGGAAAATCCGAAAATACCTCAAATAACTCAGATTTGCCCTTGGATCTTTGCACTACACCTCTTCTCCTTGCTCCTTGCTTCTTCTCCTTCTTCAAATCTTCACAAAATGGCACAAAACACTTAGCTCACACAATGGAGGATTAGGGTTCTTTCTCACAGAGTTCTCAGGGTGAGGGAGGCGAGAATGGGGCTATAAGGTGACTTAAATAGTGGGCAACCCGGGGATTTAGGGTTTCACCTAGTCGGATGGACTCGCCGAGTCAGGGATATGGACTCGCCGAGTCCCCGGCTCACCCGTGCTCGAAGTCGCGACCCTACTCGGCGAGTCAGGCTATGAACTCGCCGAGTCCTTCTTGCAAAACTACAAAATAAATACCAAGGAATTACCATACCGGACACGGGTCGTTACACTTACGAAGCAACCTCCCGAGAGCTCGAAAATATACTACGAGGGTGTGTTCACGACCATACTTTTTACGTTTTTTTAAAAGTTTTTCGAGGGTGAATTCATGTTAATTAAAGTACTGATTTTATTGTTATCACTGATTGATATATATATATATATATATATATATATATATATATATATATATATATATTAATATTTTATATCGTAAGTTAATTTGTACCCATATTTTAACGTTGTTACACTCCCCAGAATTTATGAATAACTTTAAAATATATATATATATATATATATATATATATATATATATATATATATATATATATATATATATATATATATATATATAGTCCAGATCTTTTGCGAACCGATATTTTTTTTGCGAACCACTTCTAAAATGCGAACTTTTTATGTGATATTTTTTTTAAAAAAAAGTGACATAGAAAACCAAATCGTTCCTATTGAAACATATTCGAAAATAAATCTCGAATAAAATATGCATATACGATAGGTGCATAAGTGCATTTTTTACGAACTTTGTAAATTTTTGACGTTTGTACCCATATGCATGTGTCGTATATGCATATTTTTTTCTAGATTTATTTTTTGTGAATATGCTTCTATATGACCGATTTGGTGCTTCATGTCACTTTTTTAAAAAAATAAAATATTACACAAAAAGTTCGCATTTTAAGAGTGTTTCGCGGAAAATTATGGGTTAGCTAAAGTTCCTGACCATATATATATATATATATATATATATATATATACACACACACACACACACACAACAACAACAACAACAACAACAAAATGATGAAATCTTTATGTACTTTAAAGGCTAAACAAAACAAATGTTAAATGAGACAACAATTCATCAATTAGCTAAGTAGTTTTACCTAAACCCCATTCTGTAATTGTTAATCTTAAGTGAACAAAATAGTTATGTATAAATCTATACGAGGTTGACATCACCATATGCGGTTGTTAGTTACAACCATGGGGTCAAATCACAACAGGGATAACTGTCTAAACATTTATGATGTCTAATGAAGCGTCGTGGGGAGGTTTTTCGTCAGGACCCCGATTATGGGAACTCATTGTAACTTTGTCCTGAAGCCTTAAAGAAAGTAATAAGCATAATAGTTAGAACCACTATTAGAAGACACCTAATAGCAACAATGATATTATACTAAGAGTAATAACAAACGCACAAAAATTAGAGTACTTATGAATAGTAAAATAATATCATAAAGAAAATGTACTTTAACATTGAAACTTTAAAATACTTTTATAACTAAATTAGTTATATCTAAAATAATATTTTCAAGATATAACATTCAAATATGTGAACTCACAAAATATCATTTTGACGTTTTCAAACCACATGTATTTTTAGGAAGTCAGATGTAGCAGTACTTAGAGATTCGTTAATATTTGTTCGATCATTGTTATGATAGTTATTTGTATTTGAACTTCTTGTTTTAAGCTACAAACAATGATGCAATCTATAACTATTGATGAAAAGTAATGTTAATATTATAATTGCATGTATTGTTCATTATAATTTATATATGTGATCCACGAAGAGACATCATACAACCTGGCGTTTCTGCCGTTGGCCGGGGACTGGTATCATAACTATTGGTCATAGCGAACTAATATTTTCTTAGGAATTTACGACTGTAACAAAAATATTATTATTAATTACGCTATTGGTAGCCTACTTACGGGGAAGGTGCCTAGAACGAAGTTGTCGCTTGGGTTGCTAGATTTCAGAACGACTATATGCCAAAATGGTCATGCCCTCCGACTTTTCCTACCTGGTTGGCCCTTACTTGATAGTCTTGAAGTACCAAAACAATAATTAATAACAATTCAGATATAGAGTTATATAAACTAATACCCGCGATGAGAATACTTATATATATATATACACACACACACACACACACACACACATATATATATATATATATATATATATATATATATATATATAGACACACACACACACATACAGACACACAACAAAATCCACAAGCACACAAACTCAAGATTTTAGGTCAAATATGATATCTAAAATTATTAGTATAATAAAACGGATGTACCAAAACTAGACCTAGTTGTGCACCTATGTTTTATTATGGTCCGAGCATGGCTTAACCTGGATATAGTAGTTGTCAATCTAAATTCTTGAGGATTCTTTAGGACTAAGAGTCAGGGTCTTGAGTCACACATCTGATATCCACTACATAAGGACCCACTTGATTACTGGTAATATCTTATAAGTACTTATACTCAATAAATACTTGTATTGATTTTTAGTACATTCTTACTCGTTTACATCTATCCTATTGATGTATTATATAGGATGACTGAGCCATTATGGTGGATATGTGCTTATGGATGAAAGTTCTATTTATCGATAGAGCAAGTAGTACCCCATTCCTCGCCGCCTGAGGACACTTAGTCCCTGGAAATTCCAACACCACCATCACTCCTGACATCAGAGGAGGATCCCTTCGAGAATGAAGATTAGGAGGAGACAACTGATGATCCAAATACAAACCCATCCAAGACATTAGAGGGGGATCCCATCAGTGACGAACCAGATTAGTAGGAGGTTGACTATTTAGACACATAGACTGACTACTCAGCTAACGAGGACAAACATGTTGATACTGAGCCTAGTGAGGACGATGAGTCGGAACCTACACTAGAGCTAACACTAGCATTAGAGACTCCAAGGTAGACTAAGATCCCTAAGGTAGCTTCAACGAAGAGAGCATGTTTACCTATCTCATCCTTTCGGACGTTCCGAATCGCATCCAAAGGATCACTAATGACACATAATCCTTGCAGGAGCGTTATGATTCCTAGCCGGAAAAGGGCCGCATCACAACTATCATCACCATTAGCACCCAAGAGATCACATATCATCCGCCCCTGGATGAGACATGTTAGAGAGTGGAAAGATGAGGACACCATTTGATCCACGTATGAAATTGGAGAGTCTTCTTGTGTACCACAACCAGATCCATACGTACCGATTGAGGAGGCCGTATAAGTTCTAGTCCCACACATATCACATCATGGTTATTGACTCTTCACGATCAGAGAGGAGCTAGGATTGATCCAGAGTATTACAGGAGGTCTTGTTAGCAAGATTCAGAGTCTGAAGGAGGATAGGACAATTGACGAGCAAAGTTTACATCATACCCATGATCAGTTGGATGCGGTCGAGTCTTAGGTACCGACTCACGAAACATTAATCTATAGGATGGAAAACAAGAACTGGGTGTTAGAGCAAAGGTTGTTTGCAGCTGAGGCGACGGTGTACGCCTCAAAGTTCAGATCAAAGTCATTGCAGTAGCAGATCTCCTAGTTGGTCATGCTACTGAGTATTTACTTTGGTTTGTGGTAGTTTCACCCAGGATTGTTGCACCTCTGTAATATTTTTGGGTTAGAAGTAAAGGGAAAATTCGGTTCACGCAAGTAGATGGTATCTTTGCGATTTTTTGAAACATTATTTTGTGTAATATAGCACACCTAATTTTTCCACTTCTAACCATACATTTTGGTGGTTCTAGGAACCATGATCTTAGAAAGGTAATCAATGGATATGTAAAAATGTGAAAGTAACAACCTATATGTAACCATGTATGTGTAACAATGTGTGTGTGTGTGTGTGTGTATATATATATATATATATATATATATATATAGATAACGGTCGAAGTTCAGATATGTACTCTTTTTCCCACTATAATTTTATTTTGTTGCATAAAGGGTCCCTACGTAAGCTGGGCGTACATATGGGTGCACTTAGCGTACTAGGGAGGGTTGATCGCGGGCGTGTACCACGTATGAGGGGCGTACCGAGGGGTACGCGCGACGTACATGGCTGAAGACCAAAATCCTAATTTTAGGTCAAGGACCCTATTTAAACGTTCTTAAGTCATCTGGACCTTACCTTAACCAGCCTCCATTACTTTTAAACGTCCCTAAAACCCTAAATCCTTTAATAAAATCGAGTTTTGTTGGCTTGAAAATGGGAAGTAGGTCCTTGTCGCGTGCGTTGCTGTTTCAAGGGAAGGAGACAAGCTAATTTTTGGATTTTGCAACTTTGATCCCTAGAATTTTGCATACCATTGTCCGATATTAGGATGTTTGGTTGGCCGTAGCGACAATTGATTTACTTCCAAAGTTATTTTAACATATTTTTTTTTTCTGATAATTGTCATCAAAGGTTCCGCTTCAACTCATTTTGTGAAGTAATCTACCGCTACCAAAAAGAACTTTACATTTCCCATGGCTTCGTGGAAAGGTCCTACTATATGTATGTTGGGTTTTATGTACTATAACACTCCTATGGTGCACATACAACCCTAATGCTTTGGATCTAATTTTTCTCTAATTATACATGCAATATTCATTTTCCAAAGTATGAAGCCTATAACTAGCATACAAATTTGATATATGAATCATAAAAAGTAGTTAGATGATTAGCTCTTTGTAGTAGCTTATAGAACTTGACCTTTCAAGAGCTTAGCACCTCAAGTGTGATGCCTCAAACAAGTCATAAACACCATGAACAAGTGGAGGATAATGAGAGAGAGGTTTAGGAGCTCAAAATCGGCTAGGCATTAACCTTGGAGTACTAGTGGCCGATTTTGCAAGCTTAGGGGTTGAATTTATAGTTTGGAATCCTTAGTATTTCATACATAAAACCCTAAAACCTTTGGTAATCCAATGATCCATATGATAGGCCCTTTGGACTAAATCTTCATGGACTATCACAAAGAATTAGCCCATCACTAATCAACATGGATCATTAGCCCAAACTATAAATATTACTGATTTACCTAATCAGCCCCTGCAAATTTAATTAGTCTCTTTTGATCACTAAATTAATATTATATTAATTCTTGACCAATACTAATTAAATAATATGATTTCTCAGTTAATAGATTATTCTTATAATATATTAATAAATCACAAATAACCTCTTTCTCAAATATCCATCCTATCAAATTGTCCTGATGAAGGCAACCCGAAATGGACCATGCTACTCTCGGGTCAAGTACATACCAATTATAGTTATGGGCTTAGACACCTAATCTAACAGTATCGTACTTGGATAAGTCTAATAACTATAGCTGCAAGTACGACTTGAAGAACCGACCAACAACCGTAGCTCTCAAAAAGCTTCTGTCGAACTCTGACGCGACCATTAGATAAGGGATCATATATTCCTCCATTCTACAAGATATCATATGAACTGAGACATGGATTATAATCATTCTCTCTGTTCATGTGTTGTTTCCTGATGTCCAATTTATGACGACTGACTACTTGAACAAATCAGATCAGTCCAGGCTTAGCCAAGCGCTTAGGGTTGTCATCACTAAAACATCAAGGGGCCCACATATATCGCTTTTATCCCTCTTAGGGTAAAAGGAACGGATAAACCTCAACTCATATGCTTGCTCTATTTACTCATCAAATCACACACAATAATGCGTTTTATAACACCAAGTTATTGGTGCGTTTACACATCATCAATGTGAAATCGACTTGTAAACTGCAACTATATGTCTCTGTTTCAAGAATATAAGATATTGTCTGTAACACCCCGAGATTCAGGTGCATATCTTTCATCCTTGTTCTTTATTGTATTGTCATGTTTAGTCCTTGAGTGGAGGATGTATAGCAAGTGAGTACGCTGGGCGTACCAAGGGGGTACGCTGCGCGTACTCACACGCTTAATTTGGACGCGAAGTCGGCAAGGTACGCTGGGCGTACCTAGAGTTACGCCGGGCGTACCCGTCCCAGGTGCAAAAACCCTAATCCTCCTTGTGCACTATTTAAAGGGTGTTATGGCTCATTCCTTAGCCTCCATATCAGTGAGTGAAACCCTAAAAGAGAGCCCCATCATTCTTAGTGTGTGAGAGTGTTGATTTGAGCTTGTTGGTGCTTTAGAGGCTTGGTGAAGAAGAAGGAAAGGAGATCTTGGAGGCTAAAGCTTGAGGTGCCATTTTGGATCTGAGATCTACAGAGGAAAGAACTACTCTTGGAGGTATAAAGTTCAAAACTTTCCTCTTCTTTTGGTTGTTGTTGTATGTGTCCTTTTAAGGGCTAAAAACCCCAAAGGTGGAGACTTTATGAGTGTAAAGTACTCCATGGTCCGAGATCTGTCCCTTTTCAGTGTTATTAGTGATGTAGAGCCATAAAGTTCCCATCTTGGATGTTACTTTGGAGTCATGCATGTGTTTTAAGCCTTCTAGAGTTGAAGGTTGGATCATTTTGGGAGTTAGTGACTTGTTCAACCATGCAAAGGCTTAAAGTCATCAACTTTATGGATTAAGGGGCTTAGAAGGGGTCAGATCTAAAATATGGACATAGGTCTTAACTGATTAAGACCTCAAGAGCAAGAGGGCCGATGCAAGGGAGTACGCTGAGCATAATTCCTAGTACGCTCCGCGTACTGGGAGGCACTCCCCGATTCTGTGGTGCAGCCGGGTACGCCCAGCGTAACCCGGAGAGTTGACTTTTAGGGTATGGTCTATTGTGGGGCCTTTGAGCTATGGGAGGGGTAAAATGGTCTTTTACCCTTCTGAGAGTGTCATAAGAGAGCATAGTCTAGCCTTGAGAGTTATACTAAATAGAGTATTATTTTTATATGATTAGACGGAGGCTAGGCCAGCATTTACCGAGTCAGAGATTTACCGAGATACCCGAGGTGAGTCTTCTCACAATACTTTACCTAGTGTGGTGACAGAGTTAAGAGACAGAATATTATAGAGTTATATGCCAGTATGATTGCATGTTATTATGTGTTGTGATTTATTGTGATTTGTGATATGCATGATTCAGAGTTACAGAGTTGGGACTTTCGGGTCCCTAGAGTTAGGGCCAGAGGGCCCACAAAGAGTTAGGGATGGAGGGCCCCACTGAGACACATTGACCAGAGGGTCAACAGAGTTACAGCCTCGAGTGGCTATTATGTGATTATAGTGGTATTTTGGGGAACTCACTAAGCTTATGCTTACAGTGTTCAGTGTTATGTGTTTCAGGTACCAGTGATGACCACGGGAAGGCGCCGGCTTGATTCGTACACACATATGGGATTGGATGTATTTGATCTTGGGAGATATTTGTGAAACTAAAATATGATGTTATGACATTTTATGAATGAATGGTTTTAATTAAAAATTGTTTTTCAAATGTGAAAAATTGTTTTAAATTTTACGGTGTTACAAGTTGGTATCAGAGCCTAGGTTTGAGGGATTCAGGTGCACTTTCGGGCGTATCTGAACTCAAACCGAGGATTTGAGAAAAATTTTATAAAACAAGTTTTCAAAAGAAGAACTTGCGAGACAAACAGAGTAGAGTCGTGTGTACGAACAGCCAGCGCCCGAACGGTGATTTCCCAAAATACCATTATTATAAGTGTTACGAGATATGATGTGATATGTTATATGATGAGCTATGATATGCATGCTAGAGTAGACTAGGTGTGCTTATTAGGACTAGAGTGGCCTGATATGTGATGCTTGAGTCTAGGAGTCTTGCTGCTATGAATATTTCAGAGTTGTTAGGTAGCAGCGAGGAGACTGTGAGAGATCTGTTTGAGAGTATCATATGATTAGAGAGAGTAGAGTGCTTGGGAATTGGGACTCTAAGAGGAGGACTTGGGGTGGATGCTGATGCGGTGGGGACGGTAGTATTGGGCCCGTACTACTGAAGACACCGGGTCAGTGCACAGTCCAAGTAAGAATCTTTGGAGTACCCAGGAACAAGTAGGATGGAGTACTCGAGTGTGAGTATACTCGAGCGAGTCCCTGATATTATTCTTATGTTGTATTTCAGAGAGAGATCATGGTTAGGACTCGCCAGACATCAGGGACCAGTGACACGAGGGATGAGGATATCCGTAGGATCATCCAGGAGGAGGTGGCTGCGGCCATCAGGGCAGAGATACCAGAAATGTTCGGGTCTATCAAGACCACGTTGATAAAGACATTTGATGAGAAGTACGCTGCTCTTTCTGAGGCTGTTGTTTCTGCAGCCACTGCAGCTATATCTGCGACGAGGCCGCAGGGTGGTGATGCGTTGCTGTTCCGAGAGTTCAGCAACACGAAACCACCGGAGTTTGACGGGGCCCAGGACCCGATTGCGGTGATGAGATGGATTTCAGACATAGAGGGGTATTTCTTCACTTGCTCATCTCCTGAGCATTTAAGAGTCCGGTTTGCGTTGAACCAGCTTCGCTTGGGGGCGAAGGACTGGTGGAAATTTGTGACGACGCACTATACGCCTGCTGAGCTTGCAGCAGTGACCTGGGAGAGGTTCACTGCTATGTTCCGAGATGAGTATGTTCCCCAGGTGGAGAGGGAGCGTTTGGCCCAGGAGTTTCTGACCCTCAAGCAGGGTACTGAGTCTGTTACTGTGATCACGAGGATGTTTCATGAGCGGGCGATGTTCTGCCCAGAGCACGTGTCCTCCGAGCAGGCACGTATGAGTCGATATTTGAGCATTCTGAGGAGGTACATACGTGAGTTCGTGGCGAACTCGACGTACCGGATATTTGCCGAGCTTTAGGAAAATGCCCGGAAGAGGGAGATAGAGCTGGAGACTCAGGCTAGGGAGGAGGCTGAGTCTCAGGGGAGGGGTCGGCGACCGGCGCAGTCCCAGCCGGTAGCCAAGTGGGCGAAGCCCGCCGATTCGAGATCAGGGAACCAGAGGGGCCGCACTTGTGGCAAGTGCGGCAAGAGCCACGACGGAGTGTGCAGAGCAGGGTCTTGCTACAAATGTGGCAAAGAGGGGCATATGGCCAAGGACTGCCCCAAGGGGTTTGCAGTATGTTTTCACTGCAACCAGACCGGACACCGGAAGGCAGAGTGTCTGCAGGTGCGGGGATCAGGACAGGGAGCACCTCAGGGATCTGCCCCTGCCACCATCAGAGCTACCGAGAGTCGGCCAGTGAAGGCCGAAGCGCCGAGGGCACGAGGGAGAGCCTTTTAGTTGACCGCGGAGGAGGTCCGCGCAGCGCCCGATGTCGTGGCTGGTATGTATTCTTTCATGTATTTATTTTGATGTTGAGATATTGTGCTTATATTATGTTATGCGTAGGTACTTTTCTTGTGAATTCTGTACCTGCCTTGGTGTTATTTGACTCAGGTGCGAGTCGGTCTTTTGTATCTTTGGCTTTTAGTCAGCATATCAGTGTTAGTCGTGAGGCGTTGAGTCGGCCTCTGAGAGTTTCCATAGCTAACGAGAGGGTGATTTATGCCACAGAGGTGATCCGAGGGTGTGTATTCGAGATTTTCGGTGTTGAGTTCCCGATTGATTTGATTCCTATTGCGATGAGTGATGTATGTGTCATTGTGGGCATGGACTGGTTGAGTAGATTCAGTGCGGTTATCGACTGCGAGCGACAACTGGTGACCATACGAGACCCTAATGGGGGAGTTCTTACGGTGTACGGCGAGGGTACACGTTCTGGGTCAGCGTTTTGTTCGGCCGCTAGAGTGAGGCAGTGTCTACAGCAGGGCTGTAAGGGCTTTGTGGCGTATGTGATGGATACGCGGTTTGATTCAGAGAGACCGAGGTCAGTTGAGGAGGTTCCGATAGTGCGTGAGTTCCCGGACGTATTTCCAAAGGAGTTGTCGGGTGTGCCTCCCGTGAGGCAAGTGGAGTTCAGTATCGATTTGGTTCCGGGGGCCGCGCCTATTGCTAAGGTGCCCTATCGTCTTGCACCTCCAGAGATGCAAGAGTTATCCTCACAGCTTCAGGAGCTGTTGGGAAAGGGATTTATTCGGCCAAGCAGCTCGCCGTGGGGTGCACCTATCCTTTTTGTCAAGAAGAAGGATGGTTCACACCGGATGTGCATTGATTACCGGGAGTTGAACAAGCTGACGGTCAAGAACCATTACCCGTTTCCGAGGATCGATGATTTGTTCGATCAGTTGCAGGGAGCATCTTGGTTCTCCAAGATCGATTTGAGGTCGGGGTATCATCAGGTGAGGGTGCGAGATGAGGACATTCAGAAGACAGCATTCAGAACTCGCTATGGGCATTATGAGTTTGTGGTGATGCCTTTCGGACTCACCAATGCCTCGGCAGTGTTCATGGACCTCATGAACAGAGTGTGCAGGCCGATGTTGGATCGGCCGGTGATCGTGTTCATCGACGATATTTTGGTGTATTCGAGATCCAGAGAGCAGCATGAGGAGCATTTGCGGGAGATCCTCGGAGTACTGAGATCAGAGAGGCTTTACGCCAAATTCTCCAAGTGTGATTTCTGGTTGCGAGAGGTCTAGTTCCTAGGGCACCTCGTTAACCAGAAGGGGATATTGGTCGACCCGACCAAGGTGGAGGCAGTGATGAGTTGGGAGGTGCCGAGGTCACCGTCCGAGATCAGGAGTTTCTTGGGTTTGGTAGGCTATTATCGGAGATTTATCAGGGATTTCTCCAAGATCGCCGTGCCACTCACCAGGTTAACCCGGAAGGGTGTCACTTTTTCATGGGGACCAGAGCAACAGACCTCCTTTGAGACGCTTCGCCAGAGGCTATGTGAAGCCCCAGTGTTAGCCCTCCCGGAGGGGATGGAGGACTTTGTGGTGTATTGTGATGCATCGATCTTGGGGTTGGGAGCGGTGCTGATGCAGAGAGGGCATGTGATAGCATACGCATCGAGGCAGCTGAAGCCTCATGAGACGAGGTATCCCATCCACGATCTTGAGTTGGGGGCAGTGGTGTTCACCCTCAAGATTTGGCATCACTATCTGTACGGGGTTCGGTGTACAATATACACGGACCACAAGAGCCTGAAGTATTTGATGGACCAGCCCAACCTAAACATGCGACAGAGGAGGTGGTTGGACGTGGTCAAGGATTATGATTGTGAGATCCTGTACCACCCGGGCAAGGCTAATGTTGTAGCTGATGCACTGAGCCGCAGGGCGGAGAGCACCCCGTTGCGAGATGTATGTTTGAGATTGACCATGATAGCTCCGGTGTTGGATGCCATTCGTGGGGCACAGGCTGAGGCTGTGCAGCCTGAGATGCAAAAGAAAGAGCGAGTTGTTGGGTTGGTATCGGAGTTTGTTACCGATGGCCGGGGGCTTATGACTTTTCAGGGGCGTATCTGGGTACCGTTTGTGGGAGGGACGCGTACCATTTTGATGGAGGAGGCTCATCGGTCGAAGTTCTCGATCCATCCTGGGGCCACTAAGATGTATTTAGACCCGAGGAGGGAGTATTGGTTGCCATGTATGAAGAGGGATGTCGCATGGTTTGTTGAGAGGTGCTTAACCTGACGTAGGGTTAAGGTCGAGCACTAGAGACCGCATGGTAAGTTGCAGCCGTTGGAGGTTCCCGAATGGAAGTGGGAACAGATTACCATGGATTTTATCACCAAATTGCCAAGGACTGCTAGGGGAGTCGATGCAATTTGGGTGATTGTGGACAGGTTGACAAAGAGTGCCCACTTCCTTGCTATCAGTGAGAGCTCTTCCGCAGAGAAGTTGGCAGAGATGTATATGAGGGAAGTGGTATCTCGGCATGGAGTGCCGATCTCGATTGTCTCAGACCGAGATGTGCGTTTCACTTCCAGATTCTGGAAGAAGTTTCATGAGGAGTTGGGTACTAGGCTGCATTTTAGTATCGCATATCACCCCCAGACTGATGGAAAGAGTGAGCGGACAATTCAGACGCTCAAGGATATGCTCCGGGCGTGTGTGTTCGATTTCGGGGGGAGTTGGGACATGTATTTACCCTTGGCAGAGTTTTCCTACAACAACAGCTATCATTCGAGCATTGGTATGCCACCCTTTGAGCTGTTGTATGGGAGGAGGTGTCGGACTCCCATTTGCTGGGGTGAGGTCGGGCAGCGTGTCATGGGTAGTACAAAGATTGTGCTACAGACGACTGAGCAGATACAACAGGTCAGGTAGAGGTTATTGACCGCTCAGAGTCGTCAGAAGAGATATGCGGACAGGCGCCGGTCCGAGCTCGAGTTCCAGGTCAGCGACTTTGTACTCCTGAAGGTCTCTCCTTGGAAAGGAGTGATCCGATTCAGGAAGAAGGGCAAGTTGGGGCCCCGTTATATCGGTCTTTTTCGGATAATTGCAAGGGTAGGCAGGGTAGCCTACCGGTTGGAGCTACCTGCAGAGTTAGGTCAGATCCATGACACTTTCCACGTGTCGCAATTGCGGAAGTGTATAGCCGATGAGTCGGCAGTGGTACCATTGGAGGATATTCAGGTGGATGCGAGCCTGAATTATGCTGAGAGACCAGTGGCAATCAGAGATCGAAAGATCAAGGTTTTGAGGAACAAGGAGGTGCCTTTGGTTTTGGTTCAGTGGCAACATCGGAAGGGATACGAGATGACTTGGGAGTCAGACTCGGAGATGCGAGGGCAGCATCCAGAGTTGTTCGAGGAAAGAGACTTCGAGGGCGAAGTCTAGTTCTAGTGAGGGGGAATTGTAACACCCCGAGATTCAGGTGCATATCTTTCATCCTTGTTCTTTATTGTATTGTCATGTTTAGTCCTTGAGTGGAGGATGTATAGCAAGTGAGTATGCTGGGCATACCAAGGGGGTATGTTGCGCGTACTCACGCGCTTAATTTGGACGCGGTGTCGGCAAGGTACGCTGGGCGTACCTAGAGTTACGCCGGGCGTACCCGACCCAGGTGCAAAAACCCTAATCCTCCTTGTGCACTATTTAAAGGGTGTTATGGCTCATTCCTTAGCCTCCATATCAGTGAGTGAAACCCTAAAAGAGAGCCCCATCGTTCTTAGTGTGTGAGAGTGTTGATTTGAGCTTGTTGGTGCTTTAGAGGCTTGGTGAAGAAGAAGGAAAGGAGATCTTGGAGGCTAAAGCTTGAGGTGCCATTTTGGATCTGAGATCTACAGAGGAAAGAGCTACTCTTGGAGGTATAAAGTTCAAAAATTTCCTCTTCTTTTGGTTGTTGTTGTATGTGTCCTTTTTAGGGCTAAAAACCCCAAAGGTGGAGACTTTATGAGTGTAAAGTACTCCATGGTCCGAGATATGTCCCTTTTCAGTGTTATTAGTGATGTAGACCCATAAAGTTCCCATCTTGGATGTTACTTTGGAGTCATGCGTGTGTTTTAAGCCTTCTAGAGTTGAAGGTTGGATCATTTTGGGAGTTAGTGACTTGTTCAGCCATGCAAAGGCTTAAAGTCATCAACTTTATGGATTAAGGGGCTTAGAAGGGGTCAGATCTAAAATATGGACGTAGGTCTTAACTGATTAAGACCTCAAGAGAAAGCGGGCCGATGCAAGGGAGTACGCCGAGCGTAATTCCTAGTACGCGCCGCGTACTGGGAGGCACTCCTCGATTCTGTGGTGCAGCCGGGTACGCCCAGCGTACACATCTGGCACGCGCAGCGTAACCCAGAGAGTTAACTTTTAGGGTATGGTCTATTGTGGGGCCTTTGAGCTATGGGAGGGGTAAAATGGTCTTTTACCCTTCTGAGAGTGTCATAAGAGAGCATATTCTAGCCTTGAGAGTTATACTAAATAGAGTATTATTTTTATATGATTAGACGGAGGCTAGGCCAGCATTTACCGAGTCAGAGATTTACCGAGATACCCGAGGTGAGTCTTCTCACAATACTTTACCTAATATGGTGACAGAGTTAAGAGACAGAGTATTATAGAGTTATATGCCAGTATGATTGCATGTTATTATGTGTTGTGATTTATTGTGATTTGTGATATGCATGATTCAGAGTTACAGAGTTGGGACTTTCGGGTCCCTAGAGTTAGGGCCAGAGGGCCCACAGAGAGTTGGGGCTAGAGGGCCCCACTGAGACACATTGACCAGAGGGTCAACAGAGTTACAGCCTCGAGTGGCTATTATGTGATTATAGTGGTATTTTGGGGAACTCACTAAGCTTATGCTTACAGTGTTCAGTGTTATGTGTTTCAGGTACCAGTGATGACCATGGGAAGGCGCCGGCTTGATTCGTACACACATATGGGATTGGATGTATTTGATCTTGGGAGATATTTGTGAAACTAAAATATGATGTTATGACATTTTATGAATAAATGGTTTTAATTAAAATGTGTTTTTCAAATGTGAAAAATCGTTTTAAATTTTACGGTGTTACATTATCGTCTCACTAATCACTCATGATAAAATCCATGAAGTGATTCAGATGAGCGTGCGTTTAATCTAATACTCAAATCTTATTATAGGAGTAGTCATGAACACTGCATCAAACTTGTGCTATGTCTAAACACTTTAGACAATCTACAGATGGATTCATGACAGTCTTACCTCAATACTTACTTCCAAAGTATGATCGACTATGGATAGTTTGAATAATCTTATTATTTGGTAATTCAAAACATGTAAAGTGAAACACAAGAATAATCGAATTCAATATGGTCTCAAAACTTTTGAATATAAATAAAACACCTTTTATTTAATCACCATATTTATCACACATTATTCATTATATAATGTTTCAATTAATCAACTTAATACTTGAATTAAAAAAATAGTTATCCCATGCTCCAAGCATGCACACTATGTTTATATATGGTCCTTACTTTATGAAATAGATTAATTGAAAAAATTTCAACTCTACACATTCCACAATTCCAAATCCTTATTACTTAGTGTAAGATACCAAATTATTGCCACTATTAGAATGTGTTAGATTCTAAACTATCATGCAATGTATCTTTTGTAATGTCGAAGTACCAAAGTCACAGAGACTTTGCCAACAATATTACAAAACTTTCCACTGGAGATTGATAACAAAACAATTCCAAGGAAGCAAAGTCTCAAATTCAAAGTACATTCCTTTGAACATCCTTCTTGCATAAAGGTTTCTAACCTACACATAGATTCTTAATATCCAATTCCCATTATAAAAACATTTCCATATTTTCCATATGACAATGCATTATTAATAGAATTCTGTTTATTCATAATAATGTCAATATTGTCCATCCATTACTATACTTCCAACTGTCCTTAAGCAACCAATCGTTAGTGAACCTTAGATTGTCCTTGACAATTGTGTAACCAATTTAGTCATATCCGGTTCTAGTCTTTTTTCCTTCTTAATGCCATAGGCATTTGGAAGATTAGAACACATGAATATTATAGCATATGCAATCGATCCTATATCCGAGGCTTACGGGATACGATTCATAATGTCTTACATAAAAGCATGATACTTTACCAGTCTCTCACTACAATATTTCCATAAAGACATACGATTCATATATGTCCTTGACTAAATTCTATTAAAGTCTCAATCTAAGCTTTTAGATTTGAAATGAAGTATAAGTTCCTCTCCCTTAATTATAGCAAAACAACTTTCCAAACTGTGCAGCTTTGCAAACTTTTGTTTTCTATAATTAGCATTGCTAACTCGCAATACTTAATGTAATAATTATGCTCCCACTAGCATAATAATTACATTCTTACTAGCATAACACTTATGCTCCCACTAGCTTTGACATGTATCCAGAAATCAGCTGGACTTTTATAAATCAATACTTATTGACTTTCATACCAAAGTTCAGATTTTTGGTATGTGATGATTTGATAAGTCCTTGTCCAGACTTCTCAAGATCATACACCTTTCAGTAGAAAGCTCATATGTGTGTCTAAACAATTTAAGAACTTACAACAGTAAGTCCCGAATGTTCAAACTTTTTGCCATTTCTCACAATTCAAACTATGAAAAGGGATGTCGTAATCATAATCGAATTTGAGAATGCACTTAACACAACTGCTAACTCTTTTAAATCTACTTAATTAAAGTGTTTCCTCACAATCATTTTCAAGGAGAGGAGATAAACCTTTTGCCACTTAGATTTTATGGTGTATGTGTTCCTATTCATATAAATTTGTCATTCCCAACCACTATCATAAGACAAGGTTAATGACAAATTCAAACTCATATGGTCTGAACTTATTTAGTCTTAATTTCTTGCCATTTAGTAGCACAACGGTCCTACTATTGCTTCCAAGTTATTTGAGTAGCTCACCCCCACATATCAATGTACTTTCCATTGATCAACGTGCTTTGCCTTATGTAATCAAATGAGAACTCATAGTTATTACATGCATAGTCAAACTAACTAGAATAGGCATAGAAACACGAATATTCCAACACGATAGGTTACAAACCTCAAGTCGCACGCTAGTGATAAACAATAGGTGTACTCTTGATTAGTTCTTGAAACTTTTACAAGATCTTTAAGACTCCCACTGACCTCTTGACATATAAGATTCTCTATCAAGAAACATTCATTGACAAAAAAATATTCAAGAGTTAGTGCAGATTCTTTATCAAGAATGACACTTCATATAATTGGTCTTAGTTGGTCTTTGTCTTACATCACAACTACCAATTTCAAATATGCAAGAGCAATGACCATTTCTACTCTACATCCTATGAGGTGCTATAAACTTGCTTAAGATATGTCACTCAAGTCACAATCTTGGAGTATGACTCTAAGACCTGATTTTGGAACGAAGTATGATTCACTTTTTTTGATTTAACCATTTGAGCAAATCCCGATTCCTATTCTTAGCCATACAAATGCACTAAGGTGTCCTTAGAGGATCAATTATGATATGGTTTTCATAATCATTAAGTACTCTCCTTTCCTTTCAGGTTGGAGAAAATTTTTATCTTTCTGTCTAATTGATTCTTCTTATTTGTTCTGCTATACATGAAAACTTTTTCAATAATTTAGAATTACACTTAATCTTGTAAGCATAACCATATTTACTAAACTTTTAGTAAATCATGATGAATAGTCTTATCATTTTTGTGGTTGACCTGATCAGTTCACAACAATTTGTACTAGATCCCTTAGTCCTTCACTTGACTCACATTTTTATGTGAACAAGGAATTAGTCTTAATTTCCCAAAGATGAAGGTTCTCATTCATCATACAATACAAGTTGCATGATTCCAAGTTTCTATCCAATTGAAACTTTGGTGATGAGAATCTTTCCTTATTTGGTAAATTTTAAACACTACCACAAATGAAAGAATCAAATCCATTTTCCAAAATTGCTAAAGAATAGATATATACAAACATCAATTTTCACAAAAGCCATTGTAAGGAAATATAAAATAAGATAAAATCAAAATTTTTTCTTTATTTATAAAAATTGTGGAAAAACTTGTCCTTACAATGCAATTACAAATGAAAACTATGTCACTACATATTTCTAAACAATCTATCATAACTCTTAAGTAGCAGCTCAAAAATCTGATCATAGAACCATGCGATCGAAATCCATCTCTTCGCGATCAGACTCAACTCACTCTTCCTTTAAGCTCCCTTTCTTTTCTTCGATCCTACAAAACATAAAAACGCGATCTCATCACATCATGTATTAAGAATCTATAGTTAGGAACTTAATAGAGTTAGATTATGGACTTTCCTGAAGCAGAGTCATAAACTCTGACTTTACCATCCTTATGATCCTTCAGGTAGATAAGGCAGCTTCGCAACCAATGCCCCTTCTCTTGGTAATAGAAGCAAAAAGACTCGTTCAGAATGACACACAGGATAATCTCAGACTTAGCCTTTGCCTTTCCCTTGGGAAGAGAAATCTTTTATGGACTTCATTGTCAATGTCCATGGAAGCTTGGGAAGTAGACCTTCCAATCAAATTTGCTTACCAGTGCGCAAAATCATTTCTGATTCAGCAGAAATTAGCAAATAGGTAAGATCGATAAGGGTCACGTTGTGGTCTGTCATATAGTAGTCCTTAATGAACTCACTATATGACTTAGGAAGTGATTGAAGAACCAAGTCAACAACCAACTTCCTCGACACAACGACTCCTAACATTCCCAGTACGTCAATGTGTGACTTCATCTCCAAGACTTGTACACACAGACCTTCCATCTTGGTGTTTTCTTGCCAATAGGGTTTGAGTGACCTTGACCTTTTCAAGTCGACAAACACATGGGTCAGGGGGAATTGTTGGAGGAGGTGGAGGAAGTGAAGTGTGATTTCCATTTCCACGATTGAAACGTGGAACATCATCTTGGTGAGGGAAGCTCTTTTTCAAAAGATTCGGGGAGACCGTAGTTGTCAGAATTTGACATCTACTAGGGAGAAATTCAAGTTAACTGATTGAAGTCCTTAATATAACATCCAAATGAAATATTAAGGCTAGGACCCAACACAATATTCTGCAATTCGGAAGAGGGATGTCGTAATCCAGTTGCAAAATATTTGAAGGTAGGTAAATGATGATTTATCAATTTCCACCATGAAAAACGAAAAATGAATATTAGGTTTTAAATGAATTGAAATTCCTAGATTCTTTTGAGATCCATTGAACTTTTCAATGACATGTTTAATCTCGATTATGCCCTTCAAGTTTGTGACTGGGATACCAAGGATCACAAACAAGGTGTGAATAACCATGCAAATTAGCTTGGTACTCTCGATGTCATTAATTACCTAATTAATGTGCCGGTTAACCACAAACGCTACATTGATCAATGATAATTTACGAGAAACCCATTGCCATCCTTCATTAGTCTATATTAGTGTGCTGGTTAACAACACACGCTCCACTAACTGATCAATAAGGTGCAATGTGCAATTTCATGGGTTAGCATCAAATTCACATTTTTCCTAAAGTAACTAAGATTGGGAATTTATAAAATGTTTAGTTACTTTATCTTTCATTATACTTTTAATGAGGATTTAAGTGTCTCGTCAAACTCGTTCGGCTAACGACCCTCCACTGGTCAACGGTGCGGTGGGTAAGAGTGGATACACAATGGCGGTCATTTTACATGCCGCTTCCTTAAACATCCCTTATAGAACAACTTCATGAATGAGGCCTCTAAAGGTAAGACTGACCTTTTACTTATACATATATAATATATTAAACTTTTAATTTTATATAGTATAAGGGTGCATTTTACACTTTTAAAATACTAGGTGGTTTAATCTATTAATAAATTAAACTTTTAATTTAATTTGACTTCAAACCATGTGATTATGGATTTATTAACTTTCTCTTTAAATTAAATATTTAATCAATTTAATAAAGTCCATAAGAGTGTAATTTGAACTATTCAAAAACATCAAGGTTCCAAATATAAAAATTCAAAATTAAAAACTAGTTAATTAATTTTTAAGTTATGAACCCAAGAGTTCACTTTTTGAAACCTTTCAATTACTAGAGTTAATATTTCACAAAAGAGACTTTTTAAGTTCCAAAACTTGCGGGCAAGTTTTGTAACTCTTGAAAAACTTTTGGATTCCAAACTTGATGACAAGTTTTCTAACTCCTTAAAAAAAATTTGAGTTCCAAAACTTGATGGTAAATTTTGTAACCTCTCAAAACATTTAGATCAAATTTAAACTAATAATATAATCATATATATTTATCTTTTACCAATTTGACCTAATTACAATTCGTGTAGATAAATCAAATAATACCAATAATTAGCTTATCATATAACTTGTAATTATCTTAATATTTGACATTTATCTTTTAATTGGATGAGGTTGATCACTACTATATCAGAAAAATAGATTTTATGATATAAAACAGTTCATGGTAATGATCCTAATCCAATTTTGGCGAAAAACTCGAAAAATCTGCCAACTGATGATCCAACTCATCGAGCTAGGCTATGGATTCGTCGAGTTCATGGTCATATGAGTCAACACGTCGAGTCCAAACATGGGACTCGTCGAGTCCAGCAGTCAGACAACAAAAAATAATAATCTTTTTCAACTTTAAAAACAATGCAATCGCATCTATATAACAGAAAACACCAATGACTCTGATACCACTGTTGGGTTTTATGTACTTTAACACTCCTATGGGGCACACAGAACCCTAAGGCTTTGGATCCAAGTTTTCTCTAATTATACATGCAATATTCATTTTCCAAAGCATGAAGCCTATAAAAAGCATACAAATTTGATATATAAATCATAAAAACTAGTTAGATGATTACCTCTTTGTAGTGGCTTGTAGAACTTGGCCTTTCAAGAGCTTAACACCTCAAGTGTGATGCCTCAAACAAGTCACAAACACCATGAACAAGTGGACGATAATGAGAGAGAGGTTTAGGAGCTCCAAGTCAGCTAGGCATTAACCTTGGAGTACTAGTGTCCGATTTTGCAAGCTTATGGGTTTAATTTATAGTTTGGAATCCTTACGGTTTCATACATAAAACCCTAAAACCTTTGGTAATACAATGATCCATATGATAGGCCCTTTGGACTAACTCTTTATGGACTTTCACATAGAATTAGCCCATCACTAATCAACATGGATCATTATCCCAAACTATAAATATTATTGATTTACCTATTCAGTCCCTACATTTGTAACAACCCATAATTTTACTAAAAATTTAAACTTTTCAAAAACAATCCGAGTAATCAAAAATTATCCAAAGATCAACATAGTTCACAAATTGTTTCAAATGATTTCATATCAGAGTTCCCAGAAATCCAAAATCATAAAAATGTGAGGATGTGTGCGTCACGCCTTCGCCTTGCCATGGTCACCTGAAGTACCTGAAACAAAATCAATAAATGTAAGCTCGAAGGCTTAGTGAGTTACCCTTAAAATACCAATATATACCACCCAACAAAATAATAACAAACAACATGTAAAATCAGCCTCCAGCATGACTGGACCGCCTTCTTAGGGCCTACAGCCTATCTAGACGGCTCCCGAGCCTTCGGCATGACTGGACCGCCTCGCAGGGCCTATAGCCTATCCGGACCGCTCGCCGGGCCTTCGGCCTGACTAGACCGCCTCCTCAGGGCCTACAGGCTCTCCGGACCACCCCGGGTATGTTGGCTTACAGCACGAAGCAGGACTGCCTCAACCCAATCCTCAAACAAACAATCATGTGCACATGGATCATATAAACAATAGCATGCATATAACAATCGACCGATCTAACATATCAAAAACATAGTAATGGTCCTATGACTAGGTCACCGACCTGCCAGGCCACTAAGCATAAGCATACCGCCATCCTAACTACCAGGATGTAATCAATAAACATATCATGTCACAATCCAGATATATATATATATATATATATATATATATATATATATATATAAATATAAAGGGTCGGCCTTGGTACCTTAGACCCTGTTGATATAGTGAGGATAACTCACCTCGCAAGTAGTGCATAACTGAACTAGGAGTCTCCCGCTGCTATATCACTGACCACACTTACTGCCTAAAATGAAGAACACTAATTCAATAAGTGGGCTCTCCAAAATTGCCAAAGGGTCCATATTGTCCATTTTCCTAATTTGGGCTTAAGGCCCAAGATCAATTCACTTAACCCAAGTCCATGTGCACAAGTCCAATAATGGCCCAATTTCCGAATTGGGCCTTACCATGGAACCCTTTATCAAAACTGGGCCTACTTCAAATATTCAGGCCCAACAAGGCCCAAGTCCAAAAGTCTAACAGCGGCCTAAACCAAAGCCCAAGAGTCAAAAGTCCAACTGAGGACGTATGAGGGGCGTACTCCTACAGTACGCTGGGCATACGCCTGCCCTACGTTGACTGCCATTGGGGTGGTTGACCTCGTACGCTGGGCATACGAAAACTACACGGGGCGTACGCAAGGTTCCACCAAAACCCTAATAAGTACCTAATGGCTTAAGCACTTAAGCCCAACTTCCAGATACATCGACCAAAAGTGCCATTGAACCATAATGTTTCAAACTTTATCACTTTAGACGTCCAGAAAGTTCTTAACACATGGTCTTAATCCATTAAGACCTTCTTACTTCATGCATGAGACAAATCTAGCTATTGGGACCTCATTTTTATAACTTAAGACATCTTCTAGGGTCTGAAAGGACAACCCATTTCATCCAAGACATCACATGAAACATTTTGGGACTTTTGGGACAAGAAAGCTTCCATAAAACAAAAATAACTAGATCTATAACACACAAGCATAAAGTTCCAAGCTTTTTACCTTCCGGAGCTTCTTGGATACAACACAACTTCAGATCTATAACCTTTCTCTCCTTCTTCAACTCCTTTGAGCAATGACTTCACCTTCAAAGGTTCAAAATGCACACCAACTCACACTTCTCACATAAAACTAGGGTTGGAACGTTTCTCTGGGATATGGAGGCTGAGGATAAGCAGAGAAGTGAGCTATAAGGTTGTTTATATAGTCCCCAACCCTAAATATTAGGGTTTTCTCCTGACACGAGTATGCCCAACGTACATGAGTGTACGCCCAGTGTACTAGGGCGCGCCTAGTACGATCAACGTACTCTTATGTACGCCCATTGTACCCCTTCATGACTCAAAGTGGCAAATTTAGTCCTTAAACTTCTCATGGCCCAACTCAACCAACTCCAGGGAATTTAAATGGGCAACTTATAGAAGAGGAGGGATTCAAATATACCTGTGAAATTCGGGATGTTACAACTCTCCCCCACTTGACCTAGACTTCGTCCCTAAAGTCTATTGCAACGAATAGATCCGGATAGTGCTCCTGCATTTCGGACTCTGGTTCCCAAGTCCACTCGGATCCCTTCTGATGCCGCCACTGCACCTTTACCAAAGGTATCTCCTTGATACGTAAATTTTTTATCTTCCTTTCTAAGATAGCCACCGGCTGCTCCACGTAGTTCAGGTGCGTCAACGTGGACATCATCCAATGACACTACCACATCCTCATCCAATATGCACTTCCACAACTGGGAAACGTGAAAAGTGCTATGTATCTGACTGAGCTCCTCCGGAAGGTCCGGTCTATAAGCGACCTTGCCAACCCTAGAAACAACTCGAAATGGTCCAATAAATCGGGGGCCCAATTTTCCCCGCTTCCTGAACCGGATCACACCTTCCAAGGTGAGACCTTCAGGAGCACCATATCACCGACCTGAAACTCCAACTCAGATCGGCGCCGGTCTGCGTAGCTCTTGTGCCGACTCTGAGCAGTCTGTAGTCGCTGTCCGATCTGTTGAATTCTCTCAGTAGTTTGTAGAACTACCTCGGTCTGACCCATTACCCTGTGACCCACCTCTCCCCAACAGACTGGGGTGCGACATCTCCTCCCATACAACAGCTCATAAGGCGGAGCGCCAATGCTGGAATGAAAGCTGTTGTTGTATGAGAACTTAACGAGGGGTAGGTAGGAGTCCTAACTCCCATCGAAGTCAATAACACAGGCTCTCAACATGTCCTCAAGAGTCTGAATAGTCTGTTCACTCTGGCCGTCCGTCTGTAGATGATAAGCTATACTGAAGTACAGACGTGTGCCCAGTTCCTCGTGGAACTTCTGCCAGAATCGGGAGGTGAACCGAACATCGCGGTCTAATATAATAAAGACCGGAACCCTATGTCATGCGAAAATATCGCAGACGTATAGATCAACCAACTTCTAGGCCGATGAGCTCTCCCGAATGGCCAGAAAGTGGGCACTCTTGGTCAGTCGATCCACGATGACCCATATGGCGTCGAAACCCCTCGCCGTCTTTGGCAGCTTGGTTATAAAATCTATCATGATCTGCTCCCATTTCCACATGGGTATCTCAAGAGGCTGCAACTTGCCATGCGGTCTCTGGTGCTCAGCCTTGACCATCCTACAGGTCAGACACCTCTCCACGTACCTAGCGATCTCTCGCTTCATGCACGACCACCAATATCTCAAGCACAAATCCTAGTATATCTTGGTGGCCCCCGGGTGAATAGAAAAGCGTGACTTATGAGCCTCCTCCAATACAATCTGTCTGACTCCACTAGACACCGGAACCTAGACCCGTCCGTAACGGATCAACAATCCCCTGCTATCCTGCACAAACCGGGTGTTCTCACCCTTAATCCTCTCCAGTTTCCAATTTTCCCGATGCATACCCTCTGCCTGAGCTTCCCAGAGTAAGCTCACAAGTGGGGAATCCATTGATATCCTCATGCATGTCACTAAAATAGGAGGTTCGGCCGCCTTGCGGCTCAGAGTGTCTGCAACCACGTTCATTTTACCAGGGTGGTAAAGGATCTCACAGTCGTAGTCCTTGACTACATCTAACCACCCGCGCTGCCTCATATTCAGGTTCGGTTGGTCCATAATATACCTCAGGCTCTTGTGGTCAGTGTAGACGGTACAACGGACACCATAGAGGTAGTGTCTCCAAATCTTGAGAGCGAACACTACTGCTCCCAACTCCAAATCATGCGTGGGGTATCTCGACTCGTGCGGCTTCAGCTATCGTGATGCGTAGGCTATCACCCTCCCTCTCTGCATGAGGACTGCTCCCAGACCTGTGATGGATGCATCACAGTATACCACAAAGTCCTCCACTCCCTCTGGGAGGGTCAAGACTGGGGCCTCGCATAAACGCTGTCTGAGGGTCTCAAACACCCTCTACTACTCAGGGCCCCACCGAAAATGCACCCCCTTCCTCGTCAGACGAGTGAGGGGTACTGCAATGTTGGAGAAATCCGGTATGAACCTCCGATAGTATTATGCCAAACCAAAAAAGCTCCTGATGTCTGAGGGAGATCTCGGAACCTCCCACCGCATAACTGCCTCAATTTTGGCCGGATCGACCAAAATCCCATCCTGGTTAATGAGATGCCCCAGGAACTGGACATCTCGTAACCAAAACTCGCACTTCGAGAACTTGGCATAAAGCCGTTCTTGCCTCAAAACCCCCAATAACTCTCACAGGTGCTCCTCATACTGTTCCCGAGTCTTGGAATACACCAAGATATCGTCAATGAACACTATGACCGAGCGGTTGAGCATCGGTCTGCAGACCCGATTCATCATGTCCATAAATATCGCTGGCGCATTGGTGAGCCCAAATGACATCAAAAACTCGTAATGTCCATACCGAGTCCTGAACATGGTCTTTTCCACATCCTCCTCCCTCACCCTGACCTGATGGTACCCGAACCTCAAATCAATCTTGGAGATCCACGATGCCCCCTGCAACTAATCAAAGAGGTCGTCTATCCTTGGGAGTGGGTAATGGTTCTTCACTATCAACTTGTTCAACTACCTATAGTCTATGCACATCCGGTGCGATCCATCCTTCTTCTTCATGAAATGTATCGGTACCCCCCACGGAGAACTGCTAGGATGAATGAACTGCTTACCCAACAGTTCCTGCAGCTGTGACGACAGCTCCTGCATCTCCGGTGTGCCAAACGGTACGACGCCTTGTTGACAGGGGCCACACCCGACACTAGGTCAATCCTAAACTCGACCTGTCTATCCGGAGGAACTCCGAGAAACTCCTCCGGAAATACATCAGCAAACTCCCTAACCACGGGGACCTCTGCAACTGATAGCTGACTCGCGTATCCACCACATATGCTAGGTAACCCGCACACCCGTGCTGAATGTACTTTCGAGCCCTGGCAGCTGAACAAAACCCGGAACACGATCTGGTGCCCTCACCATAAATCACCAGTTCTCCCCCACTTGGGGTTCGAACTACAACCCGCTGACCCTCGCCGTCAATCATGGCACCGAACCGAATCAGCCAATCCATGCCTACTATCACGCCAACATCCCTAATGGGGATAGGAAACAGGTCAATAGGGAGGGGGTACCCCAAATATCTCTAATGTGCAACCCCGATAGACAGAAGAAGCGTAAACCCTGAGTTCGTTGGCGATAGAAACAAGCAATGGACACTCAAACTCCCTGACCGGCAAACCGAACTCTCTACCGAAAGTCTGGGAGATGAAAGACTGACTCGCACCCAAGTCGAATAATACCAAAGCAGGGAAGGAGTTCACTAAAAACGTACCTAATGCAGGTATACACATACATAAGCATAAAATGGATATAATCGATGAGATAAAAGGATAGAAACATACCAGCCACCACATCTGGTGCTGCCCTGGCCTCCTCGGCTGTGAGCTGAAAGGCATGTCGTCAAGCCTTCGGGGGCTCTGCTCTACCCTGCCTCCCATCAGTGATCCTCAATGTAGCCAGCGCTGGGGCCTACGCCGGCCTGGAAGCTAACTGTGGATAGTTGGTCCTCACATGACCAACCTGATGACAATGAAAAAAAATCCTCATATTCGGGGTAAGGACGGGCTGGAGACACTCTCGCGTGTAGTGCCCCTCCTTGCCACATTTGTGGCATCCAATACTCAGTCGACATGCTCAGGTATGAACCTTCCCACACTTCCCACAAGTGCGGGCACGCTGCCCTCCCGTCCTGGAATCAGCGGCCTTGAACCGCTTCGGTGACGGTTGCGCCTGCCCTGGGGCCTGTCTCAACTCTCGTAACTGTAACTCAATCTCCAGCATACGCCGCCTCGCGACCTCCTGAAGCTCCAACAAGGTATCACATCTATGTGTCACAACAAACTATCTGATATCAGTCTTGAGCATGCTCAGATATCGAGTCATCTGAGCCTGCTCAGAAGTAAACTCCGGGCAGAACATCTCCCTCTCAGTAAACAACCTGGTGATCTCCATCACCGACTCTGTGCCTTGATGCAGATCTAAAAACTCCTGCACTAGTCTCTCCCTCTCCACCCGTGGAATATAACAGGTACTGGACATGTCTCTGAACTTATCCCAAGAAATCGCAACCCGATGCTCTTCAGTGTATGATCTGGTAACCAATCTCCACCAATCCTTCGCTCCGGACCGTAACAGGTTCAGAGCACACCTCGCCCTCTGATCAGCAAGGCATGAACACGTGAAGAAACATCCCTCCACGTCAGACAACCATCTCATAGCGACGATCGGATCCTAAACCCCATCGAAAGTAGGGGGCTTTGTGTTGTCGAAGTCCCAATACTCAAATGCCCGGACAACTCCTCCTCCTGCTCCAGCTACAACCGATGCCGTTGCAGCGACATCCGTCTCAGCTAGGGCTGCATAGCGCTCGTCAAAGTACTCAACCATGGTGGTCTTAATAGACCCGAACATCTCCGGTAACTATGCCCAGAACAGAGTAGCCACCTCATCGTGCAGAATCTCACGAATCCTGGCATCCAACTCATCCGTCCTCATCTGTTCGACAACCTCGGGCAGTGTAGATCCATCCTGTCTGCTAGCTCCTGATCCCGATCCTGATCCGGATCCATCCCCAAAACATCTCGTAACCACCATACTAAAAATATACCAAGGAAGATATCAGATAATCCGCATAATAACTAGGAACCAACTCCCAACTAAACCCCAAGGGTTGTGACTTCCTTGATACGCATATGGGTCCTGTGCTTTCAGTAGTACGGGCCCATACTACCTTCCACGCCTACCCATATTTGTCTTAAGTATCACCACAACACCCTAACATTATACACAATCATAGCAAGCGCTCAATCCTCACTCCTAGAGGAATGCTAAGTACCTCATAACTGGCCTCCCGGCCTCACACGACTCACCCATCCATGAAATTTCCACCAACCCTGCAACACTAGTGTATGCTAGCCATACATAACGCTGAACCCTATAGACTTTCGAATATCCAATCCTACCCTAAGCTCCCAATCAAACAAGAACATAACATAAGGCCAAATCAAACATTCTCAGGCTATAAGATCTTAATTATGTATAACCGTGATGTATACACTAAACAACTACAGTAATGATGTCAATCTCATATAAAGGAAAACCTAGGCTAGCATGCATCATGTAATCAGGCAATTCTATCATGCAACTCCTGAAGATCCCTAGCCTAGTACTAGCATGCTATTCTAACATATCACATAATCAAATAACTGCATGGTATTTTGGGGTCTACTTACTGGCTCCGGCTGACGTCCACATCACATCCCTTTTCTATATTTTGAAATTCATTTGAAAATTATTTGGAGAATCCTTTCCTTTATTTGAGACTGGATTCACACGATTTTTCCTCCAATTCACTCAAACCAAGGCTCTGATACCAACTTGTAACAACCCATAATTTTACTAAAAATTTAAACTTTTCAAAAATAATCTGAGTAATCAAAAGTTATCCAAACATCAACATAGTTCACAAATTGTTTCAAATGATTTCATATCAGAGTTCCCAGAAATCCAAAATCATAAAAATGTGAGGATGTGTGCGTCACGCCTTCGCCTTGCCATGGTCACTTGAAGTACCTGAAACAAAATCAATAAATGAAAGCTCGAAGGCTTTGTGAGTTACCCTCAAAATACCAATATATACTACCCAGCAAAATAATAACAAACAACAAGTAAAATGAGCCTTCAGCATGACTGGACCGCCTCCTTAGGGCCTACAGCCTATCTAGACCGCTAATGAGCCTTCGGCATGATTGGAACGCCTCGCAGGGCCTACAGCCTATGCGGACCGCTCGCCGGGCCTTCGGCCTGACTGGACCGCCTCCTCAGGGCCTACAACCTATCCGGACCGCCCCTGGTATGTTGGCCTACAACACGAAGCAGGACCGCCTCAACCCAACCCTCAAACAAACAATCATGTGCACATGGATCATATAAACAATAACATGCATATGATAATCGACCGATCTAACAGGTCATAAACATATTAATGGTCCTATGTCCAGGACACCGACCTACCCGACCACTAAGCATAAGCATACCACCATCCTAACTACCAGGATGTAATCAATAAACATATCATGTCATAATCCAGATACAAATATATATATATATATATATATATATATATATATATATATATATATCTATATATATATATATATATATATATATATATATCTATATATATATATATATATATATATATATATATATATATATATATATATATAAAGGGTCGGCCTTGGTGCCTTAGACCCTGTTGATATAGTGAGGATAACTCACCTCACAAGTAGTGCAGAAATGAACTGGGAGTCTCCCGCCGCTATATCACCGACCACCCTTACTGCCTAAAATAAAGAACACTAATTCAATAAGTGGGCTCTCCAAAATTGCCAAAGGTTCCATATTGTCCATTTTCCCAATTTGGGCTTAAGTCCCAAGATCAATTCACTTAACCTAAGTCCATATGCACAAGTCCAATAATGGCCCAATTTCCTAATTGCGTCTTACCATGGAACCCTTTATCAAAACTGGGCCTACTTCAAATATTTAGGCCCAACAAGGCCCAAGTCCAAAAGTCTAACAGCGGCCCAAACCAAAGCCCAAGAGTTAAAAGTCCAACTGAGGAAATACGCGGGGCGTACTCCTCCGGTACGCTGGGCGTACGCCTGCCCTACGTTGACCGCCATTGGGGTGGTTGACCCCGTACGCTGGGCGTACGTGGGGTTCCACCAAAACCCTAATAAGTACTCAATGTCTTAAGCAGTTAAGTCCAACTTCCAGATCCATCGACCAAAAGTGCCATTGAACCATAATGTTTCGAACTTTATCACTTTAGACATCCAGAAAGTTCTTAACACATGGTCTTAATCCATTAAGACCTTCCTACTTCATGCATGAGACAAATCTAGCTATTGGGACCTCATTTTTATCACTTAAGACATCTTCTAGGGTCTGAAAGGACAACCCATTTCGTCCAAGACATCACACGCACCATTTTGGGACTTTTAGGACAAGAAAGCTTCCATAAAACAAAAATAACTAGATCTATAACATACAAGCATAAAGTTCCAAGCTTTTTACCTTTTGGAGCTTCTTGGACACAACACAACTTCAGATCTGTAACCTTGCTCTCCTTCTTCAACTCCTTTGAGCAATGACTTCACCTTCAAAGGTTCAAAAAGCACACCAACTCACACTTCTCACACAAAACTAGGGTTGGAACGTTTCTCTGGGATATGGAGGCTAAGGATAAGCAGAGAAGTGAGCTATAAGGTTGTTTATATAGTCCCCAACCCTAAATATTATGGTTTTCTCCTGACACAAGTACGCCCATCGTACATGAGTGTACGCCCAGCGTACTAGGGCGCGCCTAGTGCGCTCAGCGTACTCTTATGTACGCCCAACATACCCCTTCATGACTCAAAGTGGAGACTTTAGTCCTCAAACTTCTCATGGCCCAACTCAACCAACTCCAAGGACTTTAAATGGGCAACTTATAGAAGAGGATGGATTCAAATATACCTGTGAAATTCAGGATGTTATAACATTTTTAATTAGTCTTTTTGATCACTAATTCATATTAATTCTTGACCAATACTAATTAAATAATATGATTTCTCAATTAATATATTATTCTTATTATATATTAATAAATCACAAATAACCTCTTTCTTAAATATCCATCCTATCAAATTGTCCTGATGAAGGCAACCCGAAATGGACCATGCTACTCTCGAGCCAAGTATATAACAATTATAGTTATGGGATTAGAAAGGCCATGGGATTTTTATGCTTATCATGGGTGTTGATGCTAACTTCGGCACTAGAGCGTGCTTCTGACATTTCTAGCATTCTTATATTGATGTCTCTGTGTCTTGGTACATCGTTGGATCCTTCATGTGCCCCTACTATTCCTTCATGCATTTAAGTTATTAAATAATATACGTTGGGGAAGCTTACACATCTTATCCATGAGTAAAGATCCTCGTCTATATAAGAATTTGTTCCAGAATGCAAAGGACGGTGCCTTGATTATGAGCATCCTAGCCCGCTTTTCGTCTTGTAGTAATTCCTTGTTTGATAGATGTGTAGGTAGTGGTTGTTGCCAATCACCTTTTGTGTCAACTGTCGACACAGATTCTTTTTCATATATTGACTATTTTTTAGTATTTCTACCAAAACCCTCTTTGCTAGATGTGGAAATGTTAGGGATGCGAGCTTGCTTAGAGTGTCTGCTTTTTTTTTACCATGCTATGTGTTGAAGTTTGAATGCTTTGAATTCCTTTGTGAGTGGATTTACCTTTGTTGCATATTTCTTCAAAAAATTTCCTCGAACTTCGTAGATACCATTCGCTTGATTAAAAACAATCATGGACTCTATGAATGCTTTAATCGTTTCACTTCCCACTTTTAGCCCAATTTGATGGCCTGGGATAGAACTCGTTGTTTGATACCTTGAAATCGAATCTTGGGGCATACGTTATTTCTTCAACTTTTGGGCTGGTCAAGATCAATCATACCCCTGTTCCTTCCATGGTTAAAGTTACATTTATATGAAGAATCCATTCTTCTTCTTTAGCCTTTTCACATTCCTTGTCCGCTAGGCAATTTTTGTCTTAACATTTCACGACAATTTTCTGCTAGCTACAGCTAGACCGACATGTCTGGGGTGACAATTGCCTTAACATTTCTAGACGTCTGATGAAGCGCCGTGGCGGGCAGCATTACAATCGATAGCTCGATTATAAGGGCTCACTATAACATCGAATAGTAAATTCTAGTGCAAGATACAGTATAAGTATGGTTATTTACTTATAAACGACATTTATAAGTACGGTTATTTACTTATACACAACATTTATAAGTATGGTTATTTACTTATACACAACATTTATAAGTATGGTTATTTACTGATACACAACATTTATAAGTATGATTATTTACTTATACACAAAATTTATAAGTATGGTTATTTATTTATACACAACATTTATAAGTATGGTTATTTACCTATACACAACATTTATAAGTATGGTTATTTACTTATATACTATGTTTATAAGTATGGCTATTTACTTATACACTTGATTTTTGGATAATAATCACATGACAAGTCACACTTTTTATAAGTTTAGAAGTTATGGGAACTTTTATTTTATAAATGCTTTTGGATACATACTACACATACAGTTTTTTTTTACGCTGCAGGCGTACAAATACAAAACATTTTACAAGGATATGATTTTTACACAAGGAAAATATCAAATTTTTATACAACTGAACACTTATGAACTCACCAGCTTTATGTTGACTTTTAAAACGACATGTTATCTCAGGAAACAATTAAGTTGGGATCAATGGAGCAACTTTTGAAGACAATACACCAAATATCATTACATGAACTACTTTATTTGATAACATGCAAACCTTGTAATGTATTTTGATACTAAGTAACATTCGGGTCATGTAATTGATATAATCATATGATATGATGGTTGTTTATGTACTTGTGTTTTTAATGTATATATTATTGTGATATTGTGTTCTTGTTCCACCCCTTGACGTTTCTGCCATCCGGTTTGGGGGTGTGAAAAGTACAATGCTATAATGTATATATTGTGTATAATGTATGTTTAAGTGTATTTGGAAAGTAAAATACTATAAGGATATGTTGGTTATAGTTTGATATGTTGGTATTTTTTATTTTGGTAATTTCTAGAAAGTACAAAGCTATAATGATATGTTGGTAATATATTTTCACATTATTTGTAGTTGGAAATGCTGCAAACAATACTAAAGGACCCGACCTGTTCTGTGGCACTGCAATATTGGTTTCACTCATCGCCGCCACGAAATGATAACGAAGGAAGCGATGGGAGTGATGAGGACGAGGAGTACTTTTTTAGGATTTTATGAAATGTTTTGTTTGAGTTAATATTTTGAATATATTATTGCACTTTGTTTGGATGAATATTTGTTGTGTATGGACTAATATTTTGGATTTTCTGCAAAATTAAGATTTGCAGTAGTTTTTATGCATGTTATAACAGTTTTTATAATTTTAATGTTAAATAAAAAAGGAAAATGGTTTAGCGGCAACACTTTTGTATTAGTGGCGACATATGGTATTAGCGGCGACTATGCATTAGCGATGACATACAGTATTAGTGGCGACATATGGAGCATCAACGACGAGGCAACAACAACAACATAGATTGTCGTCGGCACTCCCTTAATAGTATCCGGGATCTCGACCGGGAAGTCTGCGAGAACCTGGGCCTTGATGCTAGTCCAGGGGTGGTAATGGATATCATGTCCTCCTAATTCTATGGCCCACTTATCCAAGCGCCCAGACTTTTCCGGCCTTAGCAACACTTGCTTTATTGGGTAACTAGTCAGAACATCCACCTTGTGGGCTTGAAAATACCTCCGTATCCGTCTAACAACGTATACCAGAGCGAGGACCAGGTTCTCTAAGGCCGAGTAATTGTCCTTTGGTCCTTGTAGGGCCCTACTAAAAAAAGGACGAGAACCTGCTTGCCTTTCCTCTCCACCTCTAACACCGAGGGGATAACTTCTTCGGTAGCTGCTAAATACATATGTAACGTCTCTACTTGTAACGGGCAGGCGAGAGCTGGTAGTTGGTGTAAGACATCTTTCTGTTGGTGCAATGTCGCATCTTCTTTTTCTGTCCATTTGAACTGCTTTTTTTCTAGACACCCTTTGAGTGTTTGGTACAGAGGAAGCGCTTTTTCTGCAGATTTGGCAATGAATCTTCCCAATGCCGTCAACCTACCGTTGATCTCTTGTACAACCTTGAGGTTGTGGGGAGTTTTTTACTCAAGGAACTCCTGGATTTTGGTAGGATTGGGCAGAATCCCTTCCTTGGATATCTGATACCCAAGGAATTCACCTGATCATAATTATCAAGGGAAACAATAATCCCAATAGGTTGACCATGAAAGTTTACCAAATATCATCTAAAAGCCTCCCAAGCATCTCAAACAATTGGATGGGGCTCAAAATACCCATAAATGTACTCTTTTTATTAGAACAAGAATTTTTAGTTTCCTCTTATTGAAAATTTTAGTTTCCCTCCATCATTTTTCATCTAGTTCTAGTTTCCCTGTTACGTTATTTGTTCCTCCTTATACAATTCTTTGACCTAACATTCTAATTTCCCCAAAGTTATCCCAAAAATTATCCTATGTCACACTCTTCATTCAACAACCATATCCTCTCACGTCTCGATCAGAAACCACGCTCTTCCAAAGGAAAATCGTCATCACCACCAGCATGATATGTTAAACTTTTTAAGGCTTTGTCTTCTAATGTTCTTATGAGATTTGGATATATTATATATATGAAACAAGATGTAAGCTTTATGTAAATCGTCAGAGTTTGACACACTTACTCAGTTGAAAATAAGGAACATATGAATTGATCCATTTTTTAGTTTTATTGTTGGAGTGTTATAAGACTGAAGGTCGTAAAGTAATTTTTGCTAGTTACATTTACATGTCAAAAATAATATACAATGTCTTTGCTAGCATTGAATCTATCTTTAACACTCGTTTTATGAATAAAAATGACGCAGGCTCTGTGCATTCCAAGTTCTTGGAATGACACGCTCGTCCTGAGTTTCTAGGACATAAGCACCAGCCTTCACTCGTATACAGATGGTCAGAGTGAGCGGACCATCCAAACTCTAGAGGATATGCTGCGGGCATGCATCCTCGACTTCGGTGGTAGTTGGGTATGTACCTTCCTTTGGCATAGTTTTCCTACAATACTAGCTACCACGCGAGTATCGACCGTCTTCCCTTCGAGATGTTATATGGGAGGACCCCGATATGTTGGGGTGAGGTTGGACAGATGGTCATGGGGAGTACCGAAGTGGTACTCAAGACGACAGAGAGGATACAACAGGTCAGGAGCAGGCTTCATACTACTCAGAGTCGGCCGCAGAGCTACGCCGACAGACGCTGATCGGACATGGAGTTCCAGGTCGGGGATACGGTTCTCCTAAAGGTGTCACCTTGGAAATGTGTCATCCGGTTTAGGAAGCGGGTCAAGTTGGGCCCCAAGTACATTGGTCCTTTCAGGGTTGCAGCCCGGTTGGGCAAGGTGGCGTATAGGCTGGATCTGACAGCCGAAGTTAGTCAGATCCATAGTACCTTTCATGTCTCCCAGCTGCGGAAGTGCTTGGTAGATGACTCCGCGGTGGTACCTCTAGAGGATATTCAGGTGGACGACAGCCCGAACTACATTGAGCGGTCGGTAGCCATCCTTAATAGGAAGACGAAGGATCTGAGGAACAAGAAGATCGAGTTGGTGAAGGTGCAATGACAACACCGCAAGGGCTCAGAATGGACTTGGGAGTCGGAGGCCGAGATGAGGGAGCACTACCCTGGGCTATTTCTAGATGCAACAGACTTCGATGACGAAGTATAAAATAAATGGGGGAGATTTGTAACGCTCGATTTCTGGTATGTATTTTAATAAAGAATTATTCATTTTTGCAAAGGGACTCGACGAGTTGGTTTCCAGAGTGAAACCCTAATTTTTAGGGTTTGCACCCTATTTAAAGACCTTAACACCCCCATTCTGGCCTCCCTCATTGCCTCCCATAGTCCAACAAACCCTAATTCGCGATCTTGAGCTTTGTGAGTGTGTGTGAGTGAAAAAGGAGTGATTCCTTGGTGTTTTCTTGAAGGAGTGGAAGCTAGAAGTGCTTGGTTGAAGGAAGGAGCTTTGGATCCAGAAGAAGAACTCCATTTCCAGTTCATTTGAGGTATAAAGTCTATACCTTGTCTATTTGTTTACTAGATCTCTTCATGTGGTAGTTTAGGACCATATGGAGCATAATACGGAACCATTCATGGATGCAAGCATGTTTTGTGGTAATAACTTCATATCCAGAGCCTTTGAGGGACTCCAAGGCATAAATGTGCCAACTTTATCGCCATGAGAGTCCCATGCATCATATGAACCACTTTTCAGGGCTATGTGAGCTAAATAACCCATGCATGCATGTAAAGTTAGAAACTTTACGTGATATATCGACCCTAGGGAACCAGATCTACGTTTTGGATGCATTAAGCCCGAAAAAAATCGACTGCATGGATTTGGGCTATGGGGGACTCGACGAGTTGTTCATACGACTCGGCGAGTTGGGTCGTGGTCCCCCAACCTTTTCTGTTACTAAGCAAACACGTTGAGTCGAGAAGATGACTCAGCGAGTTGGACATGTTTATGGATTTGAAGATCAAAGAACTCGACAAGTCCAAGGATGAACTCGACGAGTTGAGAGCAAATGTCCCTACTGATATGAAGAAGAACTCGACGAGTTCAAGGATGAAGTCGGTGAGTTGAGAGCAAAATGTCCCAACTTGAGGAATTCGATGAGTTCAGGGATGAACTCAGCGAGTTGTGAATCAAATGCCTCGACTTGTATGAAGGGGAACTCGATGAGTAAGATCGAGACTCCAGAGTTTTATAGACCCGGGAACTCGACGAGTTAATGGACCAACTCGGCAAGTTGAGTCAACCAGAATGTTGACTTGGACCTGGAGGTTGACTTTGACCAGAGTGTTGACCTTTGACTTGACCATTGACCAGAGTTGACCCTTAAAGGGGTTATGAGTATGAAAGAGTAATTAAAAGAGATGTTATGTGTAGGAGTTTGAGGAGATTTGATCCCAGAGCTGAGGACAGTTCAACCACATCACGACATTGAGGTGAGTTACCTTCCAGTAGAAGTGGGTCGAAGGCACCAACGCCGACCCACTAGTAAGGGTTATAGTAGAGATGATCATCTTTGTGATAATTATTTGGTATGTCACTGTCTGTTATGCTTTATCTGCTAGTATGCTATGATGTTATGTGATAGTGGTAGGAGGGGCATGATAGACCCCAATATCGGTCGATAGGGCCGAAGGGGTATGCTAGCACCGAATAAGCTAGGCAGTATATGATTTATATGTTTATACACTAGGATACTTTGTGGTAGAGTAGGGGTGAAATAGTCCTTGGTATCGGTCGAAAGGACCGAAGGGGTAGGCCAACACCTTAATATGCTACGCGAGGTACCATTCGAAAGGACCGAAGGGGTAGGACATCACCCTGATATGCTAGGCTAGGTATCGGTCAACATGACCGAAGGGGTAGGCCAACACCCTAATATGCTAGGCAGTTACCGTTTGAAAGAGACCGAAGGGGTAGTCCAGTACCCAAATATGTTAGATAGTATGTATGTTGTATGGTATGTGGTATGATGAGGGAACTCAGTAAGCTTTGTGCTTACGGTTTTCAATTTTTGTTTCAGGTCCTTCTTCTTTGAAGGGAAAGGGGCCGACACGGTAACCCTGACATGCTTTTGATACATATAATCTATGGTTTTTATGATATGAAATAACTTGATGCCGTTTTCTTAAAAATTGTTTTATGAATTGTTATATCAAAAATGAAATTTTTGGTCCGTATTTTTGAGATGTTACAACATTTATGAATTTATTTGTAGCAAGGTTTATTACTTGATTAATCGTATTAATCAATATATATATATATATATATATATATATATATATATATATATATATATATATATATATATATATATATATATGATAGGTACATTTTCTTTACTTCTTTTTATAGTTTGTTTTAGTATATTTTATTTTATTTTTGGTTAATTATCATGCATATTTTTCTTTTTGTTATTTTTATCTATCTCGGATAGTTTCTAGTCGTTGGTATTATTTTTTAGATTTTTAGAAGACTAGCATGGAATGGAGAAGATTCGAAAGACAAACAAGTATGATTGCAGAATTGCTAGAAATCAAGTGGCTATCTTTGTATGTTTGGGTTTGTGTCTATGATCATAGAGCAATGTGGATTTGTAAATTTGGAACGTTGTAGCAAGTTTGGCTAGAAGGAAAAGATGGTGAAAGAAGATTTAAAGAACATGAGCTTTAGGGGGTGTTTGACTTAGTTTTTTACAGCTAAAAGTCTTTTTTGAAAAAGAAAAAAAAAAAGCAAAAGATGTTTGGCAAAACTAATTTTAAAAGTTACTTTTGGAGTTTTTATACAAGGAAAATAAACTTTTTGGAAAAATCAACAAATCCTGACATTTTGTAACTTTTCTAAAAAGAACTTTTGGGCTTAGAAAAGCTAAGCCAAACACCCCCTTAGTGTGGAAGAAGAAGGAATTTGGGTTTAATATAAAACCTTTCTTGTGCCAAAAATTTAGCCCTTGAAGATTAGCGAGGACCAGGATTTGATGTTTGTTCTTAATTCCATAAATTTGACATGATTAAACCTTAAATGGGAGACGTAACAAGAATTTATGAAAATATACCCACAATTATTCTTGGATCCCGCGAGGTCATGTCATCATGCTCAATTTTTAGGATAAAATAAAACTTTCATAAATAAATAAATAAATAGTAATAATATTAAAATAATTAAAATGATTATATGAGATACTAATTTATTATTTGATCAAATATTTAAAGGAAGGAAATTCATTTGTGATGTTTATCTAAGTTAGTTTAAGGATTATTTTGATAAAATATTCAATTGTCTTTAGGAAAAGTTTTAGACGTTTCAGTAAAAGATTAATTTTTGGTGGTGAAAATGAAAAAATAAAGACTAGGTGTGCTTAAAGTGTTAAGTGAGCATAAATATATAAGCTTGATCTCTCATTTCCTCCTTATTTTCACGAAAATAAGACAATGAAAATGAATGGATGATGATTTTTGGCGTTTGAAGAGGATCTAGAATTGTTGATTGAAGGTAAAGTAGAGATTTGATTCTAATTATTCAGTGTTGTAACACCCTAGACATGTTTTTATACAAAAAAGCAATATAGAATATCCATAACTTTTAAATTTAATTATAATAAAAATCAATTATAAAGAAAACGTTAAGACAACACTCCATTATTAAAACTTTAAAACATAATAACATAGTTTATTTACTAAATGAAATGTTTAAAAATAATTGTGGAAGTCTCAAATCCAGGTTACATGGTCTTCAATGTCATTATGAAAATAACAAAAAACAGTGAGAATGCAAAGGCCATCTATAGTCATGTCGGTTTCTTTCCTTTATTCACCCACCGGTAATATGTTAATAAACAACAGATAAACATAAAGCTTAGCAAGCATACAGGTTACTTACCATTACATTAGTCGTATACATGCACATGCATCAAAATGCTGAACAATCTCTTGACAACACTGAACAAAACGGGATTCTAGTCCAACTTAGGATTGAAATTAGCTTTAGAAATCTATAAATGAAAGGTAATAGACATTCACATAACTTTCAAAGGATGTAAACCTCACTCCCAAAATATTTTTGTAGAATTAATTGTGATCTTTAAAAGTTGAGGTCAGATTCAACAAAGTTAAAGCTTTCATCTTTTAGTTACTCTTTTTGTCATTTCCTTTAAGTCTTTTAGTGAAAGGCTTAGGCCATTAAGTTTTGGGCATATAAAGATCTAAAAAGTGTCCGTAATCAGAGGTTTCACCTCAAGGAATTATGTCTACAAGGTTTATGCATACGTACTTCCAATTTCAAGAGTTGGTTGCTATAATTAACAACCAGACATTCATTCTATTGCTTACCACTTAAGGGCTTATTAAGATAGGTATTAAGATACAATAAAGGCTGACTTTTAGATAAGGTTTAGGTAGCCTATAGATTTGTTCAATTCATTCGTGTTCACAGGTCATCCCAAGAGTCAACAAAAACCATGGCAAAACGAAAGAAAATGGGACAACTCATGTTTTGACCCGTGATCAGTACTGCTCAAAAATCTAACTCTTGAACCGTAACTTTGATTTTGATTGGTATGATTTTGGCGTCCTTAAAAAGTAGACAGGATTTCATACGAATCTTGTATATGATAATTTTTCATAATCTCTCTCTCTCTCTCTCTATGGGGGATTGGGGGGGGGGGGGGGGGGGGGGGGTAATAAGGATGTTGTTTGGCTGAAGTTAGGGGCGAACATTTTAATTGGCTTATTAATATTTGTTAATATTTATTATATTAATAATTGTTATTATTCTTTTTATGATAAATAATTATTTCTAGGTAATTATTATTATTGCTCTTTGTTATTATTTATTATGTTTTATTATTATTATTATTATGAGTTAATCCTCAATAATTTATAAAATATTTTTCATTTATTTAATTTCTTTATCAAGTTTTGATAGTTTTATTTTCATATATTTTTTCTATAAATAAAATCTCTTTTCTATTAGCTATACGAAAACCAAGACGATATAATTGTCAACTCAACTTGAGAGGTATATATAGTCTCCTTCAATTCATTCTCCATGATTTTTATTTATTTATTTATTTTGTTGGTATGGGTTAATCCCCAAATTCCAATTTCTTTTAGTAAGATCTGATAGAGTACATTCTGGAAAAGAATAAGCATTAAAAAGAAGTTGTTTTAGATAATAGTAAATTACACGAATGGTCCTATGGTTTGGGGTAATTTGCATGTTTGATCTCTAACTTATTTTTTTAACTCGGAAAATCTCTACTGTTTCTTTTTGTTACGTGTTTGGTCTCTGTCTTGCCTAAAAAGACTATTTTTCCCTTGATTTTTTATTTTTTTTTAAATAAACACACCCCCAACTCAACCCCTCACCTTATTTTACCTATCCCTCCATTTTTCTTTATTTAAATAATAGTCTTTTTAGGTAAGACAGGGACCAAGCGTGTAACAAAAACAAACAATAGGGATCTTCTGAGTTAAAAAAAATAAATTAGGGACCAAGCATGCAAATTACCCCAAACCATAGGGACCATTCGTGTAATTTACTATTTACATAAATAATCCCAAACCCGAAACATCATTTCTAAAAAATATTTCTTACTTGATATTGTTCATATAATCAATTCCATAAGGCCATATTTCGCGCTCTATAGGAGATCATGAGACCGATATGCATGCTCTTTTGATGACTAAAGAAATCGAGATATGTATACTTTTTTTACGCCACGGTGATGTCAAAGTACACAAAAAATTCCTTTATGCAGTAAAAATACTTTCGTTATAAGAGATTAAGCGTATTCATGAATTTAAATTTAAATTAAAAAGATTAAACAAAAAAAAATGTAACAAACATAGAAGAAAATAAATCGCAATTAATACTTGAAACAAATCAACCACAATGCAAAGTGTAATTCACCCCAAAATATATCTAGAACTTAAAATAAAAACCGAAACTATTAAAACAAAATCTTGAAAATTTTCCTCAAACCATAGCAACAACAAACAAGGTAGCCATAATAGCCATGGTTGAAATACCAATCACCCAAGCATTGGATGACGCCGTACTGGCTGTTGGAGCAGTTGCTGGAGTAATGACCGGAGAAGGAGGAGCATTTGCAGGAGTAAGTACTGGACGTGGTAATACCTTCGGAGATGGTTTAGGAGCTTGCGAAGGAGATGATCCACCAACCGAGCCTGCATGTTTCTGCGATAAAACCTTAACCTCAAGCTTCTCACCCTTCTCGCAATGCCCATTAGCACCGCTAATGAAAAAGAAAGGTCCTGCTTCATCAAGCTTGATTTTTGTGTTACCATCATTATACGACTTGCTGGGGTTTGATTTATTGCATTTTTTGTAGTCTTCTTCATCCACTCGTAGCACTGAATCGATCTTTGAATCGTATTTGAATACTGAAATTCATAATAATAAATATAACCATTAAAGTCTTTTCCCGAATTTAGAACTATATGATAATGAAATAAATACAAATTACATAGTATAAGGTGAAATATATCAGCTTGATCATAATATGATATCGCATTGATTACACTACTCTACCAAATATTGCTAATAACAATTGACTTTTGGATGGAAAACACGAAAGAAAAAGAATTACCAAGTGAATCTCCGATCCTAAATCGTTCCTTTTCAGCCCATTCATTCAACTCGTTTGGAGAAGTATGGATATGCCACGAATTCTTGTTTCCACCAACCAAAAACTCTGTTGCTTCGGCGCCAAAAACATTCATCGAGAACAATATCAGACAAGTAGTGAAACACAAAAACAAAGATTTGGAACTCATTTTGTCAAAATAATAATAGTAATGGAAGATCGAAGATGAGGAATGAAACCAAAAAAAAAATACTGAGATTGATTTTTTCCACGTATGGTTTTGCAATTGGTAACGCTCCAATTTATAGAAGTTAGATTAGGTGCTAGGGTTTGGCGTATCACCAAGCTGTACGTCAATTGCCACGTCAGAGTCGTAGGGTTTGAGTGAGTACTAGCCGTTTGAAAATTGAGGATATTTCGTAGTTGATAATTATCTTTCTAATTCGAATTTGAAGAAACAATTGGTAAGGAAGATGGATTAAGCCGTTTCATTATCAAGGTATTTATTTTAATTGATAATTAAAGGTTAAATAATAAATAGTAATAAATCATTAAATGGACATAAATTTGGTCATATCGCAATAAACTGATGGGATATTACTTTTAATGCATAATTAAAATTGTTGACTTTTCTTTTCTTTTTTTTTTTTTTTTTTTTTTTTTTTTAAAGGATATTAGATTTTATTTTAGTATTACAATTGGTAGAGGTTTGACAATTACTTTCTTTACCGGGGATTTCAAATTTGTTATTAATTTTTTGTTGATCGTATATATATGTTTGAGTTGTATACTATGGGAGATGAAAAGCCAACGGAGTGGAAGAAAGTAAGAAGGAAGACGCCGGCGAAAAAGAATATAGGAGAAGTAACGACGTATTTCGTAACAAACGTACCAGAAGGGGCTAGAAAGAACGATCTACGAAAAATATACACAAAATATATGAACATGCCAGACGTATATCAATGAATAAGAAAAAGAAAGAATGGTCATAACATCATGTTTGTAAGATTCAGAGGAGTCCAAGATGCAAAACTACTTGAGAAACAATTAAATGGGATTAGATACAAAGGGAGATTACTAGAGACGAATTTATCCTTGTACGAGAGGAGGGAAAAGGTGTATGCAAACGACACAACAAGGAAGAAAGAGAAACCCACCATCAAACATAACTTGAGAATAGGTTTGAGAGACCAAAGAACAGTTACGGAGGTGACAAGAATCCAAGATCATCGAGCAGGAATAGTAACACCCCCATCTTCATTCCCGTTGGCTCCGCCTCCACTACCTCCCATTCTCCCGCAACAAGAACAAGAAAACCATCATTGGCGCTGAAAGACTACCATCGTTGGCGAGACACTATCATTAGATCATCTTGGACATCGTCCCAAATTGCTCTTCATTATAGAGGAACCAACCATAAAGATAAAATATATTTGAGGGTTAAAGGTACTCCTCATATTCGACAATTCAAAGGATATTAAGGAATTCATGGAAAATGGAAGGAGGTGGAAGGAAAATTCCAAATGGGTGAAGTATGGAGACCATTTGGATCTCAGCTTTGAGAGGGTCGCTTGGATTAGAATCATGGGGTTATCGCTAAAGTTCTGGGGTGACCGGAACTTCGCTTCCATCATCGGGTGTTATGATCGGACGATTTCCCCCTTTGATGATGTTTACCATCGAGTTGACCTGTCATGTGCCAAAATTGGGATAATATCGACAAGGATTGATCGGATTAACGAGGAAATCACGGTGGCCACTGAAGAAAATTGTTCAAAGTTGACATCGTAGAATTTGATGAGAATTGGTTCCCATTCCGGTTCAACCCGTCTAAAGATTTTTATGAGGAAGAGAGAAAATGGGAAAAAGATGACGAGGAAGGCATATCGGATACATGGATGGATGAGGACGAAGAAGAACATAAAGAAGGAGAAATACCACAAGATGATACTATCACATTCGGGAAGATTAATGAGAACGAAAAGACACATCAATAACAAACGGTAAGATCAAAGACTGGGTGTCGGAATCGCAGGAGGCCGCCGGAGCTGCTGAAGATGCACCAGTTGGTCAACCGATGGGGATGGAAGACCAAGAAACACTCATTGGAGATCACAAGACCTTGGGCAATGTAGAAGTCATGGAGAAGACTTAATGCAGAATAAGAATCTAGACCCTAGGAACCAAGATGAGTTAAATGGAATGTATTCGAATCTCGCATACACGTGATGGGGATAATAGAAACATGTACCCTCTTACTACTTCATCTCCACCTATGGCTTATGGGCTCCTTGAAAGATTAGTACCTACGGGCTGTTTTGGGCCTTTCCCATCACAATACATTTTAGCCCAAACAGTGGAGATTGATCCAATACACAATTTGACTTGTTCAACCGGTAGAAAGCATAGACGATGCAAAATGAATGATTTATCCTTCTTCTCATCAATTCCTTCAATCCCCTTAACAGTTGCGATCAGGATGGAACAAACCGCTTCGACCAATTATGAAGACCACCATGGCATGCAACAACATCCAAACCTCTCCCCACCGCTTGACCTAGATCTAAATAGAACATTAGATGCACCATATGAGCTTGAAATAAGTGAAGACTGCTCCTTAGGTCTGGAAGCTCAGACGGTGGTGGAAATAGGGAAATAACTCGGTTTTGAAATCGAGCTGGATAATCCTATCCTAAAGGAAGTAATGGGCGAATCCGGAGAGAAAATAAATCCCAATGAACTTCCTTAGTCTAAACATAAGGGGTATAGGCGAGGTATACAAGGTTTATTGGGTGAGTCGCTTGAAAAATCCAAATCATCTCTATTTTATTGGCTGACAAGAAACACAATTATAGGATTCAGACAACATTGATGTGGAGGGCTACTGGGGGTCCTTGGATTGCGGTTTTTCTGCCATTCATGCTACTGGCAGGTCTGGTCGGCTTGTGAGTCTTTGGGATAACCATTTGTACAAAGTTGAAGATGTAATCAGCTCCAGACATTTACTGATCACTATCAGCACTCGGGTGGGAATTTAAGGGAGGATAATAATTGCAAATATCTACGGTCCGCAATCACCGGTTGAGAAACAAATGCTTTTGGAATACTTGCTGCAAATCAAAAGAGAAACATTAGGACACTGGATAATAATGGGGGATTTCAATACGGTTCGTAGGCACGATGAGAGATTCAATTCACAAATTTTCCCTTCCACTGCCTATGCATTTAATCGATTCAATAGTGATGCGGAGCTATGTGATCTTCGAATAGGCGGTCACGGGTACACCTACTTTTTCCAGACAGAGCTAAAGATGGGCAAGATTGATTGATTCCTTGTAAGCCCTGAACTCATCAATAACTTTCCCTCCATTTCTGTGACGGTCCTACCTTAAGAACTTTCAGACCATTGTCCAGTTCTTCTTCAGACTACATCTCAAGATTTTTATGAAACCCCCTTTTAGGTTCTTCAATCCGTGGATGAACCAGGAGGGGTTTTGTGACATCCCAAAAATCACAGCCAGAAAAGACCGGTTTAATTTATGCTTTTAAAATGATTTCAGAGTAATCATTTGATCAAAAGAGTTGCAAAATTTGTTCCCAAAACAAAATATGATAAAATAAGATTTACCAAAGCATTTCTTAAAGAAATGTATTTTTCATTATAATACAATACTCGGGATGTCATGTTCTGATAAACAAACCAAAAGCATAAACATTTCAATACAAACCATACAACAGTTATTTACAACAACATGTCTATAATCCAAAAATAACTTGACAAGTCATCCAACTTATGCTCTGGCGCCACTACCTGTAATACAAAGAAACTGAGTGGGTCAGGCTTGAGAGCCTGGTGAGCATATAGGGTTTTCAACCCACAATAAGTAATTAAATTTATTTTCATTAACCAACAATAACCCAATTACCCATTCCTGTTATTCTCACTTTATGTCCCTGAAAATATTAACACAAGGGACTTAGTCTAAGAATATTTCATTGGGGCGACAACACATGCGTTCGGGGGTTTCCCAGCAATATATGTCAAATAAGGCAACCATGAGGGGGATGAAGTACAACAAATGAACACCTAAGTTCATTAACACCTACAGGTGGCGAACCTGCTGGCGTTCCACATGACTGTCTAGAAAAGTCTGTAGTCGTCATCTAAACTCCGCTAGATGACTGAATCAAAAACAACATCGAGGCCTCTCATTTGCTTATCACACATCAACTATCTACCCATGTTCTACCCAACATATTAGTAGATAAAAATATATATTTTTATACATAGTTTAAAACTTGTATACCATTCTCATTGAATACATATTCCAAACAACATATGAGACACACACACATAACACGTGTTTCATAGAGAATAAATCATACCTATGAGATAGAAGAAAATGAATATATATTCACACATATAACCACAAAATATACACATAACACGTATTTCGTATAAAATACTTCATAATTATGCGTTAGAAGAAAGTGACTACACACTCACTTGATCAGAAGATGATCGGACTGTTGGGTTTTGAGCATTCTAACACTCCTAAGTGTACATGCAACCCTAAATACCTTGGATCTATGTTTTCTCTATTATACATGCAAATAAGAACTTCCAAGGTATTATCCTAATCTAGCATATAAAACAAAGAATATAACAAGATAGAATACATACCTCTTTGGTGTAGAAAGTCTTCATGAAGCTTGAGTGCCTAGTGCCCCAAGTGTGACACCTCAAATGGAATCACAATCATCAAAACACTTAGAATAGCTTGAGAGAATTCTATAACTCATGAAATCGGCTAGCCCTCTCTAGAATAATACTAGCCCCGATTTTGCCAAGAATAATATCTATATATAGTGTTACAATTAGGGCAAACCCTTAATTGTCATGACTTTCCATTTCCTTGGATCCATGGGTTCAAATACACCATGGAGCATCCATGGAGCATCATATGGGTTTTGGCCCAACTAGATAATCCATGAAGCATTAGCCCACTATACAAGTATGGATGATTTACACAATCAACCCATATATTTAATTAGTCTTCTTTTGATCACTTAATTAATCCTAGATTAATTCTTGATCAATACTAATTAAATAATCTTATTATTCTTATTATTAATATACTAGAACTTATAATATATTAATAACCATAAGTGTTTTATTTCTCTCATTATAGTCTATCCAAGTGCATGATGGTATGCAACCCAAATGGACCGTGCCGGGTCGGGTCAAGTCTTACCAATTATAGTTATGGACTTAGACATTAATCCAACAGTCTCCCACTTGGATAAGTCTAAAACTATTATTGCGTATGACTTCAGGAACCAACTGGCAATCGTAGCTCTCAAAAGCTTCTGTCGAACTCTGACCTTGTAGATGAACTCTGACCTTTGTCAATGACTTGTCCATTAGATAAGGGATCATATATTCCTCCATTCTAGATATCATATGGACTGAGACATGGATTAAAATCATTCTCTCTTTCCATTTGTTGTTTCCCGATTTCCGATTTATGACGACTGACTAATTGAACAAATCAAATCAGTCCTGGCCCGGCCGAGCACTTCCATTTGTCATCATCAAATCATCGAGGGGCCCACAGATATCGCTTTTATCCCGAAGGTAAAAGGAACGGATAAACTTCGACTCATATGGCTTGTTCTACTACTTGTTGAATCATACACAAAAGCACGTTTTATAGCACCGAGTTACCAAATGCATTTTCGTGCAATCAATGTACAACCAACTCATAGTAACAACTCATATCTCTAGGTTTGAAGAATATAAGATATTATCGTCTCATGATCACTCGTGATAAAATCCATGAAGTGATTCCAATGAGCGCGGGTTGAATCCAATACTCAGAACTTATGAGCACTCATGAGTGTTGTAGCCCTTTGTCCAACACCTTAGACCTCTACAAGCCAACTCATGACAGTCTTAATTCATATCTACTTCCAACATATGACCGACTGTGGATGGTTTGAACAACTTAGTCATTCCGGAAGAATAACCCAGTTTATTCGGGAAGTCAAAACATGCAAAATGAAACACAATAATAATTGAATCCAATATGGTATCAACTCATAAATAAAACACCTTTTATTTATCACCATATGATTACAAATTATTCATTGTATACTGTTTCAGCTATCAACTTTATTCTTGAATTTAAAACAATAGTTGTCCCATGCTCCAAGCATGTACACTATGTTTTCTTAAACACTAGTCATGCCATACACCAAGTATGCATACTATGTTTGTCTATGATCTTTACTTTGTGAACTAGATCAATTGAACATAACTTCAATGATTCTCTTTTCACACTCTCAAATCCTTACTGCAAATGCAAGAATTTCAAATTCATGCCATTTACTGAAATCTGTTAGATTCTAAACTTATATGCATTGATCCTCTTGTAACGATTATGCACAAACTCACAAAGACTTGGCAACAATCTTACAGAGTATTCCAAAGGAGATCAACTCCTTGGAAATATCCTTCTTGCATTAAGTTTCCTTAATCTTACACAGATTGAAAATTCTAACTTTGAAACATTTCCAGATTCCATTTTGACTATCACTTCTGAACAAGAGTTGCCTCCTTCCAGATTATGTCAATATGGTCCTTCCAGAATTATCACTATACTTCCAACTGTCCTTGAGCAACCAATCTTTGGTAAACCTTAGATTGTCCTCGACAATTGTTTAATCCTTTTAGTCATATCCAATTCTAAACCTTTTCCCTTCTTAATGCCCCAGGCATTTGGAAAATTTTAGAAAGGATGAATATAACACATGTAATCGATCCTATATCCGAAGCATATGGGACACGATTCATGATGTCTCACATAAAGACTAAACTAGTCTTTTGCTATACTATTACCATTTCAATTTGCCAAGTTCTCATAATTCAGATTATGAAAAGGGATGCCGTAATCATAACCGAATTTTAGAACGCAAATAATGGACCCATATACAGAATTTCCTTATGTTGAGCCATTCCAACATGAAATTCATATATATCCTTGACTAAACGATTAAAACCTCACGATCTAAGCTTATAGATTTGAGATGAAGTATAATTTCCTCTCCCTTAATTATAGCAAAACAACTCTTTCCCAATTGAAACTTTTGTTTTCTATAATTAACATTGCTAGCTTGCAATACTCATCATAATTGTCATGCTCCCACTAACATGATGATTATTAGCATAACACTTATGCTCCCACTAGCTTTGACATGTTCTCAGAAATCACCTGGACTCCATTGACTTTCTTACCAAAGTTCAGATTTTTGATACTAGATTGTTTTGATAAAACTTTATCAAAATCATACACCTTCCCTTAGATAGCACACTTGTGTGTCTAAACAGTTATGAAGAGGTATGCCGTAATCATAATGGTTAGACCTTTTTTCCACTTCTCACAAGTCCATATTAGTGTGCCGGTTAACCACACGCGCTCCACTAACGACTTTGAGAATGCAAATATCACAATTGCTATCTAGGTAAAATCTACTTAGTGAAAGTGTTTCCTCACCATCATTTTCATGAATCGGAGAGAAACCTTATGACACTTAGATTTAATGGTGTATGTGTTCTTATCCATGTGAATTGTCAAAACCATAGTCACAAGACAAGGATAATAACAAATCCAAACTAATATGGATTGAACTCAATCTTAATTTCTTGCCACCTGGCAGCTCAAGGGCCTGCCATTGCTTCCAAGTTGTTATGCAACAAATTGAGAACTCTAAGAACTCATATGCAAAGCCAACTTTAACTGGAATGGGCACAGAATATGTCAACACGATAGGTTATAAACCGCAAGTCATGTGCCAGTGAAGAACTTCAGGTTCTATTCTTGATTAGTTCTTGAGACTTTCAAGACCTTTAAGACTCCCACTGTCCTCTTGACATATAAGACTCCCTTGTCAAACATCCAAGAGATAGTGCAGATTCTAATCAAGAAAAACACTTCACACAATTGGCCTAAGTTGGTCTTTGTTTTATCCAAAACATCACAACTTACCAATTTCAAATGTACAAGAGTAGAAAACTTTTACTCTTACATTTGACAAGTGTTTTAACCTTCTTTTGAGACATGTCACTCAAGTTATAATCTTGGAGTATGACTCTGAGACTTGTATTGGAACGAAGTATGACTCATCTTCTTGATTTAACCACTTCAACAATTCAAGTTCCTCTTCTTAGTCATAAGAATGCACCAAGTTTTTCTTAGAGAACTAATTGTGCTATGGTTTCTTAATCATTAAGATGATCACAAAACGGATACTAAAGTACTCTCCCATCTTTTCAGATTTGAGAAACTTTTATCCTTCTGCCTAATTTGATTCTTCTTATTTGCTCTGCCTTACATTGGAACCTTTTTTTCCAATGTCTCAGAATTACACTTAAGCTTGTAAGTATAATCATATTTACTGAGCTTTAGTAAACTATGACGAATAGTCTTATCAATCTTTTGTGGTGGACTTAATCAGTGCACAAAAATGTGTACTCGATCCCTTAGTCCATTACTTGACTCACACATCCATGTGAACAAGTAATTAGTCTTAATTTTTCCAATACTTGAAAGTTCTCATTCATCATGCAATACAACTTGCGTGATTCTAGGTCCAATTGAAACTTGGTTGATGAGAATCTTTCCTTATTTGGTAAATTTAGACATTACCACAAATGAAAGAATCAATTTCATATTTCCACTCTTGCTATTAATGGAATCTTATAAGCAACAATTTTCCTCAAATGCCATTGTAAGGATATTTTTAAAAATAAATAAAAATCAAAAATTTCCTTTTATTTTAAAACTTTTTGCGGAAAAACTTATCCTTACAATCCATATGAAACCTTGTTGTTATCTATTCCTAAGCAATAACTCATAACTCCTAAGAATTAGCTCAAGAATCCGATCTTCAAACTATGCGATAGAAATCCATCTACGCCATCAGATTCAGCATATTCTTTCTTTAAGTTTCTTTACCTTTCTTTGATTCTTAAAACATCACCATGTGACCCAGTCACATCATGTATCAAGAATCTCAGAATAGAAACTTAGTAGAGTTAGATAGTGGACTTTACTTGAAGTAGAGTCAAACTTATTGACTTCAACATCCTTAGGTAAATTTGGCAGCTTCGTGACCAATGCCCCTTCCTTTGGCAATATAAACATATGGACCCTTTGATAATGGTACACGGGACTATCACAGACTTAGCTTTTCTCTTTACCATTTGGTCAACCGAGTTGACTATGGCCGATCCCTTTCCATTGGGAAGAGAATGCTTTTCTGGATTTCCTGTGTCACTATTGTCAATGTCCATAAAGTTTTTAGGAAGTTGATCTTAACAAATAGATAAGATCATTAAGGGTCTTGTCATAGTCTGTTTCATAGGTGTCCCAAAGGAACTCACTATGTGACTTAGAAAGTGATTGAACCACTGACTTTCTCAAGACTTTGACACCCAACTCTCCCGGCTTGTCAATATGTGACTACATCTCCAAGATGTGACCACACCTAGACCTTGCCTTGCCAATAGGGCTTGAGTGACCTTAAACTTTTCAAGAACTTGTGGGTTAGGGAGAATAATTCGAGGAGGAGAAAGAAGTATGATTTCCAAAGGACATCATCTTCATTTAGGAAACCTTGTTTCACTAGATTTAGGAAGATCATAGGTGTCTATTACAGACATCTTTTTGGGAGATATTCAAGATAGTTGATTTAAAGTCCTTAATATGACACCCAATATGAAATATTAAGGCTAGGACCCAACAAACTATTTTATAACTTAGAAGAGGTATGCCGTAATCCAAGCTATAGAATATTTGAAGGTAGGTGAATGACGATTCACCAATTTCCACCAAGATAAACGAAATGTATTATTAGGTTTTAATTGGTTTTGAAACTCCTAGATCTTTGAGATTCATTGAACTATTCAAAGGCATGTTTCAATCTCGAGTGTGCCCTTCAGGTTTTGTGACTGGGATGCCGAGGATCACAAAGCAAGGTGTGAAGTAACCATGCAAATCACTTGGTACCCTTAATAAATTACCCCTCAATCGATGTGCCGGTTAACCACACACGCTCCATCGATACTATGATAAATATTAAGTCACCCTTTACCTACCTTGTTAAGTCCAAGTTAGTGTGCCGGTTAACCACACACGCTCCACTAACGACTTAGACAAAGTGTAAAGTGTAATTTCATGGGTTAGCACCTTATACACAATTTCCTAAGTAACTAAGATTGGGTATTATTAAGAGTTTAGTTACTTAGTATTATCATTAATACTTTTAATGAAGGGAGAATTCTAGTCCTGTCAAACCCGTTCGGCTAACGACCCTCCACCAGTCAAGCAAGCGGTGGGTGAGAGTGGACACCCATTAAGTTTCCATTTTATAGGCAACAACCTTATACCCACCTTATAGACCGGCTTCGTGAATGAGGCGTACTAGCGGTAAGACTGACTTTACTCTTATACATATATATATTATTAACTTATAATATTATAAAGTATAAGGGTTGAATTTTAACTTTTAAAATTCTAAGGGCTAACTTGGAATTAAAGTATTCATAAGAGAAAACTTTACAAATTCCAAAACTTGAGGGCAAGTTTTGAAACTATTCAAAACTTAATTAATTCCATAACTTATGTGTTTAAAGTAGTTTTAATCCAAAAACTCTTCAAGTTCCATAACTTGAGAACAAGTTATGGAAGACTTTAAACTAATAAAAGAACTAACTTTTTCTTTATTTTATAACTTATGGATTTAATTATGGTTACATATTTATCTTTTAATGAAGTGACTCTTGAACTTCCATAACTTGAGGACAAGTTATGGAGTCATAAAAATTATTCAATGACACAAGACTCTTCATTTTGTAACCATTGCCAACTTTTATGAATTTTATGAGTCTTTAATGTGACTCTCCATGTAACTTGAGGACAAGTTACACAAACACATTTTATACTCAACTCTTAGATTAAAATGGATTGAAAACAACTATTTCACTCAATATTTCTATTAATCTAAGCAACTCATAAGAACAAGATAATTCAAATCAAACTTTTTCATGTAATTAGTCTAAACCTTAAACTAATACAAAACATGAATCTATTGACAATTATCTTTGAAAATGGATTAGCATGAACATTACCACATCAAAAACAAGTTTATAAGTTCAAAAAACAACTTAGGGTAATGTTCCTAGTCCATTTCTAGCCAAAAAACTCGAAAATATGCTGTCTGGAGGTCCAACTCGTCGAGTGCATGAACCAACTCGGCGAGTTGGATCGAATTGATCACTTTTTAGGCATGGACTCGCCGAGTCTCCTGATGGACTCGCCGAGTCTGATGATCAGACAGCACCAAATTCGTTTTTTCAGCTTCTATTGCAGGTATAACAAGAAAACAAGCCTAGGCTCTGATACCACTGTTGGGTTTTGAGCATTCTAACACTCCTAAGTGTACATGCAACCCTAAATACCTTGGATCTATGTTTTCTCTATTATACATGCAAATAAGAACTTCCAAGGTATTATCCTAATCTAGCATATAAAACAAAGAATATAACAAGATAGAATACATACCTCTTTGGTGTAGAAAGTCTTCATGAAGCTTGAGTGCCTAGTGCCCCAAGTGTGACACCTCAAATGGAATCACAATCATCAAAACACTTAGAATAGCTTGAGAGAATTCTATAACTCATGAAATCGGCTAGCCCTCTCTAGAATAATACTAGCCCCGATTTTGCCAAGAATAATATCTATATATAGTGTTACAATTAGGGCAAACCCTTAATTGTCATGACTTTCCATTTCCTTGGATCCATGGGTTCAAATACACCATGGAGCATCCATGGAGCATCATATGGGTTTTGGCCCAACTAGATAATCCATGAAGCATTAGCCCACTATACAAGTATGGATGATTTACACAATCAACCCATATATATATAATTAGTCTTCTTTTGATCACTTAATTAATCCTAGATTAATTCTTGATCCATACTAATTAAATAATCTTATTATTCTTATTATTAATATACTAGAACTTATACTATATTAATAACCATAAGTGTTTTATTTCTCTCATTATAGTCTATCCAATTGCATGATGGTATGCAACCCAAATGGACCATGCCGGGTCGGGTCAAGTCTTACCAATTATAGTTATGGACTTAGACATTAATCCAACACGGACAACACTACGACTTGTAGAAGTAGTATTCTTCGGTGAAACTGGGTTCACTTCACTCACCGGGCTTCTTGCGGGCAGAGCTTCGGCTCGGAAACTCTTTTCTTTGCGGGATCTACGAGCTTCGGGACTTGCTTCGGGTCTCGGGATGATACTGGGGATTCGGGGGTACTTCTTTGCATGTAAATCGAGGTAATATGAGTGAGAGGAGAGAATTTGAGCAACTAAACTCGGTTGGCCCTTCAAATCTATTTATAGGGCAAAATTTTCCTTTGCCACATCATGGTGGCTGGGTCGTCACTGCATGCGTCATTGCAAGTGGGTCTGACAGACTCCAGAGCTCTTGCCACGTCGTGGCACTTTTACCACGTCGTGGTGGCTGACAGTTTTGGGGTTTCGCGCCCCGAACTTTAGGAATTCATAACTTTCGCATACGAACTCCGTTTTCGACTTTCTTTATATCAACGCGTAGGTGAGAATATGCTCTACAACTCTCGTTTAGACTCCGTTGGCTAATTTTACCTTTTTTTCTAATATATTAGTTTTATATTATTTTTAGTAGGCCGGGACAGGAAAGCTCCGTTATAAATTCATAACTTCTTCATATGACGTCCGTTTTCGCCTATCTTTTTTATCGTTTCACTACTAGCGATGAGATTTTCGATTCTCATTTAGATTGTTTCGGCTAAAAATCACTCAATCTCAAATCGAGGATTCGGGCTGCATACTGCTAAGTCGAAATTTCGTAAAAATCATAACTTCCTCATATGAAGTCAGATTTGGGCGTTCTTTTTATGCACGCTCTCGGTTTAACGAACTCTACAACTTTCGTTTAGATCACTTAGGCTAGATATCTCTCTATCTTGATTTCATATTTTATGTCGTTCGGCGTCGTGCCGGTTCTGTCGCGAAACTTCGACAGATCATAACTTTTTCGTTATAAATCGGATTTCGGCGTTCTTTATATCTCCAGAATCCTTGTTTCGACCATTACAACTTTATGTAAAAATATCGGGTTTATCTCACACTTAAATTTTGACGCTTATTTTATCCTTAATTTAATTATATCTTTATTACTTCAAAAAGAGTTACAAAGGTTAACCTAGACTATTACATCAACAATAATGCCTAGCCTGGAAACGCGGGCGTTACAGGTTTGATAAATTTGTTACCCAAACCTGGACTACTTTTGTTGGGTATAGGACACCTGATAGGTATCTATTGGCAAAATCAAAATACCTGAAAAATGCAATTAAGGAATGGAGAAACCTTGAATTCCCAAAGGAGAACATGGAATTAAAATTTCTAAAACATTGAATTCACGAGCTTGATCTAGCTGCGAGAACTAGGTCCTAAGTAATGATGAGATAAAAGAAAGAAGTGTGGGCTTCCAAAAAATTGCAGACTTAGAGAGGATAGTGGCTCTCGATCTCAAATAGAAATCAAACAGAAAATGGACAGTGGACGGGGATGAAAGCACACACTTCTTTCATAGGTAAGTAAACAATAAAAAGAATAAAAATAAAATTCATTGACTAATCATCAACTGTGAATGGAATATGGAGGCCAGAGAGATCAAGAAGGAGGTGTTTAACTTCTACAATAGAAAATTCCTGGAGAAATGGCCATCAAGACCGAAGCTTGTAAATCACAGATTCCATTCACTGAGTTCAGATATTAGTAACACTCTCAAGGCCCCCTTCACCATTAAAGAAATTAAAAATGTAGTTTGGGCCTGTGTAAATGAGAAGGCCCCAGGACTTGATGGTTTCAGTTTTCAGTTCATCAATTTTTTTTAGGATATACTAAAGGCTGATATTCTCTCATGTGTGAAGCACTTTGAAATGTACGAGCAACTTAACACGGGATGTAATTCCTCCTTTATAACATTGGTACCAAAAATAAAGGATCCACTTAAACCTTGTGACCACCGTCCAATTATCCTCATCGGGTGTATTTATAAGATTATTGTTAAGTCACTTGCAAATCGGTTGAAAGGTGTCATTAGGCACAATATTGATGAAGTACAGTCGACATTTCTAGAAAGAAGAAATATACTTGTCGGACCACTTATAGTCAATGAATTATGCTCATGGGAAAAAAGGTGAAAAAGCAAATCATGTTGTTCAAAGCAAATTTGACAAGGCATTTGACTCAGTAAATTAGGAATACCTTGATTCTCTCCTAAATCAAATGGGATATGGCGAGAATTGGCAAAGATGGATCAAGTCCATCACTCTGAGATTATTTAACCTATGCAACATGTGACTGAACATATTCACTTAATAGTTAACTCACATCATCAGGAATCCCACACAACACAAAGCAAGCAACATTCGTGAAGTAACACTCCAAGTTACAGCCAAACAGAGGACATCTCAATCTCACTTCCTACCAAGAAAGATTCTAAATCTAGTATAACATCCAATTCCTCTTAGGCTACAAGGCATCACATATCAGGCCAATCCATCCAGTCATCTAAAAACCATACTAGTATGCAATTCTAAAAGCTCAAACAATCAGGCATATAAAGGCATCTCTCAGCTTGAAATCCTAAGCAGATCCTTTGCCCTAATCTAGCATGCAATTCTCATAGCATATAATCATAACAAACATGTACAGGCATTCTTGGAATCGCTTACTTGTTCTCGACTGATTGCACGTGCCACACCTTTTTCTTTTGTTATAAAATTATTTTTATAAAACATTCCTTTTATAAATATATACCAAATCCCCAGTTTCAGTTCAGACACACCCAGGAGTGTGTCTGAATCCCTCAAACCAAGGCTCTGATACCAAGTTGTAACGTCCGAAAAATTAAGACCAAAAACTTCATTTTAATTATAATAAAACCATCAACCGGAACATGTTATATAAAACCATAATAGAATCAAAGTGTAACCAAAACATCTCGATGCATCAGAGTCAAAAAACAAATGTGGAATAATGTGGTGTGTGCGATGCGATCACCCCAAGCTCTTCCTCTTGGATCTAGAAGTACCTGAAACATAAACTGAAAACCGTAGGCACGAAACTTAGTGAGTTCCCCCAAACACCACATAACATTCATATCATATATATAATGGGCCCCGCCCGACATAGAGCCCCGCTCAGAACAGATCTGTCAGTCATCAGACCCTGCCTGGCATGGAGCCCCGTCCGATATACATATAACATAAAAATACATACATAAAATCACAAATATAAAAATATTACAATATAATCATCAGGTCCCACCGGGTAATCATATAAACACATAACACATGCAAGAGTCATGTAGACAACTAGCATTCAAATCATTGCAAACCATGGGCCGACGTTGGTACCTTCGACCTACTAAAAATAGTGAGGAAACTCACCTCATGCTACTGAATATCTCAGATAAAAGCTTAGACTCCTTAACTAGAAAAATCCCCATGCTAGCATCATCAAATAATACCCATTTAATAATTTGTCCACAACCCATAGCTGGAAACCTCGTCTGATTGTCTAATACTCAGGGTAAAAGTCTATTTTACCCTTTGCTCACTTGGCCCAAAATCCAAGGCCCAAACCAATAGCATTAAAAAGCCCAATATGGATCAACTTCCTAATTGGGCCCAAAAACCCTCATTTTCCTAATCCAAGAAGGCCAAAATTCCTAAATTATGCATAAAGCTCCAAATGGGACCAAGCACAAGACGACCCAAAGTCAGAAACTAGTGGCCCATTAAGGCCAAAAAAGCGGAAAACAGAGTCTCACATCGTGACCAGAACTTGGTCACATCGTGAGAACCCATCCGATCTGCATCAGTGACTCACTCCTCACTCAGTCAACTCAGTAACTTGGTTTCTTTGTGCTCATGTCGTGAGACCTCATGTCTCACGTCGTGCAGACGACCTGAAGCTAAAACCAAGATCAAATGTGTTTAATTCGTTCCGCCATCAAACCCAACTTTTAAAGAGGCTTAAGGGGACTTCCAAGGTCAATAAAAATGATTACTTGATGGACATACATTTCCTATGCGTGTCCTTACCCTAACTTTGATCAAATAACAAGAAATGATCCAAAATTCATACAAGATTCACAAATCACCACCAAACTTCAGATCCAAAAGATGAGATGCTCAAGCGACCCTTAGAGACCATAAAATTACCAACTTTTTGAATCTATTCTATTCTAACTTCAGCATTCATGAAGGAAAAGGGACAAGAATCAATATCTAGAAATTTAAACTCATAAAGGTTGAATCTTGGACACTTACAAATGTCCAAAGTGTGTACAAGATGATGATGATGAAGCTTCCTTGCTGGACCAACACTCTAGAACATCATCTTCTCCTTCTTCTAGCCACCAAATCACCAAAATGGATCACAATTTACCAAAATGGATTAGGGTTAGGGTTTCCGGAGTTAGAGGGAGGCGGACGTTGAGAAACGAACCTTGAAACCAAGTTAAGGGGGCTTAAATACGATGGGAACCCTAAAAGATCATGAGCTTGGGCTGCAACTCTCCTCACGTCATGAGCTCTTATTACTCGTGTCTTTAGCTCGTCCCGAATAAAATCTTCTTGTAACCCTTCTCGCACCGTGAGCCTCTGTGTCTCACATCGCGAGGATCTTTTCTCCAAAATCTAAACTTTTGACTCCTTAAAAACCTAATTAGATTTTTCCTAGAAAAACGGGTGTTACACTCGCCGTATGTGTGTGTGCAAGTGATTTTAAAGCTCTGAAGGGTACTTCGGAAGAGTAGTCAAGTTAGGTAAGCGGAGATCCAGAGTCGGATCAAATGCCGATTTGTGAATCCTTTTGAGAGGATTTACTGGCTTTGGTTCTCTTTTTTGGCTCAAACTTTAGAAGGAGATGTCTTTTGCTTGGCAAGATGTTCGATGCGTCCTCCAAAGGTGGTGGAATTGTTTTCTCCGAGGCGGTCTCATTCGAGACCGGGGTAGGTTGTGCTGGTTTGAACATAACCAAGATCTTAAGATGATGTTTCAGATGTGGTGAGTTGGATTGAATAATGGACAACATGTGTTCAGGTAGACGTCTAATAGGTCCGAAAGCATATTGACTCGATAACCTATAAGTATTAATAGTTTTGAAAGTGAAGTATACCTCTTAAATGTCCGAGTTGAGAGGAATGGATTCATGTCTCTCGGAGTATAGTTATTGTAGCGTTAGAGCCAAAATCTCGGACTCGAAAGTTCGTTTGGCTTCCTCTTGACTACAGACTTCCAAAAATCTTCTCATAACACCTCTGGTAGGTCGAGGACATTAGCTCTTCCAGTGAAGATGTTGTAAACAACGTAGAGCTAGTCTTTGCTATTGGTGTTTGTACCGCCATGTTTGACGGATAAGCCTCAAAGAATCAGGTGCATCAAGATGATCCAAAGGCCAGGAACGGATGATTTATTGAATTCTTTTTCCTTGCACTCGCCAATGTAACCGATTTGGTTCAAAAACGACTGAAACTCTTTAGACGTTGGTTCCTGCACTAAAAAACCTTTGGTTTTTTTTTGTGATTCTATGGCCTTGAGGGAGGTACTCTTGTGAATAGGTATAATCCTGTCATATGTGATCTTCGTTTCAAGAACATCTTTGTCGATCTTCACTTGCTCAAAAGATTTGTGCAGAAGTTGGAGAGGAAAATTAGGATTAGGGATTTTGGTGAGAGGAACAACGATGGGATGGCGGGAGATGAACTCTATCATGATGCGTACAGATTCATCATAATCCACGGGATCGAGAGGAAACAACTAAATTATTTCTCTGAGAATGCATCAGTGGATGAAGATGAACCGAATCCCTTGGATGATCTCTTCTTAGTTGTTGGCCTTGAAGTTTTGGATGCCATTTCAGTAGACTTGGACGCCATTGAAGGAGTTTGGAGAAGCTTTGAAGAACAGAGTATAAAAGAAATCATTCTAGGAAGAAGATAGACAAAGAGAAAGCGGGAACAGTTAGGATTCAAAATGCTTATATAGGTTGGATGTTTCGGGTCGGGTTGAAGAAGGAAATGATGACACCTGAAAAACCGAATAGGTTGCATTTAATGCATAGCCCAAATGGGCTTCCTAAGTGATAGTTGAGAACAAAATCTTGGACGTTTGTTTGTTCAAAAAGGGTAATCGCCGATTCAGTTTAGAAACACTCAATATTTTATTGGAACATGTGCCAAAGCGTTTTTATTGAGAATTAAGATGATAATCATAAAGAAAATTACTATTAATATATTCATGAAAAACATTTCGAAATAAAAATTGTAATGATAACCTTAAAATTCATTTATGGGGAGAATATCAAAATAATCAGATTCCGAGATGGGATGTCATAAGATACTTCGAAAAGAATATGAACACTTCGTTAGTACATGATATAGAATTCGAGATGGCACAAACTCAAACAAAATATCAAAGGTGAAAAGGCATGAAGATCCTAGAAGACAAATTTTGAACGAGAATTGATATTCTAAGATCTGAAGGAACAGAGACCGGAGGGAGATAAGTGATGAAATCATATTACCATTTTAGATTTGAATTATGAGGTCTACTTCAGAGATGTCATTCCGATGTGAAATATTTTAGGATTTCCGATGTAAATATATTGGATTAAGATTCTCATGATAAGGAGGGCTGAAAAACATAAGGCTAGAGGAAAGGTTAGACAAAAAGACATATAATGATCCTTTATTTTCCGAGAAGAAACAATTTGAGGAGAAAAAGTTTTAGATCAGAACTATTGAACCTTCTTATGTTTCCAATAGAAAGTACAAACTTCTTGGAAGAATTGAGGATCAAGCATCATCATTCTCATTTTGTTCAGAAACCCATTAAATTTGGTTTCGTCTAATGCCTTAGTAAAGACATCGATAATTCATCATTAGATGGAAAAAAATGAGCTCAATGTTACCTTTTAGAACATGAACTTTAATAAATTGGTATCAAATATTAATGTACTTGGTCATGGATTGGTAAATTGGATTGTGAGAGATCATAATTGCACATTGAGAGCCACAATATATAGGAATATGTTGAAATCAATAACCATAGTCCAAAAGCTGAGATTTCATCAATAGAACTTGCGAGGTGTAACTTGCAGTAGCAATGTATTCTGCTTCATCTTTTGAAAGAGCAATACATTTTTCTTTCTTGGATGACCAGCTAACCAGTCTTCCATCTAAAATTTGACAGCCACTAGAAGTGATTTTTCTATAAAGTTGAAGTCCTCAATTGTTTGAGTCAGAATAGGCTTGAAGAAGGAAACTTTCATTTGCAGGGTACCAAATTCCGAGGTGCTTAGCTCCTTTGAGATATCAGAAGATTTGCTTGACTGCTAGAAAATGAGACATCTTCGGATTAACCTGGAATCTAGCACACAAACCTGTAGAAAACATGATGTATGGACGACTTGCATTCAGGTAGAGTAGTGATCCAATCATTCTCCTATACTTCTTCTAATCAACAACAACAACTGATGGGTCCGAGTAGATCTTGTGTCCGAAACCCATTAGAACCTTTGCGAAGGCACGGGTGTCCATAGAAGATATATTCAAAAGTTTGGAAATGTATTTCTCTTGATGAATGAAGAGTCCTATGTTGCTCTGTTTAACCTGCACTACAAGGGAGAATCTCAATTCACGATTATTATTCATCTAGATTGGATTAACCATTAGCTTTGCACAATCAGCAACTATCTTTGGATCGGTTGATCAAAAAATGATTTCGTTGACATATATTTGAACTAACATGAGATGGTTTCTATTGTACCTTCAGAATAATGTAGGATCAAGAATTCCTCTTTGAAAACCGAAACTCTTTAGAAAATCAGTGAGTGTCTCGTACCAGACGCGTGGATCTTGCTTGAGGGCATAAACATTTTTTTGAAGTTTGTAACAGAAGTTCAAATACGAGAGGTTTATAAACCCAGAGGCTGTTAAAGATACACTTCAGTGTCAAGTTCACCATTGAGAAAAGCACTTGTGACATCCATTTGGTAAACTTTGAAGCCTTTGTGAGCAGCATAAGCAAGAAAGATTCAAATAAATTCAAGACAAGCCACATGAGGTAAGGTCTCGTCGTAGTCGAGTCTTTCAATCTAAGTAAATCCTTTGGCTACCAATATTGCTTTTTTTTTTTTTCTAATTATGACTCCAGCATCCTCGAATTTGTCTGGAAGATCCATCTTGTACCAATAATAGGGTGATCCTGAGGAGGAGGGACAATAGTCCACACTTGATTTCTGTCAAATTCTGCTAGCTTTTCTTGCATGGCTGTAATCCAATCAGAATGTTCTAAGGATTCTTTGATAGATTTAGGTTCAACCATTGATATGAATGCTAAGAAATGACCCTCATTTTGAATGTTAGTAGCAGAGCGATTTTGAACTCCAACATTAAGATTACCAATAACTTGATTTGGAGGATGATCCTTTGTCCAGATATACAATCTGGGAAGGTCTTGTGCAACGAATGATTTGATATCGATAATTGGGTTATGTTGCTCCTCCTGAATAGTTTGAGTTTGAGGATGATGCTCCCCCTCAACTTCTGAATCGGATATATCAACATCGTCATCATTCGGAAAATCAAAGAAGTCAGCAACATCTTCATTGAGGTTCCAAATGTGATCAAATTCAACGAATTGATCTGCTGCATCTTGAAATGTGTCAACCTTTGATTCGAGGGTTGGATGACTATTCTCCCCTTCAACCTGAGAAGGTTGAAATGGATCGGAATCAAATGGAGGAAAGGTTGGGATCGGACCAAAGACATTTTGAGAAACCGGAGTGTCAGTTGAGGAAGATCTTGCTTGAGATTCTGAATCAAGACCAGTCTCTATTGGTCTGAACAAACTTTCAAAATCAACTTCACAGATAATTTGATGATTCAGAGACCCAGGAAGCGGAGCATCAGACTCCATGATATGTGTTGTAACATGAGTAGGATCTGAGTTCCAAACAAAATTATCATCAAAATTGATGTCAAAACTCTCTTTAGTTACACTAGTTCTATGATTCAGAACTCTGTAAGCTTTAGATTTGGCTGAGTATCCCAGAAAGATGGCTTTATCGGAATTTGGTTGAAACTTGGTGAGTTGATCACAGTTGCTTTTGATAAAGCATATACATCCAAAAACATGTAAGAATGAGATACTCAACTGTCGACCATTCATTGCTTCATACGAGGTCATGTTGACACGACGATTGATGATGCTTCGATTTTGAGTGAAGCAGATAGTAGAGACAACTTTAGCCCAAATATATAAAAGAGCTTTTAGAAATTTAACATGGATCGAGAGACTTCAATAAGAGTCCAATTTTGTCTTTCAGCCACACCGTTTTTCTGAGGAGTGCAAGGGTCAGAGAAATTGTGATCGATGCCTTATTCGTTAAGAAACTTCTCAATGGTGGCATTTGTAAACTCGGATTCATTGTCACCTTGAATTCTTCTAACATGAAGTTTAACAAGAACTTTAATTCCTTTGATGAAATTTATGAGTTTAGAGGCTATTTCAGACTTTAGCCTTAGGAAGAAGACCCAAGTGAACCTTGTTTAGCCATCAACAATCACAAGAATATACTTTTTGTGATGTATACTTTCTATTGTAGATGGTCCGCATAGATAAATATGAAGAAGATCTAGTGGTTTCTTTTCAATGATCACAAGATGACCTTTCTTTGATATCTTCCCACATTCACACGCAATGCAAAGATGATCTTTTTCAAATTTGAGGAGCAGTAGACCTCGATCCATTTCACCACAAACTAGATCATTCATGTATAGGAAGTTGAGATGAGCGAGCCTCCGATGCCAAAGCCAACTTACATCAGAATTGGCCTTTGAAAGAAGACAAAGTTGAGGCTTTCCAATGATCATGTTGATATCTAAAGGATACATATTTTTGATGAGATCTGATTTGATAAGACATTCTTTCTGGTTTTCTGTCATAACGTAGCTATGCTTCTTGCAGAATCCAACTCTCCGGTTTGCATCAGTGAGTTGAGCCACACTAATCAGATTATGCCTGAGATCAACTACATATGCCACATTAGAGACAGAGAAATTTCCATTGGTCAAGACGCCATAACCTTAAATTTGAGAATTCTAATTGTTGTCATAAGTAGCATAACCAGCATTAGAGCAAACTTCAGATCATGTATAAAATCTTTTGGCCCAGTCATGTGCATGGAACAAGCACTATCAACATACTATATTGCATATTTTTCTGAATCACAAAAGACCTACAAAATCAGTGAGTTTTGGATTTTTTAGGCTTCAAGTTAGATTTAGGGACCTTAGCATGGGCTTTGGAATTGGTTTGTGATTTCTGAGTAGCTGGTATCTCAAAAGGCTTTTTCTGAGAACCTTTTGGAAAGATGTAGAATGTCAAGGTCTTTTCATTTATCCAAAAGTCATACTCAACCATTGGTTGTTTGGGCACTACTTTCCACAGATGGATAGTTTTCTGAGATGTTGCTGGAAGAACTGTGTTCACAGGTATTTCAGTTGTGTTTTTAGCCTTTTTTACTATCCATTCAATCATTTTTTTAAACCTTTAGAAGGTTTTTTAGCAACAGTGTTTTGAGCATATTTTCCTTTTTTTGTTGCTTTCGAAGGCACATTGGATTTTGGAAGTTGTTTAGGTTTAAAAATCGTGCCATCCAAGTTAGCAATAAACACAGAAAAAGAAACTATCCGAGGAGAGTTGGTTTTCTTAGATGATGTCTTAATAGTTACATTTTTAACACAACAATTGATAAATGTGTTCCGAACATCCGATCTAAGGGGATTAGATGGCCTCTTAAGGATCCTAACATGCATGAAAGTATTGTGATTCCTAGTAGCTGGACTGACTGTTTGAGACACTTTCTTTTCGGATTTCTCAAGAAACTTAGAACATTGCCTAGACCTAGTATCTTTGTCAAGAGCTTTTGCTAGCTTTGGTGTTTGGATGAACAATATCTTTCGTGTTCAGCTAGGGTTTTTTCCGAGAGTCAGATGATGACTTAGAATTCTGTCCAATCGATGGATTATTGAAACAAGGCTTAATTGGCACTAGAGTCGATTTTGAGACCACCTTAGAATTGGAGACACATGAGTCAGACGAGATGTCATCACCACTATTAAGTTCTACAACACGATCAAGAGACACCCAAAAGGATTTGGATTGTTCTGAGTCATGTCCTTTTGTCTCATGAATAATTTCCTCAATAACATAATTGTTCGAAGGACAAATGTTCCAAAAATGAACTCCAGTACAACCTGTGTTAGGTAAGGATTTTGAAGATTGATTCTGGTCCAGGGATATCAGAGGCAGAAGAGGCATGGAATCAAGACATTCAAAAATGTTAGGTTCGAACTTAGGAATCAAAGATTGATATTTATCTGAACTCTCAGGAATGGACAACAATGGTGAGATAGGGGTGTCCGAATAAGTATGGTTCGGAATGTCTCCAATAAACGTTAGGTTTTGAAGTTCCTTCAAGGGAAGAGAAATGGGTTTCGTAAAATCGCTTCCAAGACCCGGTGCTTTGGACTAAGGATGACGAAAATTATGTTTTATCCTTTTGTTAGCTTCAAGAACATCAATAGAGTTTTGTAAAGCATCAATTTTGGCATTAAGATGTTGATTATAAGTAACTAAGTTGTTTCTTTCACTAAAAGTAATTTCACAATTGTCTTTCAAAATAATACATTCATCTTTTGCCATTACAAGTTCCCTATCTAATAATTCAGTCTTAAGCTTGAAGTCTTTAAATCCTAATCTAAGACAATTCAACTCATTAGCTAGTTTTTCACTAACTTCTATGGCAGGCTCATAGGCTCTATGAGTAACTATCATATCTGATTGAATTTGAGTTAGATAAGGTTCGTAAATAGTCAAATTAAAGTTATTATCAGTGATCATGGATTTTACATGTTGGATGATGCTTCAGCTAGGTGGATCGTTTGTTGCCATATAGCAGTAGTTTGGCTCTGCATCGCCATCATCATCATCATCTTCAGAACCAGAAGACTAAAAACCTTCATAACATCCAATTGTTGTCTATCCACTTGACACAAAATCCTTACAAATTTTTATTCACCCTCATCTCCGAACAACCAATACCTATCAACACTCTTAGAAACTATGGTAATAAAAGCCTTTTCACTTTCAGCGTGTTCTTGTGCTTTACAAGCATAGTAGGCATAATCTTTCACCTTTGGTTTATGAGGAATTTCAGCCAAACAGTCCTTTGAAAAGTGGTTTCTGAGACCATATTTATGACACACAATATTGGGTTTGACTGATTTCGGAACTTCCTGAGGTTCCGAGGGGTGAGTTGGAATGTTGGGTTGATATGCACGTGGATTTTCATTGGGTTTGGGGTATGGTTGAGGATTTTTTTGGTGAGGAGCTTGAAAGCGATTATGAGGTGGTTTTTGATTGGTATTCCAAGGATGTCTATACTTCATAGATAGAAGTGCAACCACTTGCTGGAAACAAAGTTTGAAATCAACAACATCTGGATCAAGTTCTACATCGTACGGATAGCTCGGAGTCGGAGGAATAGGTGCAACAGGTTGAGTGGGTCAAGTAGGTTGAAAAAGTGGAACATGTCCAATGACTCCAAAAGGATCCAAAATAAATGGGTTTGGAATAAGTGGATTGACAGAGCTTACTAAAGCGAGAGGACCTCCTGAGAGTTGCCTGAATGTTTGAGCAACATTGGATTCATGACCTTGTAGTTCATCAAATAACTGATAGATCCTTAGTTTCTTGAGAGGTCCATTACACTGAAGACATGATTTAACATTTACCCATCCTTTTACAAGACTGTTGATGAACTTGAGATTGTACTCGAGTGGAGTTCGTACTACACCATGTGCTGTCATGTTGTTCACAACGATTCTCTACCGATTTGATGCATAGGCTACATATTCACCAGGAGTTGTAGTGAAGGTATCAAATTCGTTTATAACTAATGTTAAACGCTTATCTTCCATGTTGTCAGATACTTCTCATAATTCTTGAAGTGTATCCAAAATCTCTTTGGAAAATTTGCATAATTTTATGTGCTCAAAGAGAGAAGGAGGAACACCAAACACCATCTTTGAGAAAGCAATCTGATTTGTATGAAGCTTTTTAATTTTGGATGTAGTTAGTGGTGTTGGATGGAGTTCTTCTTGACATATTAGTGTAGCAGCAACATCTCTGACCATTTGTCTTACAAGAACATGAGGACCTTCTTTTACTAATCTCCAAATCTCTTCACCTTTTCTTTACCAGACAAAATTCTCTACATTCTAGCTTTCTAGTGATCATACTCTTCAACAACTAGCAATGAGGCATGCGTTGGGCAACCCACACTATTTTCTGTTTGCATTGAATACATTTGTGAGTTTAATTAGAAGCAACCATTGAAGTTAAGATATCAGAGCAGAAGTGGTATATAGAAGAACTTTCATCCTAAACACATAAATGATTAAGATACCAATGTAGTCTTCAATCAACTATAATCTTTCTTATGGATTTAAAGGACAACTACTCAGGCTCTGATACCAATTGTGAAAGAAAGAAACGATCTATGCGGATAAGGTTTGAAAACTCAAACCTTAAATTAAGTTAAGATCAATGTCTGCTGCTAATGAAGATCTAGTCAAGTCTGGTAAACCGGTCTTGTCTCGAAATATAGATATTCAACAAAGTATTCAAGATATAAATGATTTATAAGTATGAACAATGTAAAGTGATTTAAGAACAATAAGAATGTAAAAGAGAGTGATTTGACTGAATGATTCTTGTTATTGATATGATAGAGAATGTTGCACTTATTCATGTATAAACAATCAAATTTACATATCCTTAAATAGACAAGGAGTGAGACAAATAAGACAAATCCCATAAAGTGCATGGACTAGAAGACAAATGAAGATCAACATATTGTCAAAGCCACATCTGTTGATCTTGTCCCATGTATTGTACAATAAAACAACTACTAGTGAAAAACTAGTACTAGGATCATTTAATGCACAATACAAACTCAGATAGCAAGTAACAAAAGGATGTGTCTCAGAAAAATCCTTACTTCGAAACTGGTATTATCTCCGAACTCTTCTTCCTTTGGAATTGGGTTCACTTCGGATTGCTAAAGGATCACTTTCCATGTATCAACAAAGTTTTTTATAAAAAAATATATGGTCGACCAGATTTTATAAATTCGCACTTTCTATCATAATTATAAAATAAATGAGTTATAAAAGTGTGTTTGGACTCGTTAAGAAATCTTTCTTGTTCAAATCCAAAAGTACGGAATTTAACAAATATATAAGTAGGTCAAACTTATATCAAATTTTACTGTTCCCATGACCAAAATGAATTTTATATAAGGATTTTGAATACCAAGTGATATAAAATAAAGACATGTCACACGTTATGAAAATATAAAGCAACCAAACTTTTGTAATTTCGTAGAAGCGGTTGTATTGTTCATATATATAACTCATAAACTTAGTGTTCATAAACTTCGTATGTTCGTTTTGTAGTATTTATTAAGTGCTATCTTACTTAATCTGGGAATTGACACCTAATCGGTGGGGGCAAACTCATCCACATAAACATTGTATTTTCGTGTCACAATAATTATTGAGTATTATTTTACTTCATTTGGACATCAACACTAACTAGTAGAGCAAAATCATCTTATCACTTACAATCTAAAATCCCAACTCGCAAGGATAGAAATTCCTCGTATGAATCCTATTTTAATTTAATACGACAATAAGGCAAACATTAGGATCTATAATTAGCGCATAAACGAACTATGACACAAAACCTCTACACCAACATAAGAGAGTGCATGTTGAAAGTCCACACCAACGGTTTATCAACTTCATGCGCTCATTAGTGTTGGAATGCCAATGCCCAATTTCGACTCATCAGACGATCATGTTAGCTAGAAACCGTTGGCGGGATGTATACCCATATAAATCTGTACACTCGATCTATACTTGTCGTTTCATATAAATTAACAGTTATAACGCCGAGAGTATTAAATAAGACATATGGTCTTACTGTAGTTACAAACATAGCTTATATAGCTTAGGAAACTATCCAAGCTCATATGACTTTTAGAAACAAACATAGTTCATATAGGAAACCCGTATGTGTTGGATATGAACAATTTGTCTAGACATCCTAATTCTAAATTTTCCGTTATAAGTTTATGAAACACTTAAAACTCTTGTCGTTTAGGAATAGTTATTGATTGGAGTCTTTTAATATTTAGGATTCACAAGACTTATCATATTTCCAAATTTTGATGTTTGTTGTTATAAATTTTGGGCATCATAATGGTTGCCTCCAGAATAATATCCATGTTTCAACCAACGTGAAACCAACAATTCCAAATATTCTAACAAACCTAAATAGATGTTTAATCATGAATTCAAACAATACAACAACCATTTAGTAGGTTATAAACTATATAATTGAGAAGATTTTAATGTTCGTAATATGGTTTATAATTCATACGACATTTATTTTGTTAATAATCATCAAATAAATGTAAATGGTTTGATCACAAACAAATTTAATAACTAGTTTTTAGCAAACAATACATACCCATTATTATATAACGGGTAGATAATAAATCGTTGTTTTTATAAATTCAAAACAATCATTCGACACAATATATATAACCATTTTTATAAAACCGGTAGATAATAAATCAATGTTTTTATAAAATCAAAATGATCACTTAACACGTTTAGTTCAATTATGTCAAAAGCTTAAACCTTACATTAATAGGTTTATTAGATATGATAATCATTTATTGTTTAAAAACTATATCAAAGTTTTCTAACAAAATCAGGCAAGATAACGGCATTTCGACCAAAATCAGGTTTCACATATTGTGAAACCAATCAAAAAGAGAGTAAATGTACAAGTCATTAAAATAGTAATTAGATCAAAATGACATTTTGATAATTGTAGACATTTTAACAATTTTCTTTACTCGTTCCATTTATAAACGACAATACGATTATAAATGTTTATAAATATATCCATAATATAGTTTTTTAGTCGTTTCAAGACATACAACTATAGATCTTTACATTTTATTTGTGATTGCAAGTTGATAAATTAGTCCAAGAAAGTAAAGGAAACCCTAAATTTAGGAGGGACTCGGCGAGTCGGAGCGGGATCCGGGTCGAGGAGTAAGTCACCAACTCGGCGAGTCGGCCAAGTGGACTCGGCGAGTCTGGTCTGTGCGAGGAAAACCCTAAATCCAGGGCTTGGAGCCTATTTAAACGTCTCAATCTTCTTCCTAGGGCTCCCTTACTGCCTCTCACACCCAGAACGCCGCACCCTAAGCCCCCATTGTGATGATTTATGCTTTTGGCCATTTTTGAGTGATTTAGAAGAAGAAGAAGTGGGAATCTTTGAAGCATCAAGGAGTGGCTTTGGATCTGAAGTTTGGGGAGCATTTCAGAGCATTGGAAGGTATCAATTCGTTTCCCTCCTTTAGATCTTCTTTGGTTATGAGTTTTGGGGCTTTTAAGCCATGCCTAAGATCAATTTCAAGCTTGAGGTCCAGATCTGAGGTTGCTACCTCAGATCCATGCTTGTGTTGGTTTAGAATCCCGTAAAGTATCAGCCATTGGGTGGATTTTGGAGCCTCTTGGTCTTAAACCCTAGTTATTGGTGCATTTAGCCTAGATCTCCCTCTCTACACGTAAAGTTTGCAACTTTACGTGGGGAATAGGCTTGGGAAGGGTAGATCTACAGTTTGGAGTTCATGCATGACTCGGAAATCCTCTGCATGTAAGTGGATCTTATTGGACTCGGCGAGTCCTTCGAGTGGACTCGGCGAGTAGCTTGAAGATGAGGAGGAACTCGACGAGTGGGATGAACAGCTCGTCGAGTCGGATGAAGATAGGCATGAACTCGGCGAGTTGGATGAACAACTCGGCGAGTTGGATGAAGATTGCCGTGTGCTCGGTGAGTCTGTTCTTAGACTCGACAAGTCAGGTCGCGTGGTCCCAAACCCTTCGAGTTAAGTCTCGAGTCAGCGAGTCGAGCCAGGACTCAGTGAGTTGGACAGGACAGGAATCGGGAATCAGTAGACTCGGCGAGTCAGGGGCTGACTCGGCGAGTAGAGTCGCGAGTGGAAGGACTCTGGACTTATGAACTCGGCGAGTCAGTAGGGTGACTCGACGAGTAGGGTTGACCTGGAAGGTTGACTTTGACCAGGACGTTGACATTGACCAGAGTTGACTTGGTTGACCTTTGAAGGTCAGTTAGACTAAGTGTTATGTTGATATTGGTAGCTCGGGGAGCTAGCGGAGCAGCAGTTCAGAGTTAGTGGTCAGGTAGCGGTCAAAGGGGTTAGCAGCAGTAGTTCAGTAGTATCAGGTGAGTTTCCCTTTGTATGAATGGGTCTACGGCCACAATGCCGACCCATGTAGTTATTAGTAGAAGACCTGGGGGTTAGCCCTAGGCACAGTATGCTAGTATGATATTCGGACGAGGTCCAATGATAGAGGGCGGGTGCCCACGGAGCGGTTTATGTGATAGTTTATACTTGTTGTCTGTGTGATACTTGTATGTGCCTGGTAGGGAGGTGAGTGTGGGCGAGGTCCCGTATCTCACCAATAGCAGAGTGTGGATGGTGTTCCACATCTCAGTAGCAGCAGAGCAGGGGCGAGGCCCAAGTTAGGAAATGAGTGAGGGTGGGCTGGGCCCGTATCTCACTATCAGCAGGAGTATGGACGAGGTTCCATGACTCATCAGTAGCAGGACACGGGCGGGGCCCAGAGATAGGCGAGGCCTTAGAGCAAGAGTTGTTAGTATATGTTTAGTTTATGTAATGTTATGTGATATGTTTATGTGCTATTATATGTTAGTGGGCGAGGCCCTGTGACAGGCGAGGCCTAAGTGAAACAGATCTGTATCCGAGCGGGGCTCGAAGCCAGGTGGGGCCTGGAGCGGCGGGGCCGTTGTAGCGGGCGAGGCCCGAAGTAGAGGGCGAGGACCAGGATAGCGGGCGTGGCCCAGTATGTGAAGTATATGGTTTTGCATGGTATGTGGTAAGGTGGGGAACTCACTAAGCTTCGTGCTTACGGTTTTCAGTTTTGTTTTCAGGTACTTCCGGTAGCGGAGGGAGGAGCTCAGGGTGATCGCATGGCACACACCATAGATTAGTCAGCCTGGGAATGTTTACTCTGATAATAAACATGTGTTTTGAAAACTTCTACTCAGATTATGTTTTGGAATGATGTCTTTGGTTAAAGTAATGTTTTATTAAAAAGAAATTTTTGGCCTTGAATTTTGGGATGTTACACTAGATGTAACACCCATGAAATTCATGCCAAATTTAAACTTTAAAAATCATTTCAAAATCATCAAATCATTACAAAAGTGTTTTCAAAATGACTCATATCAGAGTTTTCCCAGAACCGTAAACTAAACAGGAGGAGTTGTACGATCATGGCTTCGCCTTGCCGCGATCCCCTGATGTACCTGAAACAACAACTGAAACTGTAAGCCCGAAAGCTTAGTGAGTTCCCCAAAATACTGATACACATACAACCCGCATAACTACAACAACAATATCGTATCATAACATAACAAAACAGAACAACATGCAATGGGTCCACAACTTTACATACTGGATTACCCTTAGGCCCACAGTGTGAGTCTGGATTGCCTTCCGGGCCCACAACTCACATCTAGATTGCTATCGAGCCCACAATACGAGTCTTCCTCAGCTCGTGTGTGGAATGCTCCACCGGCTGGATTACCCCTGGGCCCACAGTGTAAATCTGGATTGCCCTCGAGCCCACAGTATGAGTCTCCCTTAGCTCGTATATGGAATGCTCCCGGGTTTGTTGGTTACTGCACGGGGCAGTATCACCTCAACCCATCCCCCATCTCATAACAACATATCAACATATAACATATTTACTGAGCATGTAGATAATCATATAACAATACAGATAGTCCTACAGATCTACCTAACCGGCATAACCACTGGCATGCAACACTAATTCATACTGTGACATCCCCAAAATCACGGCCAGAAAAGACCGATTTCATTTATGCTTTTTAAAATAATTTCAGAGTAAATCCTTTTGATTTAAAAGTGTTACGGAATTTGTTCCCAAAACAAAACATGATAAAATAATATTTATCAAAGCATTTCATCAAGAGATGCATTTTCATTATATAGTCAAAACTCGGGATGTCATGTTCCGATACAGACCATAAAGCATAAACTATAACATTACAAGTCATTCAACAAATATATACATATACAGACTTGTAAACAAAACAACTCGATGATTCATCCATCTTACGCCCTTGCGCCACTTCCTGTAATACAAATAAAACTGAGTGGGTCAGGCTTGGGAGCCTGGTGAGCATATAGGGTTTTCAACTCACAATAAATAAATTATATTTAATTTCACCAACCAATCACTATCCCGATTACCCATTCCCGTTGTCCTCACTTTACGTCCCTAAAATAACATCTATCTCAAGGGACCTAATCTAGGATTTTCATCGGGACGGACATTACTGTTAAGGGGTTTCCTCAACAATAGATATCCTAAAGGCAACCATGAGGGGGATAGAGTACACCGGTGAACACATCGTTCACAACACCTACAGGTTATGAACCTGCTAGCGTTCCACTGGACTGTCTAGAAAGAGTCCGTGGTCGTTATCCATACTCCGCTGAATAACTAGATCAACAACAACAACAACATCGAGGCCTCTCATCTGTTTATTACACACCAACTATCTACCCATGTTCTACCTAACATATTAGTAGATAAAAATATATATTTTCATACATAGTTTAAAACCTGTATATCATTTTCATTCAATACATATTCCACATAACAGATGAGGCACACCCACATAACACGTATTTCATAGAAAGTAAATCAGATCTATGAGATAGAAGAGAATGAATATACATTCACACTTATAACAACAAAATTATACACATAAACAACAATATACTTAATACACTCAAACCATACTTGTATTATTATCGTGTTTATGAAAGGTAGTATACACTCACTTGATCAGAAGACGATCAGACAACACTACGGCTTGTAGAAGTAGTATCTCTCCGCAGATCTGGAAGATCTTCACAAAAATCGAACTTCTCGCGGGCAGAGCTTCGGCTCGGGAATCACGCTCTTCGGGATTCTCGGGGCTTCGGATCTTGCTTCGGGACTCGGGAATGATACCGGGGCTTCGGGGTACTTCTGGCACGCAAATCGATGCAAAACGGGAGAGAGAAGAGAGAAAAATAGCAAAGGAGTCGGCTGCCCTCGCATCCTATTTATAGGAGGCTGGAGCCTCGGAGTACGCGGGGCGTACTGCCTCAGAATCGTCATTGCTTACGTATCCGAAGAACTCGAGTGCGAGGCGTGTCATGCTTCGCTGTACGTGGGGCGTACGCTAGTACGCTGGGCGTACTTCGGATGAGTCTGATGATTCCTCTTCGGATAATGCCGGATTTAATAATTAAATTTAATTATTAATTATTTAATAAACTTCGAAAATTCATATTTTCTTCATACGAACTCCGTTTTCGACGTTCTTTATATCCACGCGTAGGTGAGACTATGCTCTACAACTTTCGTTTAGACTCCGTCGGCTAATTTTGACTTTATTTTTATTATTTATTTTTAATGATTCAGGACAGAAAAACTTCGTTATAAATTCATAACTTTTTCGTTTGACGTCCGTTCTTGCCTAACTTTTCATCGCTTCGATACCAACAACGAGATCTTCGATTCTCGTTTAAATTGTTTCGGCTAAAAACCGCTCGATCTCAAATCGAGTATTTCAGGCTGCATACCGCTAAGTCGAAACTTCAGAAAATCGTAACTTCCTCATACGAAGTCAGATTTGGGCGTTGTTTATATATCCGGAAACCTCGTTTCAACTACTACAACATTATCCAAAGATATCAAGTTTATTTACACTTAAATTTTGACGCTTATTTTTATTCTTAATTAATCCAACCACATAATTAAGCAATTAAGCACAAAACACATAATACTCAAATAATACACTTCTATTATTTCAAAACGGGTTACAAAGGTTAACCTAGACTATTATATCAACATTAATGACAGGCCCAGAAACACAGGCGTTACACATACTCTCCACCTTAGAATGATTCCTTCCCCGGAATCACACATCAACAAACAACTGCGGATAGCGACCCATCATGTCACTCTCCGTCTCCCAGGTGAGATTCGGCCCATTCGTGTGTTTCCATCGGACAAGCACTAACTCGACCATCTTGCGTCGCAACTTCTTAGTCTTTCGGTCAACGATTGCCTCTGGTTCTTCAATCAACCTTTTTTTCTCATCGATTCTCAACTCTGAAAGTGGAATCATGTCGGGAACTTCCCCCGTGAACTTCCTCAAATAACACACATGAAAAGTGTTATGAATTCCATTCAGTTCTTCTGGTAGTTCGAGCTTGTAAGCTTGGTTCCCAATCCTCTGAAGAACTTTAAACGGTCCAATAAACCTTGGACTCAACTTTCCCCTTTTACCAAATCTTATAAGTCCCTTCCACGACGAGACTTTAAGCAAAACCGAATCTCCAATTTCAAAAGTCATCGGTCTTCGCTTTTTGTCAGCATAGCTCTTTTGACGATCCTGAGCTGCTAACATTCTTTCCCTAATTATTTTCAACTTTTCAGCAGTTTGATGAACCATCCCTGGTCCCATAAACTGCTTTTCCCCAGCCTCAAGCCAACAAGACGGCGTACGACACTTCTGTTCATACAAAGCTTGGTAAGGTGCCATCTTAATGCTCGAGTGAAAACTATTATTATAGGAAAATTCTACCAAAGGTAAATGTTCATCCCAATTACCTAGGAATTCCAAGGTACATGCTCTCAGCATATCTTCAAGCGTTTGTATCGTCCGTTCGCTCTGACCATCAGTCTGCGGATGGTAAGCTGTACTTAAACACAACTTGGTACCCAATTCCTCTTGTAGACTTTTCCAAAATCGCGAGGTGAAACGGCTATCACGATCCGACACAATCGTTAACGGAACACCGTGAAGCCTCACAATTTCCTTCACGTAAGAATTTGCAAGCTTCTCCATAGACCATTTCTCCTTGGCTGCTATGAAATGCGCACTCTTAGTGAATCGATCAACGACCACCCAAATCATGTCGTGACCATTCATTGTTCCGGGCAGTTTAGTGACAAAATCCATAGCAATGTCTTCCCACTTACCCATAGGCACATGCAATGGTTCTAAACTCCCGTACGGTTTCTGATGTTGTGTCTTTACTCTCGCACAAGTCACACACTCAGCCACATACTTTGCAACATCAAGCTTCATCGTCGGCCACCAGTAGTAGGGTTTCAGGTCCCTATACATTTTAGTGCTACCGGGATGAATCGAGTACATGGTCTTGTGAGCTTCTTCCATCAGAAGATCTCTGACTCCTCCTATCTTAGGTATCCAAATCCAATCTTGGAACACCTTCAGTCCATGACTGTTTACACCGAATACCAACGTTTTGCCCAAATGTTCCTCCTTTCGGTCATTCTTTTCAGAAGCTTCCTCTTGAGCTTTCTTTATACTTTCCACAATGGTCGAGACAACTTCAATTCTCAATGCTCTTGGCCTTTTCCTTTCAAGATTGACTTTCCGACTGAGAGCATCAGCAACAACATTAGCCTTACCGGGGTGGTAAAGTATCTCGCAGTCGTAGTCCTTGAGCAATTCTAGCCAGCGTCGTTGCCTCATATTCAATTCTTTCTGATTAAAGAGATACTGGAGACTCTTATGATCAGTAAAAAGTTTGCACTTCGTGCCATAGAGGTAATGCCTCCATATCTTCAGAGCAAAAACTACTGCTGCCAACTCCAAATCATGAGTCGGGTAGTTCTTTTCATGCTCCTTCAGCTGTCGAGACGCATATGCTATCACCTTTTCTCTTTGGGTCAAAACACAACCCAATCCAACCCCAGACGCATCGCTATAAACAGCGTAGTCTTCAACTCCATTGGGTAGAGAAAGTATCGGTGCCTCGCATAGCTTCTTCTTTAGCTTCTCGAATGCTTCTTTATGCTTATCACTCCAAGCATAAGTAGCTCCTTTGTGGGTCAAAGCTGTTAATGGACTAGCGATCGAAGAAAAACCTTGGATAAACCTTCGATAATATCCGGCTAATCCCAAAAAGCTTCGGATCTCCGTGGGACTTTTCGGTTGTTCCCATTTCATCACAGCTTCGATCTTCGCTGGATCAACCATTATCCCTTCTTGGTTGACCACGTGACCCAAGAATTGGACTTTACGAATCCAAAAATCACATTTGTAGAACTTTGCATACAGCTTCTCCTTCTTCAAGACTTCTAACACTTCTCGCAAGTGTCTGCCATGCTCCTCTTGGCTTTTCGAATAAATCAGAATGTCATCTATGAACACTATCACAGATTTATCTAGGAACGGATTACAAACTCTGTTCATTAAATCCATGAATGCTGCTGGAGCATTGGTTAGTCCAAACGACATAACCAAAAACTTGTAGTGTCCATATCGGGTTCTGAATGCAGTCTTCTCTATATCCTGCTCTCTTACTTTCAGCTGATGATATCCTGACCTTAGGTCGATCTTCGAGAAATAGCTCGAACCTTGCAAATTGATCAAACAGGTCATCAATCCTTGGCAACGGATATCTATTCTTTATTGTTGCCTTATTCAGCTCTCGGTAATCAATGCACATTCTCATACTTCCATCTTTCTTCTTCACAAATAACACCGGAGCTCCCCAGGGCGATGAACTAGGTCTAATGAAACCTTTGTCCAATAACTCCTGAAGTTGCATCATCAGCTCCTTCATCTCCGTCGGTGCTAATTGATAAGGTGCTTTTGCTATTGGCGTTGTCCCTGGCAACAAGTTTATTCTAAACTCCACTTGTCTATCATGCGGTAATCCAGGAAGATCTTTGGAAAATACTTCCGGATAATCACACACAACAGGAATATTCTGCATCACCTTCTTTTCCTTCTTAGCATCGATCACGAATGCTAAATATGATGTACATCCCTTGGTCAAACATTTTTTGGCTTTCATTAGGGAAATGATTCCAGAATTCACTCTGCGTTTGTCCCCATACACCATAAACGAATCTTTCCCAGGCGGGTTTACTTTAACTATCTTCTTCTTGCATAAAATTTTGGCATCATTGGTGCTAAGCCAATCCATTCCAAGCACGATGTCGAAACCATTAAGTTCGATAGACAATAATTCCTCGTGGAACTTATTCCCATTCAGATCAATTAAGATGTTTTTCATACGATGGCTAACAGGTACAAACTTTCCACTAGCAACTTCGACTAATAAGGCATTATCTAGTCTATCAACAGGCAAAGCTAGTTTTCTACCAAATTCATGCGATATAAAGGAGTAGTTGGCTCCAGAATCAAATAAAATTTGGGCAGGCAAATTGTTAACGAGAAAGGTACCTGAAGCGACATCAGCTTCATCTTTAGCAGCTTTTAGTGTCATCTGGAATGCTCTCGCCTTCAGCTTTGGCGGAATGTTGGGTCTTGCTGCTTCTTTCTTCTTAGGGCAGTCCCTCGACATGTGACCCTCCTCACCACAACCATAGCAAACTTTCTTGGTAAGTGTGCATTCGTTGGCATAGTGCCCTGGCTTTCCACATTTGTAGCATGTGGCCACCACTTCACACTTCCCATGATGCTTCTTCTTACATTTGTCGCACCATTTCGCTTCGCCTCCACTTCCCCTCGAACCAGACTTCGAGAACTTGTTTTTCTTGTTGGACCCTGAAGTTCCATCGAACTTCCTCTTTTCACCAACATCTATCCTTTCCAAACCCTTTTCCTTTCTGCTGGGCCTCCACATTCTTAGCTGCACGAACAACCGTTTTCAGAGTAGTTTCCATCTTGACTGTCGGACCAAAGTCGGCAGGCAGTCCATTAGCAAACCTCTCAATCTTGGAGAGTTCCATTGGCACCAGGTACGGAAATAACTTCATTTTCTCAGTAAATGCAGTAGCATAGTCATCTATGCTCATCCTCCCCTTCTTCAAGTTTTGGAACTCATTGTTCAGATCAATCAGATCTATCTCTAAACAATACTGCACCCTTAGTTGTTCCAAGAACTCCTCCCATGACATTTTCAGGGCTTCTCCTCGTGGCATAGTATCTGCCAACAACTTCCACCAACTCAATACTCCAGTCTTCAATTGTCTAACTGCAAAGACGGTCTTTTGTTTGTTAGTACAGTTGCAACTTTCAAATACCGTCTCCATTTCGGAGATCCAATCCATTATTTCAACAGGCTTTGGGCTTCCAGAAAGACTTGGCGGCTTGGCGCCCAAGAAGTTCTTGTACATTCGCCCATCCTTGTTGTTTCTCCTTTGCGGGTCGTTCCTTCGTTCTCCTTGAGTCCCAACTTGACTCATAATGCGACTATTGTTCCCTTCCTCCGATTGCTCGGGAATCAATTCAGGTTCCTCAATAGGTATGATAGGTTTGTCCCTATTATCATGCAACATCTGTCGCATCTCATCCCTTCGTTCGGCTAGCATAGCCCGAATCATGGCTTGCACCCCAGCCATTGTTATTGGTTCTGGTGCTGCTGCTACAACGGGTATTTGCTCAATCACTGGCGGTTGATTCCTGTTTTCATCTGCGTTTCCAACGCCACTCCTTGTTCTCACCATTTTTGATCTACACACCGAATAAGGTGAAATTAGATCCTCATTCACGATAGATATTCAAATCATCCTTATCACTCCGAAACGATTACATGCTAGTTCTGATATCGTATACATACGCTTAGAATCCTAAACACATAAACCTTCAGATCCGGTAAGCAAAGAAACCGTAGATCCTAACAAATAATATCATATATGGCAACATATAACATTTAGCACATAAAAGCATTTTAGGCAACTTTCCTAAAATAAACTAGTGCTCGTGTCTAAAATCCAATAGACACACATCTCAAAATTCTACTTAGCATTCTAAGTTTAAGTCTATAAATCCTACAAATTCCTAGTTCGCTTAAACTAATGCTCTGATACCAACTGTGACATCCCCAAAATCACGGCCAGAAAAGACCGATTTCATTTATGCTTTTTAAAATAATTTCAGAGTAAATCCTTTTGATTTAAAAGTGTTACGGAATTTGTTCCCAAAAAAAAAACATGATAAAATAATATTTATCAAAGCATTTCATCAAGAGATGCATTTTCATTATATAGTCAAAACTCGGGATGTCATGTTCCGATACAGACCATAAAGCATAAACTATAACATTACAAGTCATTCAACAAATATATACATATACAGACTTGTAAACAAAACAACTCGATGATTCATCCATCTTACGCCCTTGCACCACTTCCTGTAATACAAATAAAACTGAGTGGGTCAGGCTTAGGAGCCTGGTGAGCATATAGGGTTTTCAACTCACAATAAATAAATTATATTTAATTTCACCAACCAATCACTATCCCGATTACCCATTCCCGTTGTCCTCACTTTACGTCCCTAAAATAACATCTATCTCAAGGGACCTAATCTAGGATTTTCATCGGGACGGACATTACTGTTAAGGGGTTTCCTCAACAATAGATATCCTAAAGGCAACCATGAGGGGGATAGAGTACACCGGTGAACACATCGTTCACAACACCTACAGGTTATGAACCTGCTAGCGTTCCACTGGACTGTCTAGAAAGAGTCCGTGGTCGTTATCCATACTCCGCTGAATAACTAGATCAACAACAACAACAACATCGAGGCCTCTCATCTGTTTATTACACACCAACTATCTACCCATGTTCTACCTAACATATTAGTAGATAAAAATATATATTTTCATACATAGTTTAAAACCTGTATATCATTTTCATTCAATACATATTCCACATAACAGATGAGGCACACCCACATAACACGTATTTCATAGAAAGTAAATCAGATCTATGAGATAGAAGAGAATGAATATACATTCACACTTATAACAACAAAATTATACACATAAACAACAATATACTTAATACACTCAAACCATACTTGTATTATTATCGTGTTTATGAAAGGTAGTATACACTCACTTGATCAGAAGACGATCAGACAACACTACGGCTTGTAGAAGTAGTATCTCTCCGCAGATCTGGAAGATCTTCACAAAAATCGAACTTCTCGCGGGCAGAGCTTCGGCTCGGGAATCACGCTCTTCGGGATTCTCGGGGCTTCGGATCTTGCTTCGGGACTCGGGAATGATACCGGGGCTTCGGGGTACTTCTGGCACGCAAATCGATGCAAAACGGGAGAGAGAAGAGAGAAAAATAGCAAAGGAGTCGGCTGCCCTCGCATCCTATTTATAGGAGGCTGGAGCCTCGGAGTACGCGGGGCGTACTGCCTCAGAATCGTCATTGCTTACGTATCCGAAGAACTCGAGTGCGAGGCGTGTCATGCTTCGCTGTACGCGGGGCGTACGCTAGTACGCTGGGCGTACTTCGGATGAGTCTGATGATTCCTCTTCGGATAATGCCGGATTTAATAATTAAATTTAATTATTAATTATTTAATAAACTTCGAAAATTCATATTTTCTTCATACGAACTCCGTTTTCGACGTTCTTTATATCCACGCGTAGGTGAGACTATGCTCTACAACTTTCGTTTAGACTCCGTCGGCTAATATTGACTTTATTTTTATTATTTATTTTTAATAAGTCAGGACAGAAAAACTTCGTTATAAATTCATAACTTTTTCGTTTGACGTCCGTTCTTGCCTAACTTTTCATCGCTTCGATACCAACAACGAGATCTTCGATTCTCGTTTAGATTGTTTCGGCTAAAAACCGCTCGATCTCAAATCGAGTATTTCAGGCTGCATACCGCTAAGTCGAAACTTCAGAAAATCGTAACTTCCTCATACGAAGTCAGATTTGGGCGTTGTTTATATATCCGGAAACCTCGTTTCAACTACTACAACATTATCCAAAGATATCAAGTTTATTTTACACTTAAATTTTGACGCTTATTTTTATTCTTAATTAATCCAACCACATAATTAAGCAATTAAGCACAAAACACATAATACTCAAATAATACACTTCTATTATTTCAAAACGGGTTACAAAGGTTAACCTAGACTATTTGTCACACCCCCGAATCAGACGGCGGAAACGTCCGAGGGGTGTCGTGACTTAATTGAATACCATAACATTGAATATATATGAAACATAACAACATTCGTCACCATGCATTAATATAGTACAACCGATAAAGTTTACATGAAGCACATTGTTTAAACATTACATTCCCAAAAATAAATTGTTCGACTCGTTAATAAGTAAACTGCAAGCCATCACTGAGTACATTTTCCTTTTATTCACTGGTTACCTGAGAATACAAGTATTTTGAAAAACGTCAACATGTGAAATGTTGGTGAGTTCATAAGCGGTATTTGAAAATCAATGTTTTGTATCATTTTGAAAACCACCAGAAAATCCGATATTTTCTGAAAGAGCTTTTGAAAACATTTGTGAAGATCCATAGGTATGCTTGTTTGTTTCTATAGTTGTAAGAAAATTGTTCATCAAAATTATGTACGTTTTGAAAATCGTGTGTATTGAAAAACCCTAGGAAAACCCGATGTTTTCCTAATTCTTTGAATTCCATGAAGTAAACATAAAACCATTGCAGCGCGTGAAGTCAGTAATTCCAGGCGACGTCGGATTATTTTTGCGCATGATTAATTGCTATAAACACGCGTTACACAAACGACCTGTTTATAACTATACTAACGATCCCGTAGGCGTCGTCCGTACTAATCACGTTATCCGACCGCCCTGACTTCTTGTAGTCCCACATCCGAAGAGAAAAAGGGCACGAAGACCACGATGACTCCATTAACCGGTTGGGGATAAAAAGGGTACGAGGGGTCCTTGAACCGCCTCGCATGAAATACCGACTTTACTAGCAATACCATAGGACCCTTGGGGACCAATAGTATAAATGCCATTGAAAGTCCTTTTACGCTGCATTAGATCATGTAAGATCCAACAACTCGTAAGGTAGGAGTCTTCGGGCCTTAAGATCAGGTCATTGGGCTAGCTAGGCCCAACAAACAAGATTTTACACTTTGGGGCCCAAAGATGGTGCGTAGACGTCTGTGCACTCTCGCGTGTGTGTTGAATTACCAAATGTTTTCGTGTATGAATCGAGTTATCGTCGTGTTAGTATTTACGGATTGTTATTGATTCGAGACCGAATCAATTTGTTTAACAACGATTTTTGGTATTGTTGTGTATTGTATTACGTAGGTAGTCGCGGTGCCAATATTTGATCAAGTTGCGTGTATTGAATTAGCCTTGAAAGTTTTCTATTTTCAGCCCATCATTGTTTGTAAAATTTACTTTTTCAACCCTCTAATTAAATAACTTTCCGGTTTGGTCCTTAAATCATTTTTCTTGACATTTTAACACCAAAAATTATTGAAATTAATATTTTTCAGCATATTTTTCATTGAAAACAGTTTAATTCCCTGAAATTGCAGTTTTCTCGGTTATAACCCCTCTTTTTCGCAGTTTTTACAATTTTGGCCCAAATTGGAAATTTTTTGCAACTTTGGTCCTTTTTAAATTTGAAAAGCATTTTAAACCTTTGAAAAGTACTTGGAACACTAGTAGTCCACTGTTTTACAGAAAAACACAGTTTTGGCCCTCCAAAACAGAAAATTTCGCATAATGGGCCCTATTGGGCCGAAATTGTCATTTTTAGCCCATTAAGCTTGAAATTTATATTTTTAATCCTCCATATGAATATATTTCCAGAAAAGATTTTATTGAAACTGTTTTGACACTCGTCATCCATCAGAATTCGTGATATGTCATTTTGGGCCCTTTAACTTTATATTTTTAACATTTTATGTCCAAAAATTTAGTTTTTAGCCCAAAGAAAATGTTATTAAGCCATTTAGCTATTTTTCTTGGAACACTTTGTAAGTAGAAATATATTTGATGCTAATATCATTTAACATAAAGTATACCTCGATTTTTAGGGGTTTATGGCTAGATCCAACATTATAAACACACAAAATCACACATATAAGCATAGAAATCATACAAGGCATACAAAACACATATAGATCTACACTTTCACTTGTATCCCCCCCCCCCCCACAAAACTCATAAAAACAGAAAGTAGGGGGTATGAAGCTCACCTTAGGGTGTGATTTTGGTTTTTGAAGAAAAGATGGAAGAAAACTTGGTGATTTTTGGCCTTAGCACCCTTTTCTTGAAGATCTCGAGTTTGATGTGCTTGTAGGATGTAAGATCACGATTTTGGCATGAATTAGGAAAAGATTTTGATGACAAAAAGAATCTAAGTCATAGATCCAAGCATAATCTTACCTTAGATGAAGAATTTGTGGAAATATCCTCTTGGAAGCTTCCTAAATTTCGAGATCTTTGAGTGGAGAGGGAGGAAGTGTTCTTGAGTGTTCTTGAGAGAGTTTGTGAGGTGTGTGTGTGTTTGAGATGGACGAGAGTGAGGGAGAGAGAGGGAGAAATAGACCCTTGAGGTGATATGCATGGAGATATGGAATAAGTTGCATGGATATCCAAAAGACAATAATGAGGTGTCAATGGCAAGTCAACTCTTCATCTCTCCTTGGGTTTGGGCCTTGGGCCGAGAGTTTTGAAGGGAAAATGAAAAATTTGGGCTTTTTGCCCCTAAGCCCAATATTAGAGTTAGTTTGGGTGAGTTTCAACCTAAAAGAATGTGGTATGATTTTTACATTTTTGTTGGACTAGTTTAGGTTATTCATGGTTCAAAGCTTTTAACTCATTTCATTCTAGGCCCAATATGGCCCAAAATGTTGAAATAAATTAATGTGAGTCCAATTAGAGCCCAAATTAGGGTTCTAAGCCCATGATAGTCAAATTGGATGCTTATTGGTCCTTTTGGGTCCAATGAGGAAGTCCTAGTCCAAAGTGGACCTAAACAAGAACTTCTAGGGTTTCCAATTGTTTGATGACTATTTGTAGTACTTGTATGATGTATTTGATTGAAGTTTTTGAAGTCATATAATAGGCATCACACATGCTTTTAAGTTTTTGGTTCACATTTTTCTTGAGTTTAGTGATTACAAGACACAAAATTTCTAGTTGTGACATCATCCCCCCGTTAGAGGGAATTTCGTCCCGAAATTCTGTTTGAGAGCTAGATTTGAGAATGCTAGAATATGTGAGGGTACTTTTGCTTCATTTGGTCTTCGCGTTCCCACGTGAATTCTGGCCCACGCTTTGCGTTCCACCATACTTTCACGATCGGGATGCGACTTTGCTTAGTACGCTTCACCTCCCTGTCCATGATTTCAATTAGTTCTTCAACGAACAGGAGATTCTCGTTGATTTCGATCTCGTCAAGGGGAATGATGAGTGTTTCATCTGATAGGAACTTCTTCAAATTAGAGACATGAAACACGGGGTGTACACTGTTTAGCTCTGCGGGTAGTTGCAGTCTGTAGGTTATTGGACCTATTCGGGTGACGATTTCGAAAGGTCCAATGTATCGCGGGTTCAGCTTTCCCCGTTTTCCGAAACGTATAACCCCTTTCTAGGGTGAGACTTTCAACAGTACTCGATCACCGACCTGAAATTCTAAGGGCTTTCGCCGTTTGTCGGCGTAGCTCTTTTTTCGGTCACGTGATGCTTGCAATCGAGCTCTGATTTGAATGATCTTTTTGTGGTTTTGCGAATGATCTCCGGTCTCGTTAGTGCCCTGTCCGACGTATGTGTTCTTGCTAGCTGGGTGTCACCTACTTCAGCCCAACATAACGGTGATCTACATTTACGCCCGTACAGTGCTTCGAAAGGAGCCACCTTGATGCTCGAATGATAACTATTGTTATATGAGAACTCGATCAAAGGTAGGTGGGTATCCCAAGACCTCCCAAAGTCTATCACACATGCACGAAGCATATCTTCAAGCGTTTGAATGGTTCGCTCACTTTGACCATCCGTTTGTGGGTGATACGCGGTGCTCATGTCGAGATGAGTTCCCATTGCCTGGTGGAGTGATTGCCAAAAGCGCGAAGTGAATCTACTGTCCCTGTCCGAGATAATAGACACTGGTACTCCGTGGAGTCTCACGATCTCCCGAATGTACAAACGTGTCAGTCTTTCCATCTTGTAGGTTTCTTTTATAGGCAGGAAATGGGCAGACTTCGTCAGTCGGTCGACTATTACCCATATGGTGTCCAGTCCGTCCGACGTCTTGGGTAGCTTGGTCACGAAATCCATAGAAATCCCCTCCCATTTCCACTCAGGGATTACCGGTTGCTGTAACAATCCTGAGGGTTTCTGGTACTCCACCTTTACCTTGGCGCACGTAAGGCACTTACTAACGTAGGTCGCAATTTCCGCCTTCATGTTAGGCCACCAATAGTGTTGTTTAATGTCCAAATACATCTTGTCTGAACCGGGATGAATGGAGTATCGTGTCTTGTGGGCTTCCTTCATAACAACCTCCCTAAATCCTCCGATTTTTGGGACCCAAATTCGGTTCATGAAGTAGTACACTCCATTCTCCCTTGTCTCTAGGTTCTTCTCCATCCCGCGTAATGCCTCGCTAGCTCTATTTTCCATTTTCATAGCCTCCGACTGGACTGATGCAATTTGAGTGGCCAGATGAGATTGAATGGTTATCGAGAGAGTTTTCGTACGACGATTAGAGTACTCCTTCCGACTTAATGCATCAGCTACCACGTTGGCCTTGCCTGGGTGGTACTTGATCTCACATTCGTAGTCGTTTAACAATTCAACCTATCTTCGTTGTCTCATGTTCAGCTCCTTCTGGTTCAAGATGTGCTGGAGACTCTTGTGGTCCGTGAAGATGGTGCACTTTGTACTGTACAGGTAGTGCCTCCAAATTTTCAGAGCGAAGACCACGGCTCCCAATTCTAGGTAATGGGTCGTGTAGTTTACTTCGTGCGTCTTTAGTTGGCGGGACGCGTATGCTATCACTCTTCCACGTTGCATGAGAATGCAACCTAAGCCCTGATTCGACGCATCACAGTAGACTACAAAATCTTCCGTTCCTTCAGGTAGAGATAGTACGGGAGCGCTATAGAGAGCTTGCTTCAAGGTTCGAAACGAAATCTCTTGTTTGTTTGTCCATTTGAATGGTACGCCCTTTTGCGTAAGCGAGGTAAGTGGCTTGGCGATCTTAGAGAAGTTTGGAATGAATCTCCTATAGTAGCCTGCTAGACCCAAGAATTGACGAATTTCAGTGGGCGTGGTCGGAGTTGCCCATCCTTCCACGGCTTTGACCTTAGAGGGATCCACATGAATTCCGTCTTGGCTAACTATGTGGCCTAGGAAGTTCACATTCCGGATCCAGAACTCACACTTAGAGAGTTTGGCGTAAAGCTTTTCCGATCGCAGAGTTTCTAGGACTTGTCGGAGATGTTGGCCATGCTCTTCTTTACTTCGAGAATAGAGGAGGATGTCATCGATAAACACAATGACGAAGTTGTCAAGGAATGGTCGGCAGATTCGATTCATTAGGTCCATAAATGCGGCAGGTGCATTTGTTAGACCGAAGGGCATTACGACGAATTCATAATGTCCGTAGTGGGTTCGGAAAGCGGTTTTAGGAATATCCTCTTCCCGGACTTTGAGTTGGTGGTATCTGGACCGTAGATCTATTTTAGAAAAATAACTAGCTCCTTGAAGTTGGTCGAATAGATCATCGATTCGTGGAAGTGGGTAGCGGTTTTTAACAGTGAGTTTATTTAACTCTCTGTAATCGATGCACATTCTAAAAGATCCGTCCTTCTTTTTGACAAAGAGCACTGGAGCTCCCCATGGCGAGTAGCTAGGTCGGATAAATCCCTTGTCCAGAAGCTCACTGAGTTGGCTGGACAATTCCTGCATTTCAGCAGGAGCCAACCGATAGGGTGATTTAGCGAGAGGAGTTGCTCCTGGAACGAGGTCGATTCTGAACTCAACCTGTCTCTCTGGGGGTACTCCCGGAAGATCTTCAGGAAACACGTCTGGAAATTCACACGCTACCGGGATATCTTGAATGTTAGTCTCTTCCTTGGTCTTATCCACTATGTGAGCCAAGAACGTCAAGTTGTTCTTTCGTAGATGTTTTTGTGCCTTGATGCACGAGATGAGGCGAAGATTCATGCTAGGCTTGTCTCCGTAAATTACTAGGGTTTCGTGATTTGGGAGACGAAGGCGAACGGCCTTCTCGTGGCACATAATTTCAGCATGGTGGGGGCTTAACCAATCCATGCCGATGATCACATCGAAACTCCTAATTGATACTGGCATTAGGTCTACTCGAAAGACGTGTTGGTTAAGGGTTAGGGTACATCCGATGTAGATTTCCCCATTGGATCCGGTTTTCCCATTGGCCATTTCCACCGTATAGGTTTCATTTAGCTTCTGGGGTTGTTGTTTTAATAAATGTTTAAACTTCTCGCTTACGAAACTTCGCTCCGCTCCGGTGTCAAATAAGATGCATGCATAAGTGTGGTTTAGGAGAAACATACCGGTCACAACTGCGGGGTCCTGAACTGCCTCACCCTGACCCATAGTCAGCATCCTTCCTGCTCCTCTGTTTCCTGAGTTGTTGTTGTTAGGGCAATCTCGGTGGAAATGCCCCGTCCTTCCAGACCCGAAGCAGGTGTGGCTAGGCCCTGCATTATTGCCGCCGACATTTGTGTTGTTGTTGTTGCGATGGTTGTTGTAGTTGTTTCCCTGATTTTGGTTCTAGGGAGGGTAAGTCCTGCAGTGTGTCCCCTTCGGTTGCAACTGGTGCAATGGAATTCCCTACATTCGCCGTGATGATGGAGACCGCACTTGTTGCACTTGGGAAAATTACCGGAATAGGGTCTTGAAGCATTTGAAGCAGCTGAGGCTGGAGCATGTGGTGTGGCTGGAACCGGTGTGGTGACAGCGTTAACTGCCACTGTCTGCTGCTTTTTAGAGGTCTCGGGGCCCTGACGTCCCTTCCTCTTGTTGTTCTTCCCCTTCTTGTCATCACCTTCCTTTTTCTTCTCAGCCTCCACTGGCTTTTCGCCCTTCTTGTTGTTATGATCATACAGCCTCTTCGCCAATCTTTTCGCACTGTCAAACGTTTCCGGGTTTGCAGCTATTACGTTTCCTTGAATGGGTGATGTTAGTCCCCAGATGAATCGCTCAATCTTCTTTCCTTCCGAGGTGATCATACCCGGGCACAGCAGAGATAGTTCACTAAATCTCGATATGTAGGCATCGATATTCGCATTCTGCACAGTGAGGTTCCATAGCTCTTGCTCCATCTTCTGTATTTCGCCTCGTGGGCAGTACTCAGCCATTAACATTTCTTTCATTTATGTCCATGGCATAGAGTTGGCTACAGGGAGCGTCATGGCTTCCACGTGTCCGTTCCACCAGGTGAGTGCTTGGTCCACAAAAGTGCAGGCTGCGAACTTCACCTTCATCTGCTCAGGACAATCGCATATCTCGAATACCGACTCCACCTTTTCAATCCATCGTTTCAGAGTGATCACCCCTCCAGTGCCGTTGAAAGTTCGTGGTTTAGCGTTTGTGAAGTCCTTGTAGGTACATGTTTTGGTAGATCCTTGGTTCATCCCGTTGTTCGAACTTCCTGCCCCTTGTCCGTTGCCTCCTCCATTATTCCCCTGATGGAGTTGTGCCATAGCTACGGTGACCGCAGCAGACACGGCTGCCTGGAATGCAGTGGAGTCAACCTCGGGTGGAGTTGGTCCTGGGTTTCCGCGAGTAGGTCGGAGAGGCATCTTCTTGTCACGAAACGGAAAGATGTTGGGTGTACGTGGTTTCCGTGAGGTTGTGGTCCTACTGACTAGGTGTATGGCACGAACTTAAGTACTTCTATCATTTAGCATACAATCATAGATTCGCAACACATAGCAAAACACGTAAAAGTTTACTAATATTATCCTATGCCTCTTCCACTATTGCAGACTAAACAGACATTCTCTTTTTGGTGATAAGGGGTATAGTTTTAGGTTCCCTAGCTATCCCGATCTCATCAAAACGTGTGTTAGTTATACTTTGGAGAGAGTGTAGTTGATCAGGCTACATCCACTCCTTGATACCACTAAGAACAGTCCTGAAGTAACCGAGATACTAGCATTATTTTTTTTGGTTCGGCGTTATGTTCTTATTCCTAATGCAAGCAAGGGTGTTTTATTTACTTGTTTTGTTCAGAGTTATGTTAGTCCCTCTTTTTGGTTTATAGTTGCATATCAATGTGTGGCTAGACATGCTAGTTCACTATAAACAAAGCTCTGATACCAACCTGTCACACCCCCGAACCAGACGGCGGAAACGTCCGAGGGCTGTCGTGACTTAATTGAATACCATAACATTGAATATATATGAAACATAACAACATTCGTCACCATGCATTAATATAGTACAACCGATAAAGTTTACATGAAGCACATTGTTTAAACATTACATTCCAAAAATAAATTGTTCGACTCGTTAATAAGTAAACTGCAAGCCATCACTGAGGACATTTTCCTTTGATTCACTGGTTACCTGAGAATACAAGTATTTTGAAAAACGTCAACATGTGAAATGTTGGTGAGTTCATAAGCGGTATTTGAAAATCAATGTTTTGTATCATTTTGAAAACCACAAGAAAATCCGATATTTTCTGAAAGAGCTTTTGAAAACATTTGTGAAGATCCATAGGTATGCTTGTTTGTTTCTATAGTTGTCAGAAAATTGTTCATCAAAATTGTGTACGTTTTGAAAATCGTGTGTATTGAAAAACCCTAGGAAAACCCGATGTTTTCCTAATTCTTTGAATTCCATGAAGTAAACATAAAACCATTGCAGCGCGTGAAGTCAGTAATTCCAGGCGACGTCGGATTATTTTTGCGCATGATTAATTGCTATAAACACGCGTTACACAAACGACCTGTTTATAACTATACTAACGATCCCGTAGGCGTCGTCCGTACTAATCACGTTATCCGACCGCCCTGACTTCTTGTAGTCCCACATCCGAAGAGAAAAAGGGCACGAAGACCACGATGACTCCATTAACCGGTTGGGGATAAAAAGGGTACGAGGGGTCCTTGAACCGCCTCGCATGAAATACCGACTTTACTAGCAATACCATAGGACCCTTGGGGACCAATAGTATAAATGCCATTGAAAGTCCTTTTACGCTGCATTAGATCATGTAAGATCCAACAACTCGTAAGGTAGGAGTCTTCGGGCCTTAAGATCAGGTCATTGGGCTAGCTAGGCCCAACAAACAAGATTTTACACTTTGGGGCCCAAAGATGGTGCGTAGACGTCTGTGCACTCTCGCGTGTGTGTTGAATTACCAAATGTTTTCGTGTATGAATCGAGTTATCATCGTGTTAGTATTTACGGATTGTTATTGATTCGAGACCGAATCAATTTGTTTAACAACGATTTTTGGTATTGTTGTGTATTGTATTACGTAGGTAGTCGCGGTGCCAATATTTGATCAAGTTGCGTGTATTGAATTAGCCTTGAAAGTTTTCTATTTTCAGCCCGTCATTGTTTGTAAAATTTACTTTTTCAACCCTCTAATTAAATAACTTTCCGGTTTGGTCCTTAAATCATTTTTCTTGACATTTTAACACCAAAAATTATTGAAATTAATATTTTTCAGCATATTTTTCATTGAAAACAGTTTAATTCCCTGAAATTGCAGTTTTCTCGGTTATAACCCCTCTTTTTCGCAGTTTTTACAATTTTGGCCCAAATTGGAAATTTTTTGCAACTTTGGTCCTTTTTAAATTTGAAAAGCATTTTAAACCTTTGAAAAGTACTTGGAACACTAGTAGTCCACTGTTTTACAGAAAAACACAGTTTTGGCCCTCCAAAACAGAAAATTTCGCATAATGGGCCCTATTGGGCCGAAATTGTCATTTTTAGCCCATTAAGCTTGAAATTTATAATCTTAATCCTCCATATGAATATATTTCCAGAAAAGATTTTATTGAAACTGTTTTGACACTCCTCATCCATCAGAATTCGTGATATGTCATTTTGGGCCCTTTAACTTTATATTTTTAACATTTTATGTCCAAAAATTTAGTTTTTAGCCCAAAGAAAATGTTATTAAGCCATTTAGCTATTTTTCTTGGAACACTTTGTAAGTAGAAATATATTTGATGCTAATATCATTTAACATAAAGTATACCTCGATTTTTAGGGGTTTATGGCTAGATCCAACATTATAAACACACAAAATCACACATATAAGCATAGAAATCATACAAGGCATACAAAACACATATAGATCTACACTTTCACTTGTATTCCCCCCCCCCCCCACAAAACTCATAAAAACAGAAAATAGGGGGTATGAAGCTCACCTTAGGGTGTGATTTCGGTTTTTGAAGAAAAGATGGAAGAAAACTTGGTGATTTTTGGCCTTAGCACCCTTTTCTTGAAGATCTCGAGTTTGATGTGCTTCTAGGATGTAAGATCACGATTTTGGCATGAATTAGGAAAAGATTTTGATGACAAAAAGAATCTAAGTCATAGATCCAAGCATAATATTACCTTAGATGAAGAATTTGTGGAAATATCCTCTTGGAAGCTTCCTAAATTTCGAGATCTTTGAGTGGAGAGGGAGGAAGTGTTCTTGAGTGTTCTTGAGAGAGTTTGTGAGGTGTGTGTGTGTGTTTGAGATGGCCGAGAGTGAGGGAGAGAGAGGGAGAAATAGACCCTTGAGGTGATATGCATGGAGATATGGAATAAGTTGCATGGATATCCAAAAGACAATAATGAGGTGTCAATGGCAAGTCAACTCTTCATCTCTCCTTGGGTTTGGGCCTTGGGCCGAGAGTTTTGAAGGGAAAAGGAAAAATTTGGGCTTTTTGCCCCTAAGCCCAATATTAGAGTTAGTTTGGGTGAGTTTCAACCTAAAAGAATGTGGTATGATTTTTACATTTTTGTTGGACTAGTTGTGACACTATTATATCAACATTAATGACAGGCCCAGAAACACAGGCGTTACACATACTCTCCACCTTAGAATGATTCCGTCCCTGGAATCACACATCAACAAACAACTGCGGATAGCGACCCATCATGTCACTCTCCGTCTCCCAGGTGAGATTCGGCCCATTCGTGTGTTTCCATCGGACAAGCACTAACTCGACCATCTTGCGTCACAACTTCTTAGTCTTTCAGTCAACGATTGCCTCTGGTTCTTCAATCAACCTTTTGTTCTCATCGATTCTCAACTCCGAAAGTGGAATCACGTCGGGAACTTCCCCCGTGAACTTCCTCAAATAACACACATGAAAAGTGTTACGAATTCCATTCAGTTCTTCTGGTAGTTCGAGCTTGTAAGCTTGGTTCCCAATCCTCTGAAGAACTTTAAACGGTCCAATAAACCTTGGACTCAACTTTCCCCTTTTACCAAATCTTATAAGTCCCTTCCACGGTGAGACTTTAAGCAAAACTGAATCTCCAATTTCAAAAGTCATCGGTCTTCGCTTTTTGTCAGCATAGCTCTTTTGACGATCCTGAGCTGCTAACATTCTTTCCTTAATTATTTTCAACTTTTCAGCAGTTTGATGAACCATCTCCGGTTCCATAAACTGCTTTTCCCCAGCCTCAAGCCAACAAGACGGCGCACGACACTTCTGTCCATACAAAGCTTGGTAAGGTGCCATCTTAATGCTCGAGTGAAAACTATTATTATAGGAAAATTCTACCAAAGGTAAATGTTCATCCCAGTTACCTAGGAATTCCAAGGTACATGCTCTCAGCATATCTTCAAGCGTTTGTATACTCCAGCTCATGGCTATATAAAGAGAAGACCAAGATGTGGCATGATAAGAGGATCAAAGATAAACAAATTCATGAAGGCCAAAAAGTGTTGCTTTTCAACTCAAGACTAAAGCTTTTCTCGGGAAAACTCAAGTCACGGTGGGATGGGCCTTTTATAGTGAAGACGGTGTTTCCACATGGTGCTATAGAGCTATTATCAAGAGATGGCACGCCTTTCAATGTCAATGGTCATAGGGTTAAAAAATATGAAGAAGGAGTCCCCCGGAATGAAGGAATGGAAGAGCTGTTGTTGCTGGAAAAGATTGCAGCCACGTAGAAGGGGAGGAGTCCAGCTAATGACTCCCTAAAAAGAAGCGCTTCTCGGGAGGCAACCCGAGTTTCAAGTTTGCATTTCTTTCCTTTTCTTTTACTTTATTTTTCTTTCTTTTCTTCATTTATTTTGAGAACATAACTGCTTGAGGACAAGCAATGCTTAGAGGGTGGGGTGGATGGTTTAAAAAAGAGAAAATACATAAAAAAATTTCAAAATTGCCACAAAATTTTCAAACTGTAAGGTTTACTCGTCGAGTAGGCACGTATACTCGGCGAGTACCTACCCGAGTAACCCGAAAAAACGCGTATTTGAATATGTACTCGGCGTGTAGATCCTTTCTACTCGGCGAGTAGCCGATTTACACGGGTGAATTATAAGTCTGTAAAAAGTTTTTTTTTTCACCCACTACACCACACACTCGCCGTGCACAGCGTATCCTCAAGCAGAGGGCGATTTTCGCGATTCCAAGTCTCCGATCTCCTACTCGATTTGTATCATTCAACCAAAAAGGTAACATCTTTACACTATAAACTCCTTAAAGGTTTGATCTTTATCATGGATTTGCCCCGATTTTACTTGATTTCGGATTTGGGGGTTTCCTCAAATTCTAGGGTTTCAATTAGCCATAAATTACGTGATATTAGGATGAATTTCTTTATGATTTGTGGTTAGATAGGCCATTACAACAAACCCTTGTGAAAAAATTGGATTATTAACTGCTATATATAGGTCCGAGACAATACAGTCCCGCAGTTCATCCTACCCGCCGAGTAGGTCGTGTACTCGGCGAGTAAATGACTATTCAGACCCACTTTCTTTTTTTTAATTACTGGGTATTGTTTGCTGGTGTGTTTGTTGGTGTTTGTATGCAGAAATCATGTTCAGAAGGGGGCAGTCTTCGCGCGGAGGAATTCAAAATTATATGCCATGGCTTTCCTTTCAACACATAACGTCCAAGTCATCCCAAACCCGGGCTAGAAATAGGTTGGAAGCCCTTAAACAAAAGGAAATTCATCTCCCAAATGCGGTTGATTGGGGTTGGCTGGGCAATGTCGGGTTAGAGGAGGAACTTACACCATATTTGGTGAAAGAGTGTAGTTTGGGGTACACCACCATTACGTGTGATGGGTGGTTACAGTTGTTCAAAATTCAGGAGCCCGTGTATGCTGAGTTGTGCTAGGAGTTTTTTGCTACCATCTCATTCCGAGGTGGTAGTGAATACTACAATCCCAATGTAATCTCTTTTTCTTTGGGTGGACAGTTGCGACAGTGCAGCATTGCTGAGTTCTCGTGGAGGTTGGGAATTTATGATCAAAGCGTGATGATAACAGAAGATTTTGAAGCATTCCTAGAAAACAGCCACAAAGAACTTCCCGAGGCAGTGGTGGCCTCGACATAGTGGAACACAATAGCCAACCGAGTTTATATTCCGTCCACCGCTCAAGAAGGCCACATCCGCTCATCAATCCACCGCCTTATTCACCGATTTGTTGCCAGCACCATCAACCAAAGGAAGGATTGGGACAAGGTCCCAACCCTTGACATCTTCTACTTATGGAGTATCATTTGTACTGCATTGCCAAATTCCTTGCCGAAGGGGCGGTCAAGGAGAAAGTCAATTCAAAAATCAATGGGGGAATGTTTATCACTCGACTGGCCAAGTCATTTGGGATACTTGATCTGCCGCAAGCTGGAGCGCTCACGGTTATTCACCCTCCACCATTCAACACGACATTATATCAGAGGGCAAGGATAGTCGAAAAGTTTGGTGACTCATTCACCATCCCACAAGAAGACGAGCCGACGATTCCGGAGGAGACAGGGAGGCGGGTCAGACAGCGCAGCGAGCGGGTACGAGAAGACCCACCGGTTATTCCGGTGGAGGAAGATAATGATGTACCGCCGCTACCTAGATGACATTGGGCGAGGGGTGAACTACAATAACCAATCTTTTTCAACAGATGAATATCACCCCCAAGGCCCGATCCCGGATATCCATATATCATGACTTGGGATGAGCGGATGAGGAGAAGAGCCGGAGAAGGAGGAAGTGGCACAGGAGGAGCCAATATGGAGGATGAATGATGAAGAATTGTTTTCTTTTATGTTTTTTTTTATGATGTTTTAATTATGTTTGGATAAATGTTAAAACACTTGGATGATGTTTGTTTTGGTGGTTTGATTATTAGTGTTACTTTTAGTTGTTCAATTTTTTTCAGGAAAGAAGATTAGGAGGAATGCTAAGTTGAGGGTCAAGGAGGGATTAAAAGATTTTCAAGAAAAAATGGAGTGTTGTTCTTAGGATTGAGTCCGTGCAAGTTGAGAGTGATGGAGTGTGCTATTACTGAATGAATTAGAAGAGAGGGTTAAGTTGCATTTCCAAACTAGAGTCAAATGAAGCATCAACTGTATTAATTTTTGGAACTGTCAGTTCTACTCGCCGAGTGCACAAATGCTACTCGACGAGTACCTGAGCTATTGCACGATACCGGTCTAAGACAAGAGTTACTCGCCGAGTAGCCTGCTAATTTTCGAATTTCAGAACTATTTTGGGCACTTTCACTGCAACATTTACCCACTTTTTGGGAGGAATTGTCTCTGGAGATATTCTAAAGAAGATTGTTCCTTAAAACTTTCGAGCCGTCAACCACACGAGACGCATGATACCCGAGCCATGGATGAGCTGTTCCCATGGTGAAAGCCAAGAGAAGAAGGAGCTAAAGAAAGGAGTATCAACCTATCAACTGCTACCCCAGGGGAGTTTGTTCCAATTCTCTCTATATTTGCATTTTTATTTTTTGCATAATATGCAATGAGGGCATTGCATAAAATAAGTATGGGGTAGGGGGTTGGTCACATAAATAGAAAACTTAAAATCTTAATTTAGGCTAATTTTAAAATTTTGTTGCATACCAAAAATATTACTTAGAACTTAATTTAGAAAATTTTGGTAAAAGTAAAATTAGGATTCCATGTTAGAATTGTGTTGATAATTGCATGATAACCCAAATGTTTAGTTAAGCCTATATACGTTCTAGTGCATTTGTGGCTTCCTTATTCCAGTGAAATCATGGGACAAAAACACGACCCCGCTCAGCCCGAGGGATGCAATATGTTTAGCAGCCTAAACCTGAAATGTATCCAGGAAGATTGTTATCGTTAGCCAATAAAGGTTGAGGTTGAGCGCCCCTGCTTAAGCATGTAGGGTTTTGAGTGAAAAAAAAAGTGAGTTACATGTTAAAAAAAAGAGAGGATTACAAGAAAAGTTTGAAGAATTTTTGGAGCATCAAAGTCAAATATGAAATTAGAAGATCAAAAATTCCAAGAAGTTCAAAAAAGTTGAAGATACCAAAAATCAATAAAGGTGGTGAATTCAAAAAGATTAAAGATCAAATTACCAAAGGAAGTGAAGAATTCCAAAAGAGCTCCATAATGGTATCGAAAAGTTGTAATTCTAGATTATGTATGCTTGGGTTGCTCAATTAAAAATACCTTGAGGGTAAGAGGTTTTCTGAGGATGGATTCGGAGGGTTGCATAAAATGAGCATAGTTCGGGATGAATGGGTAAGTGTTTATGAGGATTGTGAGTATTTGGAGTATGGGAGGTCCTTAGGAAAAATTTTAGACACAAATGCACGCGTTGCGGTCTTGGCATAATGGCTGGGTTAGATTGGAGTTGTCATATGTAATTCTAATATGTTTAAAATTTAGTTTTGCTTGGGGGCAAGCAAAAGTCAAGTGTGGGGTATTTTGATATGTGCATAATTAGTTAGTTATTTAGTATACATTTTTATTCATTTTTAACTAATTATGTGAATAATATGGACAAAAGGTACTTAATATTGTTTAAATTTTGTTTTCAATCCAAAAGACATGCTTGGGAGTGAAAGGGAGTAAGGAAAAGCAATTAAAGACCAAAGAGTGAACAAAAGTCCATCTACTCGGCGAGTACACGAGACTACTCGGCGAGTCCAGCTGAATATTCTAGAAGATAGCCACGATTCTTGATCTAAGACGGATAACAACGAGTCTACTCGGCGAGTTGGGTCTGCTACTCGCCGAGTACCCCCTGTTTTGAGATATCTATAAAAATCGAACCTTTATCCGAGGGGAACACACTTTTGGCGATTTTTGAAGATCCTTCTGCGATTAAGAGCACTGGAAGACGCTGAGGAATTATAATCTCCAATCTTTTGAAGAATTGAAGCAACTAGGTTAATCATTCCACTTAGCTTTAGGATTTAAGTATGTTTAATCTAGTTGAACTTGCTTTTGTGTGTGATTTTACTGCAACTATGAACTAATTTCGTTTTGTTTCTGTTTGGGGAATACCAAGGAACTCCTATGGTTTAATTCTTAGTTTTGATTAATTGTTTATTGGTGATCTATTAAATTAAGTTTGTTAAAGACCCTTATGCATTAATCACGATTATTTTCTGTTAATTGGAAGACAATTAAGCTGCATGAACATCTCTTAGTTGTTAACCTCATATGTCTATGTGAACACCAATTCATATGCTTAGGATTAATGATTATGAAACTAAAATTAATAAGACAATAATTAGATTAATGTGTGAGCTTGTTTTGAGAAACCATCAAACAAGAGGTTAATTAATTTACTAAATTGATTCACCACTACAAATCTTATTTAATCCAAATCATTCATCTAGGGAATTAATTAGTTTAAACATTTGATCACCGCTTAAATTAGTTAATTGTCTAAGGGCTAGGAGTAATGAACATGAACCTAACCACTTTAATTGGTAGCCAATAACAATTAATCTATCATAAATATAAATAACCATAGGAGTGAATTGGTTGAACCTAAATAGAAACATCTTTATCAAATTTGGTGAATTAGTTGTTTGTTTTAGTCATTTAGTTAATTAAGTATTGCTTAAGTTTCTAGTCTTGAAAAACTAGAAGAAAAACCTTTTACTTTCATTAATTGTTTTAGTTAAAATAAGTTGTTAGTTTAATTTTCCGTTCCCTGAGTTCGACACATTACTTAATAAACTATACCACTAAAAGACAGGTTCACTGCCTTTGTGTGCTAAATATATTAATAAAAGTAGGGAATAAAACAAGTGCATTTTACACACATCATATACTTAATACAAATTTTGTTTTTGCGGCATTAAATGATACTTATTTTTACTAATATTGTTTTGTTTTCTAAGGTTTGATGCAAATTGGAGACACAAAAAAGTATTCTTTGTGCAACTTTGAGTAAAATAAATTCAATTGTATTCAACATCATAGAATACTAAACAATAGGTCCTTTTACAGTTGTGTTTGTGGTGGTTTGACCAACGAACTTTGACCTATTTTTACAAATTGTTACACCTTAAATTTCCTCTGTTCCTTTCAGTCCTACTGTGGGTGATGGCCATTGATTGTGCAAAATCCATTGTATATGGTGTCGTTTGGTCCCAAAATGTGTTATATCCAACATGAACGCTTAAATAAGGTTTGGAAAGGTTGAAATCTCCCAAAAGAGTTTTGATCTGACTCAAATTAGACTAGAAAGGACAGGTGATCGGAAAACGTTTTTGTGACTGCCAGCCTTCCTCTAACGTGATACACTAAAAAAACATGGTGCGGTAATGGTGGAGGTCATGTTTCATGATCGCGACCAGATGTCAAAACCGCAACGTGATCCTGCCATTGGCCACAATACGTTTTTTTGGGTAGCACTGATCGACTTCTATTTCGTAACTTGTTTTTGTAGAACTTTTATGTAATATTTTAGGGTGCTTAGAGGCTTCATGGAAAGTGTTTTCCTCAGTTCATTGCTTCCTATAACTTAGATTTTAGGTAAGTCATATTTTGAGGTTATTAATACATAAGTTGGAGTTTTGCATGTCTTGGTACAATTTGATTAGTCTAGGAACTTGTATGCTACATCATGCTCTGTTTTCTATGTGGAGTATGTGATGAAATAATATGTTCCTCTAATGTGATCAAACTATCTAGGATGTTTTGCATGTTAGATACCATAATGTGGTTAATTGGATGAAATGAAATGTTAGGATCATGTTAGAAGTGAGATGTATTTTGATGTTAATGTTTGATGAGTATGCATGATGTGATTCTAGAATATATTTATCTAAGAATTAGGGTATACATGCTAGTATAGTATAGGAGTTGAAAGTTGTACTATGATTACATGCTTTATTTGATGAATTGTGATGTGATATGCCATGAAATAATGAATATTGATTAAAAATAGTTACATGATAATGAATATAGGAGGAAATAATGTATGACCCTTATGCATGAATTAATAATGAATTAATTAATAATGGGGAATACATGTAGTGCGTAAAGGGTAGTAATGTAACTTTGGAGTGTATCCTATCCGGATTTAGCGGTGACCTATTATGTTAGAAAAATACTAATGACCAAAGAGCTTAATCCAAAGCGTTTTCGAGTGGTATCTACATAACCATTTTGAACATATGGTCCCAACGTGTGAGGACTAGAGTGATGTTGGCTACATAGAGATTTTAGATCAAGGATCACTTTTGAGCGGGGCGTATCTGGTGAAAATACCAAGTTATACCACTCTCGATCAAAAATGCATTGTGCTCATCCATGAAACGTCCGAGTAGTGAACGTGGAGAACCAGATATAATGTTGCGGTGAGAATCGCACCTCACTTAGCGCATTGGGTCGCCAGAACATGTTAGTAGAGAACGAGGTTATTCCTTGGGTGTTAGTGGTTGAATAGACCCTTATTATTCAGTGCACATTATAAGTAATTAAGGCAAAGGAAATAAATTAATAATTACTACAGTGAAATGTCATTTTAATATATGAATTAGATATTGATAATAATAAGCGATGTAAGGTGATTGGTATGAAACATGTTGTGTGAATGTATGTGTGATCGAATAAATTGTATGAAATATGAATGTTTCCATACCTGTTGTACTTGGGATTGACTCACTATGATGTTTCTACCACTTGGTCTTGTTGCGTTTTCCATGCTTGCCTTGCATTGGTATAAGTAGTCAAGGAGTGAGGTTTGGTGAGTTTGGGGCGAACTTTATAGGCAGTTGTTATTTGTCCGTATTGATACCACTTAGATATGTCATGTTGGGTTTCTTGGATTTTGAACCACTCTATTTCCTTAGTGTTTTGGACATGGTTGTTTTTATGTCATGGATGATTATCAAATATTTTAATAAAGTCTTTTGTTTCATTTTAACGTTAAATGATGTTTTAAAAATAAAAAATGTGGTGAGAATCACGGCATAAAAAATATGGTGAGAATCACACCTTGAGGATCACCTTAAGGTACGAGAATAAAAAGTATGGTCTTGATAAGGATTTCACAGAACTTCCTAAAGATATTACTGTAAAGAAAGTCATTGTGTATAATAAGCATTTTGATGAGTCAAGTAAGTTGCTTGCCTCATGTTAGTGACCATGTCCTCCAAACTCCAAAAGGGCTTTGAGAACTAGGGGGTTTGACATAAACTATCAACTTAATAAAATGCTCCAAGATCAAGCTAGGTAAGAATGATTTGAGATCGTAAAGTCCCTCATGTTGTGTAAACATCAAGATGGAGCATTTGTGTGTATGTATTCTCAAAATAAGAAATTTTACATATACAGACAGAAGAATCTAGGTGTCTAGTTTCCGAATGAGTTATCCTTTAAATGATTCTTAACTCACTTTCTAGTTCATACTATCAGTTCATTATGAACTATAATAAGAACAATCTGGATAAAACCTTGATGGATCTACATGACATGTTGAAAGTTGTCAACACGATTTTGTACAAAACTCATAGCTCCAACTCTACTGCTCTTATCTTGGTCGCCATGGATCTACTAAAAGGAAAAAGGTTTCTCATCCTAATGGAAAAGGAAAGAACAAGGTTGGACAATATAAAAAGTTCTTAATAGAAAGTTCGATTTTGATATGGCCTCTGCCACCAATTCTAATGAGGCCATTTGTTTTTACTACAAATAGAAGGGGATTTGGAAACATAGCTGCCCAAAATACCTCGAGGATCTGAAGATGAAAAATGTCAAAGAGTTTGGCATCACATATATGTTTATTATCGAGCTCCATAGTATATCAACTTCTAATTCTTGGGTCGTTGACACTATATGTGGTACTCACATTTTCTTGGATATACAGGGACTAAGGGAAAGTAGGAAGTTGAAGCATGAGGAGCTCAATGTATTCTTGGGAAACAGACGCACTGTATCTTTTACAATGATTGGGGACTACACGATTGTGCTTAGTAATGGTGTTTCTCTTAGATTGTTAATTTGTTACTACTCTCCTGATATGTCACAATACATTATTTCATTTCATGCATTGTTTAAGGATGGTTTTTAGTTTTCATTTGATAATGAAATGGTGATATTTTGGTTTATAAGAATTTTTCTTTTTAATTTAATGTTGTTCCTTAAAATCGTATATATGTTTTGGATAGATCATGTTTGTAGCATTGTCGTCTTGGCAATATAAACAAGAAACGCATCGCCAATAGCCAATCAAATTAGATATTGAAATCATGTGACTTGAAGTTGGATGATGTATGTTATTCTTACTTAGTTTTCAAGATGAAAAAAGCGCTATTCATAGGTAACTGTGAAAGCGACAAGTATTTGTTGGACCTTATACACACAAATGTGTGTGGACTGCTAAGATCTTCCACAAGACATGTCGAATGAAACTTTATAACTTCTACTGATGATTTTAGTAGATATGACTATATTTGTATAATAAAAAAAGTTAGAAACTTTTGAAATGTCAAATATTTTCAAAACAGAGTAGAGAATCAATTTGGCAAGAAGATCAAGATACTCTAATCCGATATGATAGGGTGGAGAATATCTAATCTTGAATATTATGATAATCTAAAGAATTTTGTGATAGTTTCACAATTATCTCCTCCTAAAATTCCACAACTTAGTGGCATGGCTGAGAGAAGAAATCAAATCTTGTTTGGTATGGTTCGATCAATTATGAGTCGAGCTACACTTCTGATAAGTTTATGGGGTAATTCCCTAGAGATAACATCCCACATCTTAAACTTCATACCATCTAATATAGTTTCTAAAATACCCTATCAGATTTGGAGTGAGAAATATCCCTCTCTAGCACATGTGAAAGTCTGTAATTGCAAAGTTTTCGTTCGTCACAAGGATAACAATAAACTGGAACCCAAATAAGAGAAGTGCTACTTTGTTGGTTATCCCTGAAAGTGTTTTGGATACTTGTTTTACAATCTTCCTGAGAACAAGGTGTTTGTGGCATGAAAGGTATTCTTCCTTGAGAATGAGCTCATATCCAAAGAAGCCAGTAGGAGTCTAATTGATCTTGAAGAGATTCAAGAGTTAAATGAAGAATAACCAACATTTTACACTAGAATTAAACCAAATGTCGATGCACCTATGGAGGAAACTAACATATCACCACGTAATCTTTGTAGATCCAATAGACTTCATCTTCGTATTGAGTTTTATGGTTTCCATATTACTACATAAGGAGATGGGCATATTAGTGATGAGTCTCTAGACTGTATGGAAGAATTATCCAACTATAAGGAAGCGATAACACTCGCATAGGCTACCAAATGGAAAGAGTGCATAAAGAGAAAGATTCAGTCTATGTGTGATAACCATGTTTGGAATTTGGTTGATCCTACATCGGGCCTTAAAACCATTAGGTGTAAGTGGATCTTCAAGAAAAAGACTAACATGAATGGGAATGTGCACATTCAAGGCTAGAGTGGTAACAAAGGGTTACACTCAAACTCAAGGGATTGATTATGAGGAAACCTTCTCACTAGTATCTAAGATCAAATCTATTAGGATATTAATTGCCACAACTGCTTTCTATGATTATGAAGTATGACAAATGGATGCAAAAACCGATTTCCTTAACGGAAAACTCACAGAGGATGTGTATATGGAATAACATGTGGGTTTATAGACTTTAAATATCAAAATAGCTAGAGTGTGTAATATTGATAAATCCATTAATGGACTCAACAAGCATCTCGCAACTGGAATCTTTGCTTTCATGAAAAGGTCAAAACATTTTGGATTTTCTAGAAGTGAAGATGAGTCCTATCTATATGTCAAAGCTAGTAGGAGTGGTGTAGTCTTCCTAGTGTTGTATGTTGATGATATAATACTTATAGGAAATTATATCCCATTGTTACAAAGTGTGAATACTTGGATTGGGAAAAATTTTACTATCTAGGATCTAGAAGATGCAGCATATATACTTGGTATAATAATCTATAGAGATAAGTCAAAACATCTAATAGGATTTAGCCAAGGCACATACTTAGATAAGATATTGAAGAGGTTCAAGATGCAATATTCCAAGAAAAAGTTTCTACCCATGCAACATGGCATAAGATTCAGTAAAGATCAATGTTCCAGTACTAGGGAAGAATTAGACAAAATGAATCGACTCTCATATGCATCTACTATAGGATCGATCATGTATGTCATTATATGTACTTAACATGATGTCTTGTATGCTTTGAGCATGGTGAGTCGTTATCAAGACAACCCTGGTGATAGTCATTAGACGGCAGTAAAGAATATTCGTAAGTATCTAAGTATAACAAAAGATGCAGTCTTAGTATATAGAGGTAGAGAAGACTTGAGAGTAACAAGTTACAATGGTGGAAGTTTCTAAAATGACAGAGATGACCCGTGTTCAAAGTCAAGATAGGTGTTCTTAATCAATGGAGGAGAGGTAACTTGGAAAATTTCCAAGCAAAAGACATTGGCATACTATACGTATGAGTCTGAGTATATAGAAACAAGTGAAGTTGAGAAAGTGGTTACATGGTTGAAGAACTTCTTTTATGATCTTGGTGTCATTCCTAGCATCAATGCACTCGTTGAAATCTTCTGTCATAAAGAAGGTGCAGTCTCTTTGACTAAAAAACCTAAGGATCATGGGAAGTTAAGACATATACTCAATAAGTACCATTATGTTCGAAAGTGATTTGAGGAAGGAAACATTATAGTGAATGATTTATCATCGGAGGAAAATCTGGCTAATCGCTTCATGAAACCATTATTGAGGACCAAGCCAGATAGTTACACTAGGTCCATAGGCATTAGCGTTGCAAGTGATTTGACATAATTTTTTTTGTTAGTAGTTTGATAATTTGAAACTTATAATAGTATAAATTGTAACCGATTTGGTGATTATTTTGTGGTGACTTAATAATAAGATGGTTTGCTACCTTTTTTTGTTAATTTAAAAAGATGTTTCATTTAGCATGTATGGAACCAAGTTCCCGATTATTAATTTACTTAAACCTGCATAGTCGGTCATACTCTTGGAAGAAAGTAGTGATTTAAAATTGTCATGAAGTATTAGTAGATTCTCTATAGTAATTTCCAATTGGACATAACATAGAGATTTCAACTAACACTCATGAGTACTCAATGGAGATTTAAGTATTGGAACAACCCACACTTATAGATTACACAATTCATTAAGTCGCAAGTAATTCTAAGATGATAATATCTCTTATTCTTCAAACCGAGATACATGAGGGATTCTGCTTTACAAGTTTTTTATGCATTGGTTTACTCTAACATTGTTTGTAGCCGACAATGATACGACAATATTATAAAGTATGCCCATGCGTGATATGATGTGAATACATAAAATATATAGTCAAAATTTATTTTTTCATTCTTCCCTAACAGTTAAAGCAATATATATGGGCCCCTCGATAATTTGGTGTTGACATATAAAGTGTTTGGCCAAGCCCTAACTGGAATTGATGTGTTTAATTTAGTAGTCTAATGAAGTAGTCACAAAAATGTATCGGGAAAAATAATCTAGAACATTAAGAATGACCCTTATCCATGTCTCAGGTTCATATAGATGTAACACCCTGATCCACAGGTATTAATAATGATATTTTGGTTTGGACTTTTGAGAGCCTACTCGGCGAGTTGGCCTCCCTACTCGTCGAGTAGTAGTGGGTTTGTCCGTGAAGTTTAATGATCTACTCGCCGAGTTCATTATGGTACTCGACGAGTAGATGCTGGCAGATGAAACCCTAGATTTCGGGGCCTTGCACCCTATTGGGTCATTAGCCTCCCTTGGCCTCTCCTTTACAGCTCTTTACCTCCCAAAAACCTTGTTTTGAGTGTGAGTGTGTTTCTTGGTGATTTAAAGCTTGAAGGAGGGATTTGGTGAAGGAATCACTTAAGGAATCATGCTAGAAGAAGCAAAGGACTCGTGGGGATTCAAGATCTACTTCTGTGGAGCACTTTCTGAAGGTATTAAGCTGTCTCTTGGCTCATTTCCACCCAAAACCCTCTTGTGCATGGATTCTAAGAAAGGGCTTTTGTGTTTAAGCCGAGATCTGAAGTTGTAACTTCAGATCTTAACTCCTTTTGGCCTTGAGATGCATAAAGTTATCAGTTGAGCTTAGCATGTGCCTTCCCTCAAGTGTATGACTCCATTCCAAACTTAGATTTGCTATTTTAGGGCCTTAAAGCCTTGCATGCACGTAAAGTTTGCAACTTTACGTGGAAAGCATGCCTCAGGAGCCTAGATCTGTAGTTTGGAAGCATTGCATGGCTCAAAAGAGTCTGTATGGATTGAGATCTGATAGGACTCGGCGAGTCGTAGGGGGAGACTCGGCGAGTCATATGAAGGCAGGCATGGACTCAACGAGTTGGATGAACAACTCGGCGAGCCCGATGAATATTGCTATGAACTCGACGAGTTGGATGAACAAATCGGAGAGCCGGATGAAGATTACCTAGAACTCGACGAGTTGAAGGAATAACTCGGCGAGTCGAGTAAAAGTCCCCCAAATTGTTGGATGTTCGTAGGCGTGTCGAGTGTCAAGCAAGGGAACTCGACGAATGACCTTAGATTATCAATCAAGACCATATGAACTCGATGAGTCACCTCGATGACTCGGCGAGTAGATGTTACCCCGGGAAACTCGGCGAGTCACTAGTTGTACTCGGCGAGTTAGGGTCAACATGGACTGTTGACTTGACCCTGGCTATAGTTGACCAGGATGGACTTTGGGGAAATGACTGAATATTGTATGACACTTTTTAGGCAGTTGCGTGGAGCAGCCCGTGGGGTACATTTGGTCGCAAAGTGTCAGTTCAACATTCGTGACAGGTGAGTCTTCTCACCATACCTATGGGTCTAAGGCATCAAGGCCGGACCATTATGTGATTATGATATATGTGTTAGACATTCTGTGTTTTGTGATTGCTTGTTTGTATGAAGACCCCGGGGGGAGCCCGTGGCATTGGATGCAAGACCATGTGGGGTAGCCCATGGCAGTCCTAGGTGAAGACCATGTGGGGTAGCCCATGGCATTGGATGTAAGGCCATGTGGGGGAGCCCATGGCAGTCCTAGGAAAAGACCATGTGGGGTAGCCCATGGCAGGTTTCATGTATGCATGGCTTACGTGATATGTGTGTAGCTTTTATAGCTAGCAGGATATATGATATGTGGTATGTGTGTATGTGGTATGCTCTGGGAAACTCACTAAGCATTTCGCTTATAGGTTGTTGATTGTTTCAGATACTTTAGAGCCTAAGGGCAAAGGCAAGGTGTGATGATGTGGCGTGCACTCTACCTCTCTTTTTGTGTGTTGGGATTCTTTGATGTTTCAAAAGTACAATGAATTTGTAATAACTGTGAATTGGAAAACAAATGATTTGGAAATTTATGGATTATGAGAATCGTTTGATTAATTAAAAATGAAAATTTTCTTGGTAAAATTGGGTCGTTACAATAGATATCTTGTAGAACAAATTTTGATCCTTATCTAAGGGTTGAATTATGATTTAACCAATTTTGAAATTGCATTAGATAACATACACTCAGTTGATTATTTGACAATTATTAGACCTCGTATTGTAGATGACTTGTTCAAGTGGGATATTGTCGGAAAGAATGTTCAAGGCCATTAACTATTGGTACTATATATAATAATAGTGAAACATCCCAAAAATACAAGCCAAAAATTTCGTTTTTAAAATCATTTAATAAACATAATGTTATCACCATAAGGTAAAATCATCAAGCATGTATCTCAAAATCTCATAAAATCTGTTAACATATAATAGTCTCATAATAAATATCACAGTAAGATCCCAGGCTAATAGACTATGGTGTGTGCCATGTCATCAGCTCGAGCCCTTCCCTTTGCCAACTGAAGTACCTAAAACCAAAACTAAAACTGTAAGCACGAAACTTAGTGAGCTCCCCCAAACTACCACATACCATACAAAGGACATATATCAAATAACATAATTCCGGGACTACTCCCACTACATTTGGACGAATCCCGGCATCGGACACCTGTCATGCATCGGGCTCACCCCGACATCCGACTTTATCGGGCATTGAGCTCACCTCGACATCGTGCTTGCCCCGACATTGGGCTTACCCCGGCACATACATAACATAGTCACATAATCTGCATCGGGCTTTCCCCGACATTGGACCGAAGCCTGGAACAAACAACATATAAGACAAAAACTAGAATACATCGGGCTTGCCCTGAAATACATAATACACAACATAATGACTAACATACATCAGGCTTACTCCGGAACACATAACATATAGGAACACATAACATATAACATAATCACATATACTGCATCGTGCTTGCCCGACATCGGACCGGAGTCCGGAACATATAACACATAACACATAAACATGCATGAGTCACAAAGACATTAAGCATACATAACTACTTCTCGGGACCGCCCCGACATCGGACCGAAGTCTAGAAGCATATAAACTGCATCGGGCTAACCCCGACATCGGGCTCACCCCGACATACTCTACTACTTAAACGAGCCGTCATTGGTGCCTTAGACCCGTTCCTACTGGAGGAAAACTCACCTCACACTGCAAAAGTCTCGCTGACAAAACCCTACCTGCTGGATGACAGATTCCCGAATCTGTCGACATCAAAATAACACCCAATTAATAATTGGGTTCCATCACATATACTCATAAGTCCATGATTGGGGTAAAAGACTGCTTTACCCCATTCAAGCTCAAGGCCCAATAAAAGGCCCAAAAGTCTAATAATGGACCAAGTCCCAACTATAGCCCATATATGGCCTAATTTTCCCAATTAGGCCCAAGTCTCTACAAGGTCTTGATCAAAGGCCCAACCTTTTAGTCCAGTCCAACATTTGGCATTCTAATGGCCCAATATCATATAACCATCAAGGCCCAAACTATGGCCCAATTTTCCAAATTATACCCACACCCTCATATGGGCCTTACCCTAAAGCCCATCTAAATATTCCAGTCCAAAGATTGATCTTGGATGGCCCATTATTAGCTCAAACACCAAAGCCCCATAGAAAGGCCCAACATAAAGCCAAGTGAAATTAGGGTTTCACATAAAATGACGATTAGGGTTAAGTGTTTCTCACTTAACCCATTAAGGACTTAATCCATTAAGCCCTTTATTCTACTAGATAAATGATATGGAATAATTTGGGCTTAATACACAATCCAATCCCAATGGCCCAAAGGTGGATCCAATAAGTTCAAGGCCCACATATCTAAAATTAGGGTTTTCTAAACCCTGATTAGGGTTTTCCACCAAAACATGGCTGAATAGGCCCAAAACTAATCTTTAAGCCCATTAGGGTATTTGCTAGGTCCATTAGGGTTTTGCTAGTGGGGCACCACCCACTACTGTTGGGTTTTGAGCAAACTAACACTCCTAAGGTGTTCATGCAACCCTAGAAACCTTGGATCTATGTTTGACTATGATACATGCAAAATTATTTTTCCAAGGTTCATAACCTATATAGCATAGCATGGGGTACTTTTAAACATAAAAAACTAGAAGAATTACATACCTTTGGTTGTGAGTTGATTCCTTTGGAGTTTGAGAGCCAAGCACCAATAATGTGAATGCCTCAAATGGAAATCACAAAACACCACAAACTTGGAAAACTTTATGAGAGAGTATGTCTTTGCTCTAGAAGCCGGCCACTCTTATGCACACACTTAGTTTCATTTCAAGCATCACAAGCCTCTTTATATAGTGTAGATGATTAGGGTAAACTCTAATAACCCATGTCTTTTCCTTTTCCAAGGATCCATGGGTTAAAAGCTCCATGGATCATCCATGGACTCCCATACAAGCTTAGCCCATTTCCTAATGAGTGTTAGCCCACACTATATAAATATAATAGTCCATGTTTAATTAGTCACCTTTTGATCACTAAATTAATTCATAATTAATTTAAGATCAATACTAATTAAATAATATGATTTCATATTAATATATTATAACTTATAATATTAATAAATCATAAACATACTATTCTCACAAATATTATCCATATAAATAGTTCAGGTGAAGTGCAACCGAAATGGACCATGTCGGGTCGGGTCAAGTATATACCAAATACGTTATGGACTTAGACACCTTATCCAACAGTCTCCCACTTGGATAAGTCTGATAACTGTATTTTCCTATATTACTTCAGGAACCAACCGACAATCGTAGCTCTCGAAAACTCTGTTGAACTAGGAAGCGCCATTTTAGATAAGTGATCATATAATCCTCTGCTCTCATGATATCAACCGGACAAATACATGGAACAATGTCTTTCTTATTGTCCAGCAGTTTGTTTCCCGATTTCCGATTCGTTTGACAAAGAACTTAATCGAACACATCAATTTATTTCTGACCGGGCCTGGTACATAGGTCAAAACAAAATCATCGAGGGGCCCAGATATCGCTTCTAATCCAAGAAGCAATAGATAAACTTCGACTCATATGCTTGTTCTACTACTTGTTGAATCATGCACAAAGGCACGTTTTATAACATCAAGTTACTGATGCGTTTTCGTGCAATCATTGCACAACCAACTCATAGGTAACAACTCATATCTCTAGGTTTGAAGACTTATATGATATTACCGTCTCACGATCACTCGAGATAAATTCCATGAAGTGATGCAAGTGAGTGTGGGTTTATTCCAATACTCATAACTTATGAGCACTCATGAATGTTGTAGCAACCATTGCTATGTCTAAACACATTTAGCCATCTACAATCCCAATTCATGACAATCTTGATTCATACCTACTTCCGACGTATGACCGACTGTGGAAAGTTTGAATAAATTTATTATTACGGACGTTACACTACGGGTGACAGGCGACGAATGGAACCCTAGAGATGGCGACCAACAGCGATGACGACCTAAACGGCGACCATAGGGCTGCTGGTGGCAGAACCTGATGTACACAACACCAAATTACAGAAATAACGAAGAAGAAACGATAAATGGGTGGTTTGTAGTAGACTAACCGAGAGTTTCAGGTCGTTCATACTCAACAGCGGCGTTCACCGCTTCCTTCGTCGGTCTCGGTGGCTCCACCTGCTTCCTAACGTCTCTGGTGGCAGCGATGTAGTGGTACTCGTCGGTGAGGCAATAGGTGACGCTCTTGACTGGTCGGAAGAACAAAAAGAAGGTGGCGGCTGGAGTAAAAATGGCGGTTTAGGGTTTGCATTAGATTAAATATGGAGGCTGCACACTAGGGTGACGTGCTCACCCGTACCCTTCAAACTTCTTTCATATTTTACAAGTTCAGCCCCTCCTTCATTAAATCTTTTTAACTTTATTCCAATAGTTACTCTTTTGCCCCTGATTTCATAATTTCTTTTCATTTTAGGTCCTAAGAATTACCAAACATACCCCCACTTCTAAGATTCTTCTCAATCAACTCCGTAATTTACTAAACAACCCTCAACTATCAAAATTCTTCAAAATTTAGTTCGAGAGTTACATTTATTAATTTATTTGTTTATTTATTAATTAAACGAGGTGTTACAACTCTCCCCCACTTAATTTTGATTTCATCCTCGAAATCAACCTCTATAATTCCTTACATGCCAAGCCACTCAGGTAGCCTGGCCACAACCTTGGGCACACCCAAGCCTTCTCAGGGTAGCTGTGACCAACCCGCACAGGGTTCTAAAATTTTGCAGATGAACGAATTCCTTACAACAAGATCACATCTACTCCGTCTGAAATCTGTTGTCTCGAGATGGTTTGAATACCTGACAGACCACTCATACTAAATTATTATAGATGAACCCCGCGGCGGGTGACTTAGCATTACTCAACAATCTGTTATGCTTACCATACATGAGATCCTCAATTACCATTACTGGTGGAGACCCAAAACTGTCTTAAACTCTGATTTACCTGAAAACACTGAACTGCCTGAAACACTGACTGCCTGAAACACTGAACTGCCTGAACACTGAACTACCTGAAACACTGAACTGCCTGAAACACTGAACTTCCTGAAACACTGAACCGCCTGAAACACGGAACTACTAAAACACTGAACTTCATGAAACAACATGCTACTACATGACCGCTTTCCCAAAATCTATCGAGACTTTCCCGGTCTCAATTCATCTGCCGGTCATCTGAAATACCGGGTTCCGGCCCGGCTACGGAGCCAAAGGACTCCCACTTAGTTGCCTCACATGACTTCTGAACGAAATACTTTTCTGGAACATGTTGCAACTAGTTATCATGCCACTGTGACTCTAACAACTTTCTGATCTAACCGATTAGGCCCATGCGTCGAATCCCGTCGTCATCAAATCCAAGACTAAAAGTGATTGCTACATGACCAAAGGTAGCCTTAAATCACAAACGACCTCACATGATCCATTGATTTTCTAATCCCATAACTATAGTGGCGCTCCTACATTCTCATCACTGGCTTAACCAGGTCTAATCCGTCTAGGTAATTCTGAAATCCAATCCGTGGATTTCCATATCCTCACTGCTACACCCGAACTGGTGGGTACTACTGTTCTTTCCACGTCCTAACAACACACTCACGCTATCTACCAACCTAGTGAATGCTACAGCTACACCCGCAGACTTACAACACTCTATCACTGTCTGGTTGCTAGTGAATGCTACGGCTACACTCGTAGACTTACAACACTCTAACACTATATGGCTGGTAGTGAATGCTATGACTACACCCGCAGACTTACAACACTCTAACACTATCTGGTTGCTAGTGAATGCTACGGCTATACCCGCATACTTACAACACTCTAACATTATCTGGCTGCTAGTGAATGTTACGGCTACACCCGCAGAATTACAACACTCTAACACTATCTGGTTGCTAGTGAATGCTACAGCTACACCCGTAGACTTACAACACTTTCCATACTAGGCCGAATACGTGCTTGACCTACACTCAACTGAACTCATGTCCTGACTGGAATCCTTAACCTCATTCCTTAAGGCTTTCTAGCCAACAGTACGGGAACACGATCTCCTTATTAGCAAGTTTTTCTGAACTTCCATCTCATACTATCCTCAAACCATACAGCCGCTTGAGCTTTCTTCCTTCCTAACAAGGATTCAAAACTTATCCCAGTTTCAAAACTACTCCTACTTCTGAATCCTTGGATGATTCTCCCCCATTTTGATTCAACTAACGTCTTACAACACATAATATTGGAAGGATTATCAATCCTTTTTACCATTCTATGCCCAATATGCTGAAACCACGCTTACCATTGCTAGTGTTTCAATACTAGCTAGTCCAAAAGATCACACCACCTCCAAGAACCCGAATAAATCTCCAGTAATAACCCGGTAAACCCAGGAAGCTCCGAATCTTAGTTGGAGACCTCAGAATCTCCCACTCATCACGACCTCTATCTTGGCCGGATCGACTAGTACACCCTGCTGGTTGGCATGGTGCCCAAGGAATTGCACCCCGCACAACCAGAACTCACATTTGGAGAACCTTGCAAAAATTCTCTCCCTCCTCAAAGTCTCTAGCACCTCCCTCAGGTGCTTCTCGTGCTGCTTCTCTGTCTTGGAATAAACCAAGACGACGCTGTACTCTCCCAATCCCGTAATTTGGGGAATTGCTCTATCACTATTCGCTAATGCTTCTCGGTATGAAGTTGGCATATAACATCTCTTGAAAATATAATTCAGACACAAACTGAGGATAACTCAGCGTTACACTTACTCAAACCCTTGGAACGAAAGGCTCCCTTGTGCAGTTTCCCGCAAGTGTTGTAACGAATCTGGTCATGCTGGTCTCTCGAAAGCTAATCCCAAATCTAGGGTCTCCTCCAGAGACCCTTCAATATAAGCAACTGATTTGGTTCCCTCTCTCCAATGTGCTCCAAGTCCATATCCCGTTCTCAAGCTCTAGAAGTCATATCATTCAGGGTCTTGCACCCCGAGATACTCACGATCTCCCTACTATCATTCTACAGTATGTTATGATAACTTACCTTCTTCATTCCCTCATCTGATGCATATTCTGGCACCATATAAGCTCTTTCCTGAGACATGGCAGTGATCTCTACCGTAGTCTCAGTCGTTTGGTGGAGATCTAACAACTCTTGCGCCAATTGCTGTGCCTCAATCGCCTGGGCACACTCTGCCCAGAATTTGGTCTAAAAGTCATCCCATGACATAGCATCAACTGCATCATCACTCAAACTTCTACCAACCTCTTCCTATCAATCTCATGCTCTGTCCCTGAGGAGACAGGAAGTAAGTCAGATCTTGTCTCCTTTCGAGACAACGTCTTGTACGAAAATTTTTGGTGACATCTGCCAACGATCTGCTTCTAACAATGGGGTCCCTGACCCCTATGATAGTCTGAAGCCTCATAAACTCTGAATTCCCGGACATCAACGTATGGGTCCCTATCATGACTGCTATCTTAGTGCTGATTACACTCGGCCTCTCATCACAAATCTCTATAATGCCCTCCTTGATCATATTGAGGATCCCAAGAGTCTGGTCAATAATACTGCGCATAATCTCAGATGGAATGAACTCCCTCATCTGATCATCGAGCTGCCCGGCTACAGAGTCCGAGCCTGATCCCTCGTCGACACCAGAACTACCATCTGTTCTACCATGTAGCGTCACTATACTCAGTAATATACCATCACTAACATCACAATACTCATCAATACTCGAGGGATATCACACACTACAAGTTCTCTGGTCTTATCTCACCCTTCCTTGATTCGAGTACGGATCCTCTGCTTTCAATAGTATGGGCCCATACTACCTTCCACATCTATCCATACTTTCCTCAAGAACTGCCTTGACTCCACCAAGTCCCTTCTACTGCTACTGCTCTCTGCTACTCTCATCCTAGTCTTGCCCTATGGAAATCACCAACCCACTCTCCGCCATCAGCTGCATAAGAAGTTCCTGCTTTCTTCCCTTAACTAGCTCGTGAATACTATTACATATTACTTAGACTAGATAATTCTTCAAATGAAAGATCCTACCCTACAACGGTTGGACTCAAACAAGAGCTGTGCAATAGAGGTAGACCTAACCTTCTGAAATTATTTAATCCTCGCAATATATAACATAACATATTCATTTACTAGCTAGTAAAAGATAACTAAGACTCCTAAAAGCACAAAGCAAGCAACATTCGAGCATCGAGTACACATAATCAAGCATATACTACTTTGGCTATCGTATTGACTAATCTATACTAGCATGTAGTTCTCAATAAGCTGGTACACATATAACAGGCACATAAGGCATCCTTCCTAGATCGTTAGTCCTAATCTAGCATGTTGTTCTCATAAAGCTGAAAAACATATCATAACATAAACTTGTATGGGTAATTTGAGAGTACTTACTTGAGCTCGGCTGATTGCAAGCACCACACCCTTTTCACTTTTCAAAGTTCTTTTTCTTTCTAAAATTTCTTTTCGTTTTTTTCTAAAACTCTTTTCTTTCCTCAAAATCCTTCTTACAAAAATTGATTTCCTTTTGAAAATTTCTATACCAATTCCTTAGTTTGAGTTCAGACACACCCGAAAGTGTGCCCGAATCCCTCAAACCAAGGCTCTGATACCAACTTGAAACATCCCAAAAATACAAGCCAAAAATTTCGTTTTTAAAATCATTTAACAAACATAATGTTATCACCATAAGATAAAATCATCAAGCATGTATCTCAAAATCAAATAAAATCTGTCAACATATAATAGTCTCATAATAAATATCAGAGTATGCTCCCAGGCTAATAGACTGTGGTGTGTGCCATGCCATTAGCTCGAGCCCTTCCCTTTGCTAGCTGAAGTACCTGAAACCAAAACCAAAACTGCAAGCACGAAACTTAGTGAGCTCCCCCAAACTACCACATACCATGCAAATCACATATATCAAATAACATAAATCTGGGACTACTCCCACTGTAACGGGACGAATCCCGACATCGGCTTACCCCGACATCTAACCGCATCGGGCATCGGGCTCACCCCGACATCAAGATTGCCCCTACATCGGGCTTATCCCGACACATACATAACATAATCACATAATCTGCATCGGGCTTGCCCCGACATCGGACCGAAGCCTGGAACAAACAACATATAACACACAAACTAGCATACATCGAGCTTGCCCCAAAATACATAATACACATCATAATGACTAACATACATCGGGCTTGCCCCGACATTGGGCTTACCCCGACATTGGGCTTACCCCGGAAAACATAACATATAACAAAATCACATATACTGCATCGGGCTAGCCCGACATCGGACCGGAGTCCGGAACATATAACACATAACACATAAACATGCATGATCACAAAGACATCAAGCATACATAACTACTTCTCCGGACTGCCCTGACATCAGACCGGAGTCCGGAAGCATATAAACTGCATCGGGCTAACCCCGACATACTCTACAATTTAAATGGGGTGATATTGGTGCCTTAGACCCGTTCCTACTGGAGGAAAACTCACCTCACACAGCTGAAGTCCCTCTAACAAAACCCTAGCTGCTGGATGACAGATTCCCGAATTTGTCAACATCAAAATAACACCCAATTAATAATTGGGTTCCATCACATATACTCATAAGTCCATGCTTGGGGTAAAAGACTGCTTTACCCCATTCAAACTCAAGGCCCAATAAAAGGCCCAAAAGTCTAATAATGGACCAAGGCCCAACTATGGCCCAATTTCCAAATTAGGCCCACACCCTCATATGGGCCTTAACCTAAAGCCCATCTAAATATTCCAGTCTAAAGCTTGATCTTGGATGGCCCATTATTAGCTCAAACACTAAAGCCCAATAGAAAGGCCCAACATAAAGCCAAGTGAAATTAGGGTTTCACATAAAATAACAATTAGGGCTAAGTGTTTCTCACTAAACCCATTAAGGACTTAATCCATTAAGTCCTTTACTCTACTAGACAAATGATATGGAATAATTTGGGTTTAATACACAATCCAATCCCAATGGCCCAAAGGTGGATCCAATAAGTGCAAGGCCCACATATCTAAAATTAGGGTTTTCTAAACCCTAATTAGGGTTTCCCACCCAAACATAGCCCAATAGGCCCAAAACTAATCTTTAAGCCCATTAGGGTTTTTGCTAGGTCCATTAGGGTTTTTCTAGTAGGGCACCACCCACTACCACCTCAGGTAGTGGTGGTCAACGGCGGCTCACAACGGCTGCCACCACCTTACGGTGGTGGTTATTATTTTCATTATTCTTTGCTAATTACAGATACAATGCTTGAAATCAAAAATAGACGCACACACTAACTAACATAACACACACACACACAACCACCCTAGTGGCGGCCGACGGTGGCTCGTGGCGGCGGTGGCTTTTTTTTCGGCCAAATAAACACCCAACACTACATCATTGAATAACACACACACAATTACTCCATTTCTGGAACAGTAACACAGTCACCCACCTAGTGGCATTTGGCAGCGGCAGTGGTGGTGGTTTCGCGATGACAGTCAGGGTTTCTCTTGATTCCCAATTAAGCAAACCTATGTGCACACTCGAAAACATGGTCTAAAGGTCGAGACATGTCCAACTCAGCCACTACGGGTGGCAGGCGACGAACAGAACCCTAGAGATGGCGACTAACAGCGGTGGCGACCCAAACAACGACCATAGGGCTACTGGCGGCAGTAGCTGATGTACACAACACCAAATCACAGAAAGAACGAAGAAGAAAGGATAGATGGGTGGTTTGCGGTGGACTAACCGAGAGTTTTAGACCGTTCATACTCAACAACAGCGTTCACCGCCTCCTTCATGGGTCTCGGTGGCTCCTCCGACTTCCTGACGTCTCTGGTGGCAATGATGTGGTGGTACTCGTCGGTGAGGCAGCAAGTGATGCTCTTGACTATTCAGAAGAACAAGAAGAAGGTGGCGGCTGAAAGTGTAACACATGGTGGTGGCGGCTGGAGTAAAAATGGCGGTTTAGGGTTTGCATTAGATTAAATATGGAGGCTGCACGCTAGGGTGATAGGTTCACCTGTACCCTTCAAACTTCTTTCATATTTTACAAGTTCAGCCCCACTTCATTAAATCTTTTCAACTTTAATCCAATAGTTACTCTTTTGCCCCCGATTCCATAATTTCTTTTCATTTTAGGTCCTAATAATTGCCAAACATACCCCTACTTCTAAGATTCCTCTCAATTAACTCCATGATTTACTAAACAGTCCTCAACTATCAAAATTCTTCACAATTTAGTCCGGGAGTTACATTTATTAATTTATTTGTTTATTTATTAATTAAACGTGGTGTTACAAATAGAAGGGTACTTTTGGTTGCCCTCATGAGCCATTTGAGCAACAAAAAGACAAATATAATATAGTAGAAATTAGCTTATTAATCTTTCATGTTATGATAAATTAATTGGATACTATTTTTTGAATTAATTAAATAGAGGAACTGGATGTGAATTAATTAAAAGGTTAAATTAATTAGAACATTCCAGAACTCCTAAGGATATTGTTGGACAATTTTCAAATAAAGCCTTTCATGGTTTTGGAGTTGCTTTGGGACCAAGCATGTGAAGCCTATAAATAGGGAGCTAGGGATCAAGCCATAGATTCCAATTCCTCAATTAAAAATTTTGGATCATTCCTTCCTCTCCCTAAGGTGGATGAAATTCTTAACCCTTATATGGTTTATATAATTTTCGTTCCTAGCCTCCCATATCCCATGGTTTTTTTCTTTTGCTCTCTTGGTGTTTTGGGTGTAATTTCATTAGAGGGATTCTACTTTGGATCCTTACATGCAGGCAAGGTACCAAGAATAAGATCTCAAGCAAGGTCTCTATTTGCAAAAGAGGTATGTTTTACTATTAATCTTGTAGTTGCAATATTAGAATGAAACTTAGATCTTCATATGTTTCATAGAAAATTTTTCATTTTTATTTATTCAACTAAATCAGGGTATACTTAAATTATGCGGAAAACATGATGTCAATACGTGTGTGTACAATCAATCCTTGCCCTTCTCACAATCTGAAAAAGCACCTTAAAACATTTATAATCAACCGGGTAAGCACAAATCTTAGTGACTTCCCCAAAATACCATATACCACAATACGTATACATTCATACAAATAATGGCTCATGAACTTTCTCCGATCCTCCAATAATATATAAGCAACAACTCATGACCTTTTGCCTAACCACTAGTAATTTGTGTATTTAGTCTTACGGCCTACTTTTCATTTCATTGTCAACACGCATGTCAACCGCTATTCTAACCGTAACGAATAACCTTAATACAACAACATTTATGCACATACAGGCTACATTTTTGGATCTAATAGTATAGACACACAGATACTATATTATCTACTCTACTAGCTTCAAGTACATAAAAGGTAAAAGCATAGAGACTATATTTCCAACTCTACTCTACAAGCTCATTGTATCCTTACATACATAGATGTATACTGTAATACATAGTATAGTGAGGTAACTCACCTAATTAAGGTGGACGATGCTCGGGAATCTAGCTCATGGGCTAATGCTTTAACTTATGTCCTTCAAAAACCTAAGTACGAATATTAGTGTGGTTCAGTATTCATTTGTATTTATACTATTTCCTGGATTCCTCAACAATCCCAATGAATACATTGAGATCTATCAAATAAGGAACAACCAGTAAGATCATATCGGAGGTAGGGTCTATTTGGTATATAGAGAGTATAATATTGGAAATGCCACTCTAAACACCTAACTAAATCTTGCCTGGACATCATTCTCGTAAGTAGATCAATCGGTATTGTATCTGGAATCATCGATAAATATTATTATAGATCTATAAGAACGACTATGAATATAAAAATAAGTTAAAATTAAAGCGTAATAAGTGCAACTTAACTTCAAGAAATTTCTAGCGAAATGTTAGGAAGTCGCAAGCATAAATTTACCTTGAAAGCATCTATTTCTCCGGGATCGTTGATGCTAGGGAGTATCGGGGCTAGGGGCACGGGAAGGTGTCCATAGGATTTCGGGTTGAATGAGTGAGTGAATGAGGTGTAATCGAGCTCTTTTTATAGGCTGAATAGGGAGACATGTCGCACCTATGTAAGTGGTCCGCCACGCCCAAGGATGGTGTAGCTCCATTGCTTTGTTGTCACGTGTTGTCTTATCATTGGTCCACATCTCTCCTTCTAAAATGTTTCCACATGTTATCTTATTATGGATACACGTTTTGCAACCTCGTGCTGTCTCGTTATCGTTTCGACTAAAAGACCTGGTCGCCTTTTTGCCATGTGGCACACTCCGGTGTCGCCACATCACCACAACAAGTATTTTCCTAGAATCTTCGAAAGTCCATAACTTTTGCATAAAATCTCTATTTTCGATGTTATTTATATCACCAGAATCCACTCATCGAGGTCTATAACTTTCCTTTAGGCCTCAACAGCTAGTTCTCATTCTATTTTAAAGTCATATTTTTATATTTAGACTATCATAGTCTGTGCGAAAATCATAACTCTTTCAAATGAACTCCGTTCTCGACTGTCTCTATATCAACAAATTCGTTTTTACGAGATCTTCAATTTTAAATTATAATTTTTTGGCTAACAATCAACCAATTTATATTTCAATTTCGGTGTTGCATAATGTTGTATTATGTCCTATCGAAACTTTGATAAATCATAAATTCATCAGCTAAAGTTAGATTTGGACGTTTTATATATCTACAGAAATTGTATTGACGTCTAATACATGTTTATGATGATTATTTTAGCTAAAAATTAATCTATATATATATATATATATATATATATATGTATGTATGTATGTATGTATGTATGTATGTATGTATGTATGTATGTATGTATACTTTGAGTTTCATACACAAACGTTTTATATTGAATTCTGTTGTAGAGTGAAACTGTGACAACCCGGAAATTATCCCGTCACTGTAACCCACTTTTGTTAATAAAAATTTATTTTTATTAAAATTTTTCCGTTAACTTCTTGAGTTAAGTAAATCAATTAGGGTTATTGTCGTAATTTCATATGTGACGGAAAACGAAAAATCACACGAAAACCCCGTTTGTTGTTGGTATTTGGTGGACCCCCCCTCCACCCTGGCCGTAAACTCAACCCTATATAAGGGTTGAGTGGTCTTCATTTCCATTTTTTTCACACTCTAGAAACTTTCTCTCTCTACTCTCTTTCTACAATTTCGGATTTTGATCAAGAAAGACTCCTACAAGCTTCACATAAGTAAGTAAACCCCTCCTAGCTAGTTGTTTGCTTAGCATACTTGCAAATCCATGGTATAAACACCCAAAAACCCCAAGAACATGGGTTTATGGTTTGGGAACCTCCCAAAACCGTAAACACCCTAAAAAGGGGTTTTGATGCCCCAAACTCCTTCCAATGCTTGGCTAATGAACTAGGAACTTGCATGAATGATCTAAGAACCCCAAAACACGAAATGAAAGGAGTAAACATGAGTTTACGGTTGGGGTATCTCCCAAAACCGTAAACACCTTCTAAGGGTGTTAAAATGCCCTTAACACGTTCAATGGCTTGTATAAGTGGCTAGAACTTTGCATGCTTAACTTAGATGCACCAAAACACAAAAGGAAGAGGAAAACATAAGTTTACGGTTGTAAACTCATGGGTTCACGGCAGTAAACTCCCCAGGGACCGTAAACTCCACAAAGGGGTCCATTTCAAGCCCCAATCACTTCCATAGCCCTTGATTCAAGTCTAGCAAAATTCCTTGAGTAGTTTAAGACCTTTGAACACCCAATGACACCATTGCCATGAGTTTACGACCGTAAACTCATGGGGGAAATGGTCTTGGAACCGTAAACACCCCTAAGGACCACCATCTGAGGAGTAAACTCCATAGTGAGGCCGTACTCTCCTTAGATGCAACTCCTAACACTCCTAGCACTTGAATCAAAGTGTTTTCAAGCATCAAAGTGTCCTTACTTACTTAGTTAGTGATTAAATAACTAATTAGATAACATTATGTATCACTTCATGATACACAGGATCCGTGGGTGTGTTCAAGTCCTCACTTAACACCTAGCATCCTTCCCGGCACTTCCATCCATTCCACTCACTGCATGTGAGTTCATACCCCTACACTTTTCCGAGTTTTTCATGTTTTCAGGGGGAATACTAGCTAATCATAAAGGATTTCGTAACTTAAAAACTGATGTAGTTACCATGATTTTCTATCAAACATTTAGATATATTTATCCCTTTTATAATATGCGGAGCATAAGGGGCGTTTTCTAAACATAATTACATAGTTTTTATTTAAAAGAACTCAAGAACTTATCAAACCATTCAAACTATAATGGGTATAGTTTGGGATTTCATCACCTATCTTACATATTCGAATTTCATGAAAAGTCAAAGATATAAACTACGTCAGATTTAGTTGATCCATTGCTAACCTAGAGTATCTTGCTGAATAATTATCTTGTGTATAATTATTATACTCTACACCGTTATAAACGATTTTGAACTCGAGAATGACCAAACAAAACGTGAACTAATTAATACATGATTGTGAGACTTATCTTCGTCATACCCCTCGGGGTACCAATAAATCATCTCCGGTAGTATAACCAGAGTCTCCTGGAAGGAAAGCGTGAAATTTGTGAATAGATCTATTCGGGACCGACAATCCAACACCTGAACTTCTAGCTACAGTTAGGCGGGCACGCCTGGGGTGACAAATTTTGTAATCGTACGACGCCTGAAGAACGTCAAGGAGGTCACGGGTCAAATTAGTATGGTTATTCGACTCACAATATGTATATATTAACCTTGTTTACGGGATTTCTTTCTTCTATAGTTTTATTTTATGAAATAAAACTACCTATCTACTTACTAGAGGGTATTCCAAAGAGACAACTTATGGTTTTATTTTTAGTAATAAAACTACTATACTTATTGGTGGTAACTAGGGTTTTCAAACAGAATGTACTTATCATATAGAAACCAACAAACATGTTAGAAAATATGGGATTTTCTCGGAAAACATGCATACGTATTTCATAACTCAGTAACAATGGTTTTCGATACTAACGTCATAAAAATGAAGTATTTTCAAAAATTCAGTGACCAGTTTTCATTACAAAAATCATGCTTATGAACTCACCAGCTTTATGCTGATATATTTTCAAACCGCTTGTATTCTCAGGTCAACGTTAGACAGGTACCTCGCCCACTTTTGGAGAAGATGGAGCATATAGAAGTCTCGTCTTTACTTTTGCATATACTGATGTACACAAACTATGTTTTCAATGCTTTTAAACAAATGTAAATATTCTTATTGTAATGTAATGGTTATGTTTACTATTCTTACTATGTACAATGGTTGTGATACTACGCATGACGTCCTCCGCCCCGGAACGTTTCCGTCGCCGGTTTCGGGGTGTGACAGAAAAAAGGGTGTTACAACTCTCCCCCACTTACAAAGATTTCGTCCCTGAAATCCTACTCCTAGCGCACCTAGATGTCATATTATTGGATTTATCAGGATCAACGTGTGATCTAGCCGACGTTGCTGAATCCATATTTACCATATAACTCCTTTTTCACTTTGGACATACTTTCGAACTCCTCAAGAAGTCTTCCAAAACTTGGAATTCGTCCGTCTAGACTTCCAGAAGTTATACTCTATGACTGACGGTCGCCTTTAGACATAAAATGTCGAATTGCTCCTTTGACTAGGAACACTATCGACTCGTTATAAAGAGCTTAATTAGGGGAATTTATCTATGATATCCTAACAGAATCCACTTTCTGGAACATATCTCTATAAAAGGCTTATGATATACTATTCTAACTTCATGTCCTAAAACAACTTACTACAACATACCCTTAAAACACACAAATCTAGATTCCAACCAGTTTTCTCTACCTAGTCCAGGTGTTCCAACATCCTAAAACTTAACAAAAGCTATTGTAATAGTTTTACTGGTTCGAAAACAATGGAACCAATAGTCTAGTACTGGTGATGGACTTATTATAAGGCTTTCTCATCTTCCAACCTACTAGATTATAATTATCACTAGGTCACCAATAGCCTTCTCGCAAGGCTCTAAGTACTTTACCTATATCAAGGTGTAACTACTACTCAAGAAATGTTCATATGCCCGCTCACGACATGTCATGATACTATCTAACTACTGAGATTACAATGTCAGATCATTTTGCCATCATCCCCATTTGGGCCTGAAGAATCATGATCAACCCCTTGATGTCTAGAAGACTCACAACCATTATCCCACTGTTCCGTTATGAACTTAGTCATCATCCTTCCTTGATATCAATTAATCACAATAGGTCTCCACTACTTAAACTTCTGAGGCTACAACTGATCTGAGGTCCTTAATGTACATGGTACGCATGTTGAAGTGTAACTATTGTCATATTTCAGCCTATGAATGTCAAAATTTGGTCCTATTTTTGTATTAATTCTTACGTTTATCGACTAAAGGAATAACTAACTAAACACGTAGCTTACCATGAAGACCTACGATAATAATGACGCACTAACATATGATTACATGGTAGCATAGATTCTAAAGACTAATCGTTGTGTCCTATATTAATTCATGAATGTTATGGACTTGATTATGAACTCACTTAATTATCAACAAAAGAAATGAATAAAACCAACATATAGTCTACCGTGAGGCCTAAAATAACACTGACCCATTACTAGATGCATACGTAGTCGCACTCGACGATCTATCTAACGTGACCCTTAACTGAGCAAATATATCAAGGAAATTTACACTAGTCGTTTATGATCCTTTTGTGTTCTCTATCAATTGAAATACTTCCTTTGAAAGTTTGCATAGATCTATGACGATACCAAGTCATCTTATTGTAAGTCTAAATCGCATGGGAAATCCTTCAAGCCTCTTATGGCTTTGCAGATTAAACTTTTACTAACAATACTACAACATCACTTGAACCGAAGAGGTGTCTGGAAGGCTAAATCTTGAGCAATTCCATTTTCTAACGACAAACTATGTGGCCTACTAAATTTATTGTCTAGCAGCTCCTACGTTGTAATGATAAATACCACATTCTTGAGGGTACGAACCTATCTAGTTATCTTGGCTATCTTAGCCGTAACAAGGAATTCGGTCTACTTCATGGATTCTACCTGACACTTGGAAAGAAAATCTAACCATTCCTTGAGAACCACATCGAGAAACTTATAACATATGGGTATTTTTGCAGAAGTCTTCCTTCTTACTTACCCACACAACAAAACCGAAACTAACAACCTTCATCTACTGGTTTCACTCTCTTCTGGATCTTGACGTCTAAACCGAAAGTCAAGCTGCCATTCGTACTTTCACCTTAAGGGTCAGTTCTCCCCCACATGTGTTCAACCCATCATTTTCTGCTACTCTTAGCTGATCAAAGTCGAAGTTGGCCTTACCTATGTGATTTGTGTCTATTTTGACTTTGAAGATAATATCGATTGTCATACCAATGACTATGACGCCCTCATTGTAGCATTTACGACCATCGCAAGTGGTTTTCTCTCATAGCATGACCAAATCAGGATAAAGACGTGATAAGTACTAACACACATGTATAACTAAATAATATCAGAGGACATTACTATCTTAAGACTAGCAACAACATAAATTCAACATCCCATCGTTATTAAAACATCATCGTCATACATTAATTAAATATAACTAAGAGTTTAGGTAGAGATTTGAAAGCATTACTAATTCCTTCGATATGATCATAGTCATGTTGGGCATTTTCCATGATCAGAAGAACAACCAACTACAAAATCTGGTGCCTCATTGGCTTCCTTTTCCATGATTTAAAACTCTCACCCCTTCGCCCTTGGAACTTCAGCTCTGCTCTTTTGTCCATAGGTTATCATGAAAGTCGCAAGTGATGGAGCTTGCATTGTGCTTGCTGGTTTTAGGAGGGAACATCAGGCCTTGATATGGCCCATTTGGTTGCAGTGGAAACAAATATGTGTCCCATGCACCCCGACTTACATTCTCGACTAAAATGTCCCTCTTTACCACACTTGTATCATACTAAATGATGACAAGCTCCTTCGCATGTTTTCCACACTAGGTACACTTCTATCCTCCAGAACTTGAATCAGTGTGCTTGAATATTTTGGCGGTTGGTTTAGATGGAGTCAGAGTCTACCTCTTTTCCTTGTACTGGGTTTCCAACTCAATTTCCCTCCATCTAGCATGCTCATGCATCACTTCTAAGGTCTTGTATCGGTTACTCGATAAAAGTTCTCTAATCTCAGTCTTGAGTATACTCAACTATCGATACATTTTCAACTATTCTGAAGATGCATACTCTAGGAAAAACAGGGCCCTCTCTATGAACATTTTGGTGATATTTGTCACTGATTATGTTGTTTGCTTGAGTGCCAAATGTTCCTGAGCTGGTTGATCCCTTTCTATCAGTATGACATACTCTTCTCTAAACTTTTCAACATATTGTTCCCAGGTCACTGTGTTTCTCTCACCAGGTGAATAGTTCTTAGTGACGAAGTTGCACCAACCCTTTTCTCCCAGATAGAGAGGATTTTGTGCATATATGAACTTTAGGTTAGCCGGATAAGCGCAAGTGTAAAATCATCCTTCCACGTCCGAGATCCACCTCATGAAAACAATTGGCTCCCTGAAACCATCAAAATGTGGGGGTTTGGTGTTATTGAACTTGGGATAGGGAATTTTCCTTTCTCCATATATGACAACATCAACAACATTAACAGTGGTTGTGGTGGCAACAATACTAGCAACCACAGTGTATCGCTCATCAAACATCATGATTATTCCATTTTTGATAGTTCCGAGCATTTCTGGAATCATTTCCTTATGGCTGCAGATATTTCCGCTTCTATTAAGTCGTACATATCAGTGTCTCTTGGACCAGATCTATCCTATCGCATTCCAGAACCAAAAGTAGAACCAGCCGCTCTAGTGATCATCACCATGCTAGACAATTATTGGGAACATATTAATATGGATTATAGAACTAACTCGAGATAATATTCGAATCCTTTCCAGTTCCTTAGTGACCTTGTGCCTTTTCTTGATTCTTGTATGGAACTTATGTTTCCAAGTCACTACGCTCCCTACCTGATAGGCCTTTTCACATACCTAGTGCTACAAGGGCCTAATTACTTACTTTCCTAGATTTTTCCTTTAGGTTCTCTTCTACTTTATCCATCTATTAGTCGAGGAAGAACTTATACCAAAATTAACTAATTATTAGACGGATATGACATACCTCTAAAATCAAACAGACTGTTGACTAAAAGATTCGATAGTACAACAAATGAGAGTTGTGCAATAGCATCAAGTCAAGCAATCTAAACCTATTTAATTACGGGAGCATGCAACCTAACGTGCTTATCAAATAAGTAATTAATATCAATACAGGTTCTAATCAGGAATTAACAAGCAAATCCATATGTAGCCTACATACTAGCATGTAGTTACAACAGTTTTATATATCAGCATACATAAAAAATATGAATATTTTGGGAATCATTTTCCTTTCTGAGCTCTGATTGACTGTACATATTCTTTCATTTTCAATATTTTTCTTTTTCTAATTTATCAAGTACTCAAATCCTTAGTATGATTTTGGAATCACACGAGTGTTCATCTAATTTTCTCAAACCAAGGCTCTGATACAAACTTCTAATGTCCTAATTTTCATAGAAAATTTTGTATTTTATTTATTCAATTAAATCAGAGTGTACTTAAATTATGCGGAAAAGATGATGTCAATGCGCACGAGTACAGTCAAGTCTTGCCCTTCTCGTGATCCGAAGAATTACCTGGAAACATTTATAATCAACTAGGTAAGCACGAAGCTCAATTACTTCCCTAAAATACCATATATATATATATATATATATATATATATATATATATATATATATATATATATATATATATATAATGGCTCATGAGTTTTTGTCGATCCACCAATAATATGTGTATTTAGACTTACGACCTACTTGCCATTTCGTTGTCAACATGTGAGTCTATAGTCTCCTGACCTATCTTCATTCCACCAACAACCCCTATTCAGACCGTAACAAATAAATTTAAAACAATAACATTTGTGCACATAGAGATTACACTTTTGGCTCTTTTAGTCCAGGTACACATAGACTACACAAAATTTAAGCACATAAAGACTATACTTTCGGCTCTACTCTACTAGTTGTTTGTATGATAACATTCATGTTCATATAATGTGATATATAGTATAGTGAGCTAATTCACTTGATTAAGGTGGAAGATCCTCGGGAAGCTATCTCATGGGCTAATGCTCAACTTATCTCCTTTAAAAACCATGAGTACAAATATTATTGTACTTCACTATTCGTTTGTCTTTATACTATTTCCTGGATTCCTCAACAATCCCAATGAATACATCGAGATCTATCAAATAAGGAACAACAAGGTAAGATCATATCGAAGGAAGAGAGTATACTATTTGGAAATCTCACTTTAAACACCTCACTAAATCTAGCCTATACATCATTCTCATAAGTAGATCAATCAGTATTTTGACAGAAATCACTGATAAATCATATTTATAGATCAATAATAATGACTACGAATATAAATATAAGTTAAACTTAAAATGTAGTAAGTTCAGCTTAACTTATAGAAAAATCTAGTGTGGGCAGAACTTCAACCCGAAAGCTTTTATTTTTCTGGGCTCTTTAATGCTCTATAGCTTCGCTAAAGTAGCCGAGAAATAGGGAGTATCAGGGCTAGCGGTGCGGGAAGGTTTCCAAAGGACTTGGGGTTGAATGAGTAAGTGAATGAGATGAAATCGATCTTTATTTATAGGACGAATAGGGAGCCGCATATAGGGTGCGTCGTGCCCAAGGATGACGTTGCTCCATTGCCTTGTCTCCATGTGTCGTCCTATCGTTGGTCCACATATCTCCTTCTAGAACTTTGCCACATATCATCTTATTTCGGTGTCATGTGTCACGACCTCATGGTGTCACGCCATCGTGTCAGCTGAAACATCCAGTAGCCTTTTTTTTCATGTGGTGCACTCCAGTGTGGCCACGTCATCACATCATGTGTTTTTCTAAAATCATCGAAAGACCATAAATTTCTCATACAAGCTCCATTTTCGATGTCCTTTGTAGCCCCGAAATCCTCTCGACAAGCACTATAACTTTCCTTTTAGGCGTCAACACCTAGTTCTTAATCTATTCCAAAATCTTATTTTTATAGAGATTGGACTGTCAAAGTCCGTGCGAAAATCATAACTACTTCATATGAACTCTATTCGCCACTATCTATATATCAAGGAATTCGTTTTTACAAGATCTTTAATTCTCGTTTACATTTTTTGGCTAAAAATCAACCGATATTTATTCCGGTTCTTGTGTCGCATACTAGTGTAGTGTGTCGCATCGAAACTTTGAAAACCATAATTTCATATGAAGTCAGATTTGGATGTTTTATACATCTATGGAAATCAAATTGACGTCTACTACATGTTTATGATGATTATTTCGTCTAAAAAGTAATATATATCTACTTCGAATTTTATAAACAAATGGTTTATATTGAATTCTATAGTAAAGTGAAAACGGAGTGTTACAGTATGTTAAGAATGCCCTATAACCTACCACACACACACACATACACACACACACACACACACATATATATATATATATATATATATATATATATATATATATAATGAGCTCATGTTGGTATGATCAATAAAATATGTTTTGTAGTGTAAACAACCCTTTATATAGAAGCAATATTCCATATTTATTGATGTAAAAATATTCCTCGAATATCAGTTTCTTGAAGTTATTTTCCCAATTTGAGTTTGATTTTAAAATATGGGACACGATTGAGTTGTTGATCATCCAATAAGCATCATTTGTTGTCATAGAAGTACAATGCTCATGTGGATGTGATTTTGATCCTCCAGTGATAAACATAAGGAAAACCTAGTTAGGTAAATTTTTATCATGGTGTTAGATACAAATTTGAAGCAGGGGTTGCATGATGAAATGGTTCAAACCAAAGTGACGATAAGCTTGGATTCGACGAGAGGTTATAATGGTTGTTTCACATTATGAGTTCTTAATTCTAAGGGTTAAAGGAAGCTCAATGTAGTTAAAAAGAAAAGGTTTATCAATGGGAGAAAGAAGATAGTAATATCAAGTTGTTATTTGATGAAAGGTTGCATGAAGACTAGGCTTTTACTTTTGTGTTTCTATGTAATGATTTCACCCATTACTTTCATATAATTACGAAGCATTATATTCATGAGTAGCCCAAAATTAAGATTGTCCCAACACAATACATATGGGACTTAATGGTGTACCAGGCCGGTAATTCAAGGAAACCCATCACCGGCCCAGTACCTACCAGGTCTGCATTATAGGCATTGCTACTCGCTCCGAATGAATATATATATTCGAATATATCATACGCAAGTATCAGAACCATATCCCAGGAAACATGCAAAAGAAGTGGTATGAAACAAATAAAATAAACAAGGGAAGGAAAAGAATCATGCCTACTTAAAGACCGGATAATAGGCGAAGGACCGGTCATTGATATGGGCTCTTCTAACAATGGAATACCTATATATATATATATATATATATATATATATATATATATATATATATATATATATATATATATATATATCCTAGAGGCATTATAATCGGGGAGGCAAGATAAGGAGGACATACATTCCTTAGCATTAAGGCAACACTAAGAATCATAATCTAATTTAGGCATTGGAGAGCTATGTCGGGGTCCAACCCTCAGTATTGCTGTCTGACCTAGCTCTTGTTTATCTTATGCAAAGCGGATTCCCAAACGTTTATTGGATTGAGGCCATTTGGGTGAGAGAGATAAGCATACGCCTCGAGTTTTCCATAACAACAAGACTTGAATAACTTATATGAGAATACGAGAATATAAAAATATGAGAATATGAAATGGAGTTTTTTGGTGAGTTGTAGTTGAATCGGGGGTTTGGGGAATTTGTTTCATTAAATACATTGATTTTTATACATTGTTTTTTTTACTTTATAATGTTTATATGAGATTTAATTTTAACAATAGTTTACTTTGACATATGTTATGTTTTAACCCAAAAAATTTGAGATTGATTGTTTGTTGAGTTTTGAAGAAGTATGAATTTGCACATATGTATATAAATTGAGTGTTCATTAATATATATATATATATATATATATATATATATATATATATATATATATATATATATATATATATATATATTAAACAAGTCCTACCTTAGCAACAGTGAACAACCACCTTTTTTGTCCATTTCAGCCCTCCTACTTGCATTGCTCATTTCTGTAATTCTAGGTCCCTGTATTTTCTGTATTTGTCAAAAAAATTTTCCTTCCATATTTGGTTTTTGGTAAACATTTTTTGTGGACGCGAGACATAAAACTCGGTGTGACATAGACACGTGTATTCCATTTATAATCCACCACTTTTGATATCCAATAGCATACCGCCAGATTTTTCATCACCGCCTCTAATTCTTTTTTATATCGATCGTATTACCCATCGTATCCTGTCACCGCCTTTCCAAAACCCAATGTCTCTCTCTAAACGCATCGCCATCCAAGAACCACTGGAGACAACCTCGATTTTGGATCAGTTTTTGATCACCATCAGCGATGAGCAGGAGGAGCAACAGCCGTCGTCACTGCAATTCCTCTTCTATTGTCTGCGACTCCTTGATCTTGCGTTTTCCGATTTTCTTATGCCCTAACTGTTGCTCTATAGGTCGATTATGGAAGATGAAGTTCTGATTTTGAATTTTTCAATTTTTTTGAATGATAGATCAAATTGGGGATTTTTTTCTTATCTGGCCCTTGATTTATCGTTTGTCACATACTCTGGCGTATGAGAAGTAGAATCCAACTGCATGCACCATCGCATCTTCTTCAACAACATGTAAAGGTGTTTTTCTAGCCCTATTAATGAAGTGTTCAATTACTTTGACTTTGAGCCAATGGTTGTTTCCAGTGTTGGTTCAGCAGGAAAACAAGTGACACAAGTTAAAACTTGAACTGATATTTCACAAATTTGAATTTAGGTAGTTCATTTGTTGCCTTCAAATTGGAATTCTAGCAGGTTGGTTCTATAGATGAACTAAACTGTAAATTTTATATGGATTATATAAAATTTAGAATTTTAACTTGGGCCCTTTTAACTTTGGTCTGTATGTGATTCTGAAGCTGATTCGGTTACCAAACATTATCTGTTCTTCAAAACATAGGTACATATTCACCCTTTAATTAATTATAAATAAGTTTTTATCATGAGTTAGTACTCTTCTTTTTGTTTAATGTTAGGTTAGTTTTGATTTTACCCAAACATATTGTTATGAATTTCTAATTATTGATAACAATTTCTTTACATTAAAAATGGTGATACCCTGTTTGTCTGTTTAACATATATATGGATTTTTTTACAATGAATACTAAGTGTTTGGTTAAATGTCTTAATGAACAAACAAAAGTTAAAGTGTGCTTCAATTTGCAGTTCAGTTTGAAGTGGTATGTTATCGGCTGTGCACTTTATTGTGCACGTGTCAGATTAAAATTAAGAGATTGTCTGTCCAGAATTCAATTTCACATCCATGTATCTTCTTTTATGTTCCAGCTAAAGTGTGCTAATCAAATATTTTTTTAATATATTATTATCATCATCTCATTTTGATATATTTTTTCAGCTTTCTGATATACATAAGTTCGACCCGAGGTTTTGATATCAGTAATTAGTTCTCAATGCTCCCAATACCATTCCTAAAATAACTACTGAAATTTGGCATAAGCATGGATTTTGAAATAAATTGACAAAGTTTCAAGCTTTTCACTACCATTTTTGTATTTCTGAGTTTTAATCATATAAAATTGGTTATATGTTTTGCAGGAGGTATAGTAGATGCTATGGTAATTCTAAGAGGTCTGTTGAGGACATGGTTCATGATGATCTAACAACTATACATGCTAATCTTGTACAATTCAATACATTACTTTAAATAATACTGAAGTAGTGTTGCACTATATAAAAATGAAATCTTTTTGCAACATTAACAGTTTGTTTGTTACATCTTGGTATCAGATTACAAGAGATGGGAAGAACAGATTGAGAAATGCCAAAATCCGAACTTGAAAAATTACAAGTTACCTAAATGATAACTTTTATCTCTATACAGTTTCTTTTTTCTAAAAATAACTACATAATTTATGTTAAAATTATAATCGTATTTGGGTTTTATTATGTTGATATGTAATACAACATAGTTGAAAGGAATCGACTGAAGCAAACCGTATTTGTAAACATGAGATGATTTTTATTTTATTGCTTGGCTAATTAAAAAATATAACCATTTTGTCCTTCAGGTTGAAGAGAAGGAAGGTCCCCTGCACCAATTTACACATGTATAGTTAAATAAAGGTTTGAGTTCTCTCTTTTACTCTCTCTCTCTCTCTCTCTCTCTCATCGTATTCCTTTTACTTATCTGTTGCCAACACCTCTAGCGCGGCCGCCATAAAAGCAGAGCTGTCGACTTCTATCTCTACTGATCCAGCACCGACCATTCAGGTACTTGAACTTGTCATGGTAAAATCAGAAATCTGATGAAGAGGGTGTCTGATGATTTTTTTTCTAATATCTGGTAATTTTTTCTTGGTTTCTCTTAAATGTGGTAAATTCTTAGTTTTTTTCCGGAAATTTAAATGCATTTATGTGTGAATTAAGCGTGAAATCAGATGTATGATGTTGGTACTTCTCTATGTTTGTAATTCTTCATGCCAATGCAGGCAAATTTGTGTTTGTAAAATTTTGATGTATCTATCTTGGTAAAAATTAGATTTAGGCTTACATGTTGGTAAAAAATTTGATGAAATAAATATTGGATGCCTTTTTTTTGTGCTGATTTATGCTCTGATGAAATAAAAATCCGATGAAAAATATGGTAATTTCTTAAAAATTCTTGCAAGGGACATACAATGGGTCAATCTTGCACTTAGCTTAGTATCAATAATTTATATGTAAAAAGAAAAAAAAAATAATAGTTGTCTTATTTTATGTGTGAGGAGAGCAATGTAATTATGGGACAGGTATATTATATTTAGTTTTATAATTTATATTTGTTATCGTTTACAGCAACAACACATTTACTTACTTGATTAGAATGTTGAGGGGAAGGTGTTCATTGAGGCTTAGAACACTATCATTGCTTTGGATCACAAGAGAATCAGGTTCTATTTCACTCTCTTTTGTTGCTCGAAAATTCGTCAAAATTACATTCGAACTCGCAATAATGTTTATTAAAACTTAACATCCACTAGTCAATAGTACCTTTAACTTGGAAATTTATGAAATCACTCAAAAAAATATGTATATTTTCTCATTTCACATGTTGTTTTTAGCATTGGATTAATCTGTCAAGTGGTTTATTTATTTGTTAAAGGATCTCACAACATTGAAATTGCTATGGCTACACCTTCTGATTTCTATAATAATAATAATAATAATAATAATAAAAGGTTAACTGAGTGTATTGATAAAATGATGAGGTACGCTGTGGTTGCTTCATTCCGCATCATTGACGTGTTGCTTGACTGTAAATACAGGACCGATCAAAAAATACAACTGATGGAACATTTTGGACTTTCTTTATTTCAAATTTTGGTCCCAATTGTTCCGAAGATGAGCTAAAGCCTTTATTTTTCCAAGTATTAGCATATTTTGGGATTTTTAGTTTTCTTCATTTCCACTTTATGATGATGACCTATATTATGGATTTTGGTTATAGGTATGTGTGGTGCACCCACCACCTCATTTCACGTATCAAAGGAGAAAACAGAAATAGATTCTAGCAGAGCAAGGGATCACTACCGACCGCAAGGATTCTGCTGACATGGAGGAAGGGCAGGGGCAAAATAGGAATAAAGTTTAGACCTTTCTGATGAACAACCGAGAAGAAATTGGCCATATAACAACCTCCGTCCCCCATGGAGCGGGGGAACACCCTCTAGTTTATATAATATCCATATAATTTCTAGCTCAACTTTACTTACTAGATTCTAAGCATGACTCACTACATTGATTTAGTTTTTAGGTTACTAGCAGATTACTAGTAATATTAAAGATTGAGAAGTCTAAGGACATCTAGAAGACACTCTTTAGTGTATGTAGTATTGTTTAACTAAAACACTATTTTTTATTTACACTCTCGTTCTAAACTATTTTGGAAATTTAAAGTTTAGGCCATATTCAACAATTAAAACTCTAAAATCGTTTTGAAAATTAAATTAAAATATCGCACCTGAGGGGTGTTTCATATTACGTAGGCATTATTACCAAGATATATTAATTTAATTGCAAAAGTTATTTATGATATAAATAAACACATTACAATATCAACTGATACTGAGAAAGTCTAAACATACAAACCAGTGCACAAAAACTAAGCATCAAACTCTATAATTGTTACTTACAAGTCTACACTATCAAACCACCTTATAAACATATTAAAGCATTCTTCCGGTCTATTCTCTGGACTCGTGTGACTTCCTCCCTTTAACAAAACAAAATGACCGACCATCATGATTATAACATTAAATGTTCCTTTGAGCTCATAGAATTTCAAAAGTTCAATTTAAAAGGGTTAGAAGTGTATTCTCAAGATAACAAATAGCCTAAGGCTTTGGTTCACAATTTTTATTATATTAAAAAGGCTTAGGTCATTTTTTGTCACTTAACTTTTGGTTTTGTGCTTATTTGGTCATTTAACTCTTTTTAAGTTTTAAAAGGTCATGACACTTTTGGCTTTGTGCTCATTTAGTCATTTAACTTTTGGTTTGATCACATTTAGTCACCTAACTTTTAAAATTGTGCTCAATTAGTCACTAAACTTTTAAATTTTTATTTAAAAGTTTAGTGACTAATTGAGCACAATTTTAAAAGTTAGGTGACTAAATAAATGAACACAAATCTAAAAGTTAAGTGACCAAACCAAAAATTAAGTGACTAAATGAGCACAAAGTCAAAAGTTTGATAACCTTTTAAAACATAAAAGTAGTTTTACCAAATGAACACAAAATCAAAAGTTTAGTGACCAAAAATCACCTAAACCCATATTAAAAAATTGTAAAAATATTTACAAAGTCAAATATTATAGTATTCATGAGACAGGATCGAGCATCACCAAGTGAGAAGGAAGTTTCAGGGATGATTACTCACCTTTACCGTAGCGAATGTTAATTTATAGTCGTGGTTTGAGAATTTCATTGTATATCTGCAATGAATGAGATAATAGAATATCATCATAAATTACTATTTTTAATATTTATATTGATTATAACAATTCATGTGCTCCTAGTAAACCATAACTAACCCGGCTACTTGTTCATCAACATACCACGGTCTCCAATACTCCACGAGTAACAAATTTATCGATTCAATCCATTTTAACGTAGAAAAATGTGGAACACGCAAATCATGATCTCCACTGCTCAAACAAAAACAACAAAGAAACAAAATATTATTAATTTTTGTTTGCCTTCAAGCTCCCTAAATACCATATGTATACATAAATATAAGAGACCAGGAGCCAACTTGAAAGAGAGATTATATAAAAAAATATTGGGAGGACGCATAACTAACTACCTATATACCAAAGCACGACAATTTTTATGAGAAAATTCTTGATGATAAGCAACGGTACTCATGATATTGAACTTGTAACTAACTTTCGCAAGCAAACCATCTGCATATGTCAAGCTCTGATTGCATGACACCCATTTAATTTCATTAAGTTCCTGTAGTCATACATTTATTGTCGTAAAAGTCGAATTTGCATTGTTTTTTGAAAAAGATTATTATAAATAGTTAATGATATGTTGATATTTGATAAAGGATGTTCATGGGGTGTCTATTTAACAACACCCAGTCACAAACCTCACTAACATGAAGAGCCTCTTTTACGTCTCTCCTACTAGCCCATGCCTCGATGTATGCAGACTTGTAGTTCTGTAAAAAATTATACTTAGTTTTAACATAAAAATTATAGTTGTAAAATTCTAAATATAAAAAACTATAATACATCAGAAAGATGAAATCATTAAAAAACAATAATTTTTCTCATGTATGATAAAACGAAAAACAAAAATCATGGATTTTATACTTGCATTCAAAATAATTTTGATAACAATGAGTTAATTATAATTACGATTAAAAATTTCTATGTGATTATTAATTGTAATTAAAAAATGAATCCCTAGAATATGATTTAATGATAGTCAATTCTAAAGGAATGCCACTTATTTTTTTTGTTGCAAGTCATAAACAAGGCTTGGAGTTAAAAAGATGACAAAAACTTGTTATTCTCATAGTAGTCAATCTCACATGATATAAGTGGTGCTCAGCGTTTTCTAACCACCAAGAAGGATTTTATATTCTATAAGATCATATCTTCATCAAAATGTAAGTGTCATTATTCAAGAATGACATTTGAATCTCAACCGGTCAAGAAGAAATTTGCATAAAAATGTTGTGTATTTTCCTTCAAGATTTTTTTTGATCTTATTCTTTAAGAATGAAAAATAGATATTGTTAATCTTTTTATGATTTTTAGTCTTTTGATATGCATGATTTCATTGTAATTATTTCATATGTTATTAGTTTAAATAATTTTGGTGTATATTATATTTAGCCAATAATGGATTTTTAAAAAACAATTAATTTCATATTTATTATCATATTCTTTCAGAATGAACATTGGACTCATAATTTTTTTTGTCTAAATACATGAATTAATCGAATCATTTACCCACTAAAATCATATTATTTAAATTTATATAATTAATTATCTCTAAAACTCAGAATTTTTATTTTTTAAATACAAATTCAATAACTAAAACACTACAATGACAATTATGTTATTATATGGTACATGGTATTCCACTTTAATAGCATAGACTATCAAATCATAGTCATTTAATATTTTCATCAATTGGTTCATGATTATTCTTATGAGTACACAATAGATGACATCCACAGTGTATATATATATATATATATATATATATATATATATATATATATATATATATATAATGTTAGGTTATTGTGTTCTAACTATCTATTGTGTGCATATATGATTGATTTCGGACCAATCATTTTAGTTATTTTAAGAAAGTAATTAATGCATATTATATGTTATAGATACAATGAATGTTAATTAAATCTTCAGCATTTAATATGCATTAATTACTTTCTTAAAATAACTGAAATGATTGGTCCGGAATCAATTCTACATGCACATAATAGATAGTAGAAACATTTGAACCTAGCTCTATACGGTGGGTTAGGTTATTGTGTTCTAACTATCTATTGTGCTCATGTAAGATTGATTCTGGACCAATCATTTTAGTTATTTTAAGAAAGTAATTAATGCATATTACATGTTAAAGATATAATGAATATTAATTAAATCTTCAGCATTTAATATGTAATAATTACTTTCTTAAAATAACTAAAATGATTGGTTCAGAATCAATTCAACATGTACACAATAGATAGTAGAAATATTTAAACCTGACTCTATATGGTGGGTTAGGTTATTGTGTTCTAACTATACATTCTGTGCATGTTGGATTGATTCTGGACCAATCATTTTAGTTATTCTAGGAAAGTAATTAATGCATATTAAATATTAAAGATATAATGAATACTAATTAAATCTTTAGCATTTAATATGAATTAATTACTTTCTTAAAATAACTAAATTAATTGGTCTACAATCAATTCTATATGCACACAATAGATAATAGAAACATTTGAACCTAACTCTATAAGGTGGGTTAGATTATTGTATTTTAACTATCTATTGTGTGCATGTTGAATTGATTCTTGACAAATCATTTTAGTTATTTTAAAAAAGTAATTAATGCATATTACATGTTAAAAATATAATGAACTAGTTTATAACCTGTGGGAACCACGGTTAGAAAATTAATTAAACTTTCTAAATAAAAACTCAAAAGTATTAATTAATAATTTTAAATAACTTATTAATTAAAAGATATTTTTTAGTTATTTATAAAATTATAATCGTTGATTCAAATAAATACGTAAAATATATATCATCTTATAAATTGTATAAATTTTATTTTATTATAATTGGTATAAATTTTATTTTATTTTTATTCTAATATTATTAATTTAATGTAATTAAAATGTGATTTAAATTTTGAAATTTGAAATTTGAAATGGAGAATTAATAAATTGACAAGTGTCATGATATTAATTACAATGCCTAACATGGTGACACATGGCAAAAGAACTACTCTTTTATTAGTATAAGGATATATATATATATATATATATATATATATATATATATATATATATATATATATTTGACTTCTTAATATGAAATTATTTATTTAATAAACCATCAAATTATTTATTTTGTAATTATTTTTTTAATGGATAATTCATATTTTATTCTTCTACTCTTAAATATATATTTTAGATCACCTTTCACATTTCCAACATATAATACATAAACCTTGTACATTTGAAGGTAGCATGAATTTATTTTGAATTTCAACGCACTAATTATTTTAAACCAACGTTGCATATGATGATTTCCCAAAGTAACGTAGCTTTGAAGTTCAGATATATATAAAATGCAAGTATGATGAACATTTTTCTCAAATAAAGGAATAGCAAGGGAAGCGTATAATTCACAAAGGAAGGGTGAGAGAATAATACACAAAGCCATTGTGTCTGAACATCGTCTGATGACCAAATATAAATAGAGGTCTTATCAAGAGATCTTAGGCCTATTCTGAGGTGCTCAGATTTTGAGGTATTTGAACGATCACAAAAAGGATATAAAATGTTGTCCACACTAATTCTTTCAATGCACTGCAAATTCAAAATAACAAAGCACTAAATTCAATGAAATTGTGGGTGCACATTGTAAGTTAATAGCCCAAGTAAAAATCTAGGTTAATTATGTACCTCGTGTACCACTTGAAGATCCTGTATGCAACGATTGTTGTTTGGATCTACATATTGGTACTCTCCGTGACAATTTTGTTTAACAGACTGTAAAATTACAGAACTACATTAATTCCCGGACATTAGGAACTTTATAAACAAGAAATTTTTTAGCACATAATGTATTAGCCACAACTTGTTAGTACTTAACTATTTACCTCATATATTTTATCCGATATGAGTGCCATACGATGAACTTGTTCGATTTTCGCATTAGAGGAATCATGCTTGTCTGTTAAAGGATTACCAAGAATGTACCCCTATGTTGGAAAACCATATATCAATTTCATTACCGAAACTTATATAGGGATATAAACATATAGGAAAGTTGGACTAATCTAAATAACTTGTACTTTGAAGTTGATGTGTGGTTCTTCTCCACCTTCATTACCTACAAAATATGGAAAATAAGCTAAAAGTTCAAGTATCCCGACATGATCTCTCTAATATGCTACATATATCCTGAAAATAATGTTATATATATCCTGAAAATAATATATATACCGTTATATATTTCCTGAATAGTCATTGGTACTGATATGCCACCATAGGAATCACCACCAAGATATAAGGGATTTTTGACAAATTTAGAATGATCCACAAGCCACTAATCAGATCGACATAAAAAAACAAACATTGGTCTTAGTTTTTTTTTTATCTAAAGCATATAGATTACAATCCACTCTTAATGCTTGAATGACGTAAAATAAATAATTAATTTTTTCATGTATAAAATAGTGAGTTATAAAATTAATAACCAATCCATTTTCAAGGACAAAAATGGACAATGTGTGTATGTATTCAAATATGTAGATACATGGTTGTATTAACCGGAGATATGTTGATTAAAATTAACGGAAAATATAGATATTTTCTTTCAAAAATTATCTTACCTTCCTTATAAATTGGTGTATATGTATTGGTGTTAAAGTATCGTTTGTTATGTAACCTTCGGGGGATTTTGCATATGAGAATCCAGATCCAGCAGGTTCATCAAGAAATAGGATGTTGGCTACCTGATTTCATTATATAAAACATATTGTAAATCTTACAAAGAAAAAACCAGGCTTACGTATTTATAGAGAACACTAGGGACAAAATCTTAAATCCATGGCAAAAAAACAAGTCATCTCTAATTTATGTGTTTTATTTCTATATCAACTCAAATTCCACCAACACTACATCAATCCAATCATCATCATGATGGCCTGAAATATCTTTGTGTCCTCAACTAGATAATTCTCAACATGTGTTCAAGAAAATGAAGGTTTCTTTTATAGTTAAGTGGTGACATAGTTTGGATTATGGATTGGATATACAAAAGGTAAAAATACAAAAAGACTTGAACTTCACTAGGATGCAATCACCATCCAAACAAATACTTTGAACTTCACTATTTTACTTCAACAATATTAAGAATACTCAGAGAGAAAAGAGGAAAACGATAGAGAGCAGACTAGATCCTTAAGAAGGCAATAATGAAGGGAGTCTTTCATCCCAAGAAAGTCAACATGGGATAAGACAAGGCGTCATTGATCAGTTTTGTTCTTCAAAGTTTTCATGACGACAATTCAAGTCAACCCCTTGGGATTATAGAAGGTGGACCAACACAACCCACTAAATCCTTTTCTAATAACTTAAAAACCTGGGATTGGAGCCCACCATGATTAATGACCCATTATCGAGGATTTGTCTTTTACACCCCATATTCAACTGATAATGCTTAGGAATTTTCTACTCAAATTGAGGATTATGTGGAAAAAAGCGATTACGATTATCTTATCCCCATGGAATATGACACCAATTTTGATGGTGAATTGATTTTCGTTAAATGTAAATCTAGTGATTGTTTCCTTATTGCCATGGCTTCGCGCATGTCTGGCAAAATTCTACTATATATGATTGCCTTGCATGCGAAGGCTTTTTGCGAACCATTGTCGTATAATTCTACTCCTTAATAGCCCCAGACTTTGGCCCTTCACCCTTCAACTTCTTTAACTAATTTTGGCTCGGATTTGCTGATTTGGAGACTCTCATTACTCATGAGTGGGTGAAATAAAGAAATAGTCTGAATGTGTTTACAAAGTGGAAATGCTTTCGAGAAAATTAAGGGATTTAAAATAGTTCATAAGCTCTTTGGCGTAAGAACATGAATTATAATCAAAAGTCAATCATAAAAACCATAAAGATTATTTAAAATATGTTGCCATTTATCTTATTGCCGAAAATTGTTCTCCTGGTGATGCCATAATATGAGAGAAATTGGATTTCATAATATGAGAGATTGGATTTCATTTCTCATATTCAAGATTACGAAACCATGAGGTTACATGGCATTAGGAAACATATGAGGTTTAAATAGACTATCGAAGGGAATGAGAACTCATGTTATTTATGTGATGCCATCAACTTCAACTTGAAAACGTCTCACGTTAATGGCCTCAATATAAATTGGAGTTAGGGATCTATTAGACTACATTTATTTGTTAATTATCTCCACTATATAATGAGCATAACCCCATGTCTTTGATATGGAGATTCATTTACACATGGTATCAGAGCCAATTCTTCCTTTCTCTCCCTCGTTAAACTTTTGATTCCTCCTCTCCTCTTCTCTTCTTTTCGGTTTTCTTCTTCCTCTCTCACACCGGAGTTCCATCACCACCATCGCCTCATCATTTCAACATCCAACCCCAATGATACCACCATTCCCATGAACACCATCCTTCACCTCATCATAGTCCGCCTCTCCCACTTTTCTAAAATACATACAAATTAAATGCATCCAAAGAAATCAAATTCGTTTCCTTCTTAAAAAAAACAACTGCAAGTATGTATATAATATTAAATTTCAATCTTTTTTATAACTTTTTTTTTTAACTTAACATAACAAAAGAAAGAAAAATGAGATATAAAATTATAACGCTAAAAAAAATCCCAAACAATATTAAATATTTGATACGAGTGAATATAAATTTACAAAAAAAAAATGCTTTAGACTTTAGACTATACGTTTACTTTAAAGTTTTATTATTATTATGAAATAAAATAAAAATAAAAGTTGTATATTCAACCAATATAATAATAAAATATTAGGGATAAATAATGTTATTTATAATTAATATATATTAAAAAAGATTATTAATAATAAAATTATAAGTTATAAATAAAATATATTTAATTATGATTAACAACCCAAATTGATTTGACTAATTACTAGATTAAGCTTTTTCACGGAAACCACGATAAGTAAAACCCCTAAGGTTTTTCTAGCACCACCCTTATCAACGAACAAAGACTTACATAAGAGGTAGAAACATCTTTGACGACCTTCTTGTTGAGGAAACCACTCCATAGACAAAGAAAAAAAAATCATCTTTCACGTGGACTTTAATAAGACTATTTGACAAATTTATTTATTTATTTATTTATTTATTTTTTTAATTTTAGAATGTGATAAATCTTATGGGTTTTGTTGTTAAATGGAAATCTTGGGTATTTTCATTTATTTCTATCACAAAAGTTTTCGTTCATGATAAGTACAATCCCATAAAACAATTCTCTATAGAAAAAAGAAGTTCATCAAGGAGGTCCACTTTCTTCATTATCACGATTAAAAGGTCTCAAGATTTTTTATTTTATTTTATTTTATTTTATTTTTTTAAATTTGAAGTAAATTCTACTGTTTTTTTAATAACGAAACTTTTTAATTGTCATCGTACAATGAGTGAGATAGCAAACAGGCAACAAGTTGTGCCGCTAAGCCTTTTTGAATAGTAAAGCTAATTCTTTTAAAGACTACATCCGAAGATCTAGGGGATATAACATTACTATGCATGATTCGTTGTACTCTTTTAATAAGCTCTACCGCATTCGGTGCGAGGAAACCAAACGTATCAAATGCAAATGGTATGAACACGTGTTGATTTTCTAGGCACGATCTCTCATGTTTGGTGACTTTGTCTGTGGCTGCTTTTAAAGCAGCATGTCCCGCTGTGAAACCCCCAGCCCTCAGGCCCACGAGAGGGGATACCCCTGTAAGATCCACACATGCGTGTTTCCCTCCGACCCATCCAAAAATCAAAATGTCAGTCGGTCTGAGGGTTGACCTTCCTTCTGTCAGGTCAGTCAAGAAATTAACAGGTGCCTCTTTCTTAGCGGAAACCCCGACACGCTTAAATATGTCAAACAAGACATCCCTAACCATATCGTGTCTGTATTTGAACCCCGAGAGTTCTTTACAGTGAACTGCATGCTCCCCAAAAGAGTCCAAACATGCATTGCGACACACATGACATATCTCGTCAGTTGGGAAAATAGGAATCATGAGTCGATATTTGAGAATAGAACGATACTCCACGGGAGACATGTGTTGGTCAAGCCCATCTATAGGGATAGCCAGAAGAAAATCTTGAGCATGTGGTGCACATAAGCACTGGAAAACCGCTTTCTGCCGAGCCATTATGTAAAAATGCACTTCCATATCTTGGACAATTTTATGAAAAAAGGCACTCGCCAATGTATTCTGGGATTTAGGGGGGGGGGGGCAGTGTCTTTAGTAGTAAAATTGTTAAGGTCAAAATCTGGAAGCTTGTTGCGAAGGGATGACAAGGCACAATCATAATCAGAATCCATACCATGTATACCGCTATCCTGTAAGATGTTGTCTTGAAATACCCAAGATTGGGCCCTTGAGGCAACAAAAGCATAGGAGGTAGCCTCTACAGCCGAGTATAAACCCAAACCCCCAAACCTAATGGGTAAGGAAGCAATTCACCATTGTATGTCACCAAAGAAAGGGCCCTTACAAACCACAATGTCCTCAATCACCCCGTGCAATCCATTGTCAAAGAATATTGCCGCCTCCTCCATGTGAACGGGTTGGCACGTCCTCAACCCAAAGAAAAGCTTAGCAATACCCATACAAGACCGAAGAAGAAGGAGCCCACTCTGGGGGTCAGACAATTGTGGAAGAAGGCGCATCAAATTCACAGCGTTTTCGGCTCTCTTTATGGCTAGGTTGCGAATTGTTAGGGTGCAAAGTCACTCTTGGATGTAGTGTTTTAGGCTTACTCTCTTGTATGTGTAAATGGGTTGAGTCTTTCCTATAAATAGGAAGTGAGTGACTCCCATTATGAAAGGAACCATTTGGAGTGTTAGACTAGAGAGAGAATTTGTATACAAGACCCATTTGTATAATCTTTCTAGATCTAATATGAGCTTACATAGATTTATTTACTCCTTGTGTTCTTGATTTGTATGATGAATCACTAGATCTTTTCTAATTCCGCACATGCCATCATAATCAACACCACTACAATTGGTATCAGAGCGGGTGTTCTTGAATCTCATCAAGAATTGATCCTTGATGGCTATTTTGATTTGGTGATTCTTTTTCTTCATTGATCTTCGTGTTTAGAGAGTGTTTTTGTGTTCTAGAAGTCGAATTTTTCTTTGATTTGATCCATAATTCGACTTTCTCTCTCTAGAATACTTGTTTGTATCACTTTATCTCTCTAGAAAACCCATTCAAAATCACTTTCTCTCTCTAGAAAATTTCAAGTTCTTGTAATCATGGAGAAATGGATGATACGTAGGAATGATTTTCAAAGTGAATGCTCATTTGAATATCTTCTTTATGGCTTAACTGTTGGATTGATAAGTGAATGTGATATTGTTGTAAATGGAAAAAAGAATGAAGTTGGAGAATTAATTAGTTGTCCAATTTTTCGAACCAAACATTTGTTTGATCGTTTGATTACAACATATCAAAAGAGACGAAGAAATAGAAGAGATGGAGAAGTCATAAAAGGAATTTCTCGTGCCGAATGCAAATATGGAAGCAATAAACTTGAATATTATGCAGATTGTCGTGAAGCTCGGGATGGTGTTCATGATGATGATGATGATGTTCAAGAAACAGGAGTTCAATGTGATGTTCTTGATGTTCAAGAAAAAGGAGTTCAAGTTGATTCTCAAGATGAAAAAGTTTTTTGCTCAATTGGAGTTCAAACCGATGATATTTTGTGTTCTTGTGATTCATTTGAATGAATGATTCCTTATAGGAAGCCGGTGGTTCAAGAAATTCACAAATATCAAACTCCAAAAGATTTGATTCAAACTCAAAATGTTCATGTTGTTGAAAGTGGGTTTGTTCATGAAGTCAAGTCTTCAAGATGCAAAAAGATGAGAAAGAAAAAGAAGAAGAAGATGAATCGAAAGAACAAGCGGGTTTACTCACAAAAATCGTCATATGTTGTGAAGCCAAAATCCGTGAAGCAAATTTGGGTTCCAAAGCAACAATCTCCAAGTGTTGAATTGAATTTGAAGTCAAAACTCAAATGTGTTGGTGGTTCTTTTGAAGATGTTCTTGGTTTGATGAAGAACACGAAGAACACGAAGAACGAGTTGTACATCTCGCATGGTGGGTGGTACAATGTTCGATTTAGAGATTTTCTCATTCTGACAAAAGAACCAAGATCTTCCAAATTTGATTCGTTTGTTGAAAACTGAACTCGATTCGTCAAAAAGGTATCTCAAATTCTCAAATGGATTCCAAAACATCCATGATTTCGATTCGTACTTTGCGTTTTTCATTTTTGATCGATTTGCTTCATTGGATCTAATCTGTTTCAAACCTCATTGATGATCCAATTAATTTTTGTCTAGATCAAAACCAAAATTAAACTCAGATTTTTTTAATTTCGAATACTGTTCATTCATTCAGCTATTTTGGAAATGTTTTTAATTTCGAAGCCCAGCCCAACTTCAATTTTTTTTGATTAATTGTTTTCAAGCCCAATCTATATTCATATCCGAGTTTTCAATGGAATAAGCCCACAGATCTTTAAAAATCATTCAATCGCAATTGATGTTCGTATTCCGACTTGTACTCATGCCTTTCTTACTTGTACCATCGTATCGTCTTGTTTAATCATGATCGATGTTCTTGAGTTTCAATTTCGTTTCAATTTTTTTTAATCGATTGATGTTTTTCATGACTCTGAACTTGTGAATCGGTTATGATTTCTTCAATTTCATACCGATGAGGATCAAGTTTGGCTAAGAAATCGACAAACAAATCCTTGATTTTGAAGAACCGAATCAAGAATACATATGTATGTCGATGATTGGTTTTGGATTTTGAATGATTTCGAAGGGCTGTACTTGAATGTCGATTGATGATCGATTTCGTTTGATTTCTTCAAGTCGTTCTCATCTGATTTGGAAGTCAATTCGTCATGAACGAATGTCAATGTTTAAACGAATCGATTTTGATTTGTGACTGTAAAGTGACGATTGACGGGTTTGAATCAATAGTTGAGTTCTGAGAAATCGGATGCTTGATCTAAGACAATGTGCAAAGGGTCAAGGTTTGAGATGCTATCAACGTTAGTGGTCGACTGATTGTGGACGAGATTTCAAAAGATTGAGCGTCCCAGTGTTTGATTTTTGATCGATTAGGAAGACTAGATTTCGAATAATTTTGGAATCGATGGGTTTTAAAAGCGACTGATCGATGATTTTGGGAAGATGATTTTGTATGAACAAAAGCAGTGAATTCGTTAAATAGGTGTGTTTGATCAAGTAATGAAGGGGATGGTATTTGGTTTTGATAAATTGAGAAGGTGTTCGTGTAATCAATTTTCGAAGGGTGTATATGGTTGAATGTACGAAGAGTGAAGAACTGTATGAATATGATTTTGATTTCGAAGGATAAAGGCTGTGAGAACAAATGATCTGGAAATCGAAGGTTGATTTTAGATTCGAAGGGTTAAGAATCGATTTGGGAAGAGAAGTCTTGTAAAACGAGATCTGTGATTTTGGAATTGGGGCATACGATCGATTTTGAAGTCGATTTTCGAAGGGTTGGTGAGTCACAGTTGATGATGTAGCTTCGAAGGTCTGGATCGATGATCAATGGATCGGTTATTGATATTGGTATTGTCGATGATTGATTGGAAACAGATGACGAAAAATCGAACAATTGGATAATTTGATTTTGATGTTGTTTGCATCGGGATTCAATTGTAGACAGTCTGATTCAGAGAGACGATTAAGAGATTACTGTACATTCAGACTCTTCGTATGCTTCGCATTCGTGTGTTTGTGTATTGATGAAGGATTCGAAGGGTTCCTGGAACGAAGACCTATAATAATAATAAAAAAAATAAAAAATAAAAAAAAACGAAGGGGTGTTTGGATTTAGATTCGAAGGTTGTTTGTGACTTGAACAAAAGGGAATGTTTGATTTTGATTAAAGCAAAACAATCGAAGGGTATTTTGAGTATACATATGAAGTAAAGAAGGATTATGATTCGAAGGGTATGTGGTAAATGAACGAAAACGAGAAATCATAAATTCGAAGGGTTGGTTTAATGTTGAATATTCGAAGGGTATATTCTGAATTTTCGAAGGGGGTATTTTGAAAATTTACGAAGACTTTTACTGTTCAGTCTTCGTATCCTTGTACTTCGTGAATTGGAGTTGGGGTCTTCGAAAGAAGTGAGCAAATGACAAAGTTTCGAAAACAGCCCCTGAACCTTCGATTTGTTGACACTTCGAAAATTAACACATGTTTCGAATGTTTGACACTTTTCGCCCAAATTTGAAATCTTTTGGAAGCTTCGAATTTTTGGGAATCTTCGTATGTTTGGAACACAAAGAGCAGAATTTTCAAAAATGGTCCCTGAAACTTCGAATTTTTGGCAGTTTTCACCCAAATTCGAAAAAGGACTATTTTTTGCTGAAAATTGAAGATTGTGCATTTCTGGTCCCTGCAGTTTGTGCAAATTGACGCTTTCTACCCAGATTTGAAAAAGGGGGAGAGTTTTGCATATTTGGTTGTTTTGGACGCAACGGGTCCCTGCAAGTTTCAGAAAGTGACAATTTCTACCCGGATTTTGAAAAATCTTGCAACTTTCACCCAAAAAGTCAAAATTTTTCATAAATTGAAAATTTTTTGTGACTTTTTCGTGATTGTTTTTCCGTGCAAGATTTTTGGTGATTCATTTTTGGTACACATCAAGGGGGAGTATTGTGAAGATTATTCCTCGGGCGCTTCTCATCCTTAGTGGGTTTTATAATCATTTTTTGATTATAAAAAGGGGGAGAATGATGGGTATTCGAAGCTTCTCGGGTTTGTCGAATATTCATTTGCAGATTTGAAGACCGGTGTTACTTCGAGGGGGAGTTTGGTCTTAATCGCGCTAGCTCGTTGGAGATTAAAGTCGGACATCCAATCCTAACTTTGAGGGGGAGAATGTTAGGGTGCAAAGTCACTCTTGGATGTAGTGTTTTAGGCTTACTCTCTTGTATGTGTAAATGGGTTGAGTCTTTCCTATAAATAGGAAGTGAGTGACTCCCATTATGAAAGGAACCATTTGGAGTGTTAGACTAAAGAGAGAATTTGTATACAAGACCCATTTGTATAATCTTTCTAGATCTAATATGAGCTTACACAGATTTATTTACTCCTTGTGTTCTTGATTTGTATGATGAATCACTAGATCTTTTCTAATTCCGCACATGCCATCATAATCAACACCACTACACGAATGAAACTAGCATCTCTACTAACAGCTCCCCCAAGAAGTTTCACCCCCAAAGGCGACCTCCCGATGTCCGCCGGAAATAACCCCTCCCATAACTTGCTACCATCACACGAGGGCCAAAAGAGCTTGGTTTTCTTGATATTCAACTGAAGGCCCAATTTTGGACCAGTCACCGTAATGATGTCCAATGCTTTGGCCACCTCCTCCGAATCTCCGATAAGTGGGCCATCATCCAAGTACCATGCATGGAGCAGAAGATTGAAATTGTCTCTAATCTTATGCAAGAGCGGGTGCAACACAATGGCAAAGAGAAGTGGTCCCAAGGGGTCTCCTTGTTGAACCCCAGTAGAAGACCTGATATGTGTGTTGCCTAGATATAACCTTGCTGCTTGACCATATATGAATTCTACCCACAAGGAAATAGAGGGACACCCCAGTCTGACCTTATGAAGTAATGCAGATCTGTCAACAAGGTTAAAGGCATTAGAGAAGTCCACAGTAAGCATGGAGAGAGATTTGTCATCGTGGTGCTCACTCAACAACCTATTGGCGCTATGCAAAATGGCCTCAGCGCCACCCGACACCCTGACTCCGAACTGAAAATCATTGAGATATTTGGCCATTTCTTTACCAACCCCTTTCATGGCCAACTTGGAAACCAAACGTCTCCATATAGTACCTACTGCAATAGGTCGTATTCCCTTGTCAGGTTTTAAGAGCGGCGTGAGAGGAGCAGAGGCAACAAATTCTGCCAAGCTTGAAGGGCATCTTCCCCCTAGCCATAGATTAACCACAGAAGTAATAACACGCAGGAGGTCTTTGGATATAGCCGAACCTTCTCCACAAAGGGAATCTAAAATGTGTTGAGCTCTCAACCCGTCCCTCCCATACGAGGTACCTTTAGGGAAGGATTTAATTCCCCCAAGGACATTGTCAACATCCACAACCAGGGGAGGTTCTGAAAATATGGTGTTAGGCATGGAAGGCAGTGGCTTGTATGGATGCTTATCCTCCAATGTCTTCGTGGTATCACCCCCAAATGGAGCAACCCCCGAAGAACATAAAACTTTCACCGCTGCTGTAAAATGTCCATCGGCAACCTTACGAAGACATTGTCTGGCATTGGTGCTGCCCGGAGTTCTTTTCTCTTGAATGTACTCTTCTTTTTTATCTTGTTGCTCCAGTCTTGCATTGTCAACTAAGTTTTTAACTAGCTTGGTTATCAATGATGCTATAAACAATAACATATAAAAGGGTATCTCTCTCCTCAACAACATGCTTATTCATCCCATCTTTCACTATGTGAATGATGCCTTATTCCTTTGGAGAATTGTTTAAAGAGAACATGATAAATCTTATAAGGGTCTTAGGTGTTTATTTCTTGAATTCGACCTCAAAATGAACCTTATTAAAGGTAAAGGCATGGGAACTTTTCTTAACTTGACAGTTTAAAACATGGAAATTGGTTGAGTTGTGCCATAAATTCCTTTCTTTTCTTCGACATTGTTCTCTTGGTAGGTGCGAAGATGAGGATAGTTTCATATTGGAACCCTATTGTGTGTTGGGTTAATCGGATTTAAGTCTAGGGAAATTTAAGGAACTTTACATTTTTTTTTTTAATTTTGTTTCCCAGTTGTGGAATATGAATCAAAGTCTTTTTATTTTATTTTTTTAGAGGTTCATTAGGTATTTAATTCCATAAGCATAAAATTAGGAGCATGCATTGTTTTTTTTAATGCAATTTCCATTACTTCTTTTGTTTAACTTTCAGAGCAAGTAATTAAAAGTTTTTTTTTTTCACCTATTTTCTTTCCTATGTTTCGTTTCCTCCATGCATATAAGAAAGTGTTCTAGTTTATTTTTAATGCACTTGGTATCAGAGCAGTTTCATTGAAGGGGTGTGATTCGATTTTGATCACAAGCAGACCTGATTTCTCTTGATCGGGCTTTTTCTAACTGGAGGTCAGTGATAAATATCACAGACATGAAGTCATCAAAAGTGGGTAGCCTTGATTTGCTTCTTTTTGCGGGTAACAAAAGACGATAAAGGTGGTTGTGACGTTGTCTTGTGGTTTGGTGGAAAAGTGCTCTCGGAACAAGCTTGATTAAAGAGGTCGGGGTTGTCAAAAGAGAGAATAAGATATCGATTGTTAAAGGAGGTTTGATGTCGTATAAAGTTCCAATTTTGACTCCAACGAATTATACTGTGTGGGCAGTCAATGTCAAGGCGATTATGGATGCACACGACATATGGGAGACAGTTGAACCGAGAGCATCATGTGTAGCATCGAATTCAAAGAAGTTAAAATAAGCTCTTGCTTTTTTGTTTCAAGCGATACCCGAAGACATGGTGTTGAAAATGGCGAGTGACATCGACCCAAAACAAGTGTGGGATGGGCTAAAAACATGGTATTTGGGTGTGGATTCGGTGAGAACGACTCCACGTGCAACCTTAAAAAATGAGCTTGAAGGTTTTCTCATGAAGAAAGGTGAAACGGTAAATGATTTGTGACAAAGTCATCCAGTTTAGCCTTAAAATCAAAGACTCTTGGATATATTCTTGAAGAAGTGGGATTTGCTGAAAAGGTTACTAACCTCGATGCCTAAGTCGTTTCTTCAAATTGTGATTTCAATATAGCAATGTTTCGGGTTGGAATCGATGTTATTCGATGAAGCCGTTAGAAGATTGAAGGAATACAAGGAATGTATAAAAGGAATCGGGAAAGTGGTGGGAATCAAGGTGGGTTGATGTTGGCTAGGGAAGAAAAATCACATATTTTTAAGCACTATGGCAATAGAGGTTTAAATCGGGATAACTTTGGACATAGTTGGGGAAGAGGTTGTTCGTCCGGGAAAAGTCGAGATGGCAAGGAACGTGTCCGGGATAAAAGTCACATTAAATGTTACAAATATGGTTAGTTTGATCAATATAGCAACAAGTGTCCTAAATTGGAGAAACAATGGGCAAATCTACTTGAAGAGGAACCAACACTACTGTGAACAAGTGGTATCGTCAATCCGATTAAAGGGGTGAGTGTTGGGTTAATCGAATTTAAGTCTAAGGGGCATTTTAGGAAATTTTCTTTTATTAGTTTTGTTTCCCAGTTTTAGAATATTAGTTAAAATCTTTTTGTTATATTATTTTAGAGATTCATTAGGTATCTAATTTCTTTAGTATAAAAGTAAGATCATGCATCGTTTTTAATGCAATTTCCTGTACTTTTTTTTACTTCGAGAGCAAGTAATTCAAAAAAAAAATTCTTCACCTATTTTCTTTCCACTATTTTGTTTCCTCCCTACATATAATAATTTGGTTTATTTTTATTACATCGTGGAGAAGTTTCAATCCAAATTGTTTAGGTGGAACACCCAACAACCATCGTTTGGCGATAGTTTAAACTTGTGTAAAAGTGTTCTTGATTGACTTAGAACCTACTTGTTCTCCCTTATTAAGGTGCTGAACGAAGTTGCAAAAACTTGAGAGTATCCGAAATCAAATTTTTAGGACAGCTCAGATGATAGAAAAAAAGTTATTTGAATTGCTTGCATAATGGTTTTAAATATCAAGAAAAGGTTGTTCTCGCAATAGGGAGACTCTAAGGATTTAATATTTCTTTATTGCAAAATGATGGTGGTGGTTCTATACAACAATTGGTTAATTTCGAAATATTATATCATTGCACATGGCTTGGGGAGGGATAGATCAATGTCCTGTAAAAGAGGAACGTGGAGAAAAATCAATCATTTTCACACTTACTTTTAATTATATGAATTTGGTTATTCTTTCTATGTTTTATGTCCGAAACAGCAAACTAGATGGATTGGAAACAATGGTACAAGTTTCTAGGTCTCATCCGTAAGCATATTACGGATCGAAGACATTCTACTAGACTAAAGTACTTGCAACACTATCTGGAATCACATTGCACCTAGAAAGGTAAACATATAACTTCGCATGTTCGGCTGAGTGGTCTACAAACATGTTTAAACCTAGAGTCATTAAACAAACCTCCTTTACCCCCCCCCCCCCCCCCCCCCCGCATGCCTTTATGTTTTTTTTCCATGAATCGCAGACACACTTATTTCTAGAATATCCTAAATTCATTGCGCTCCAAGGGATTTTGTATCAGTAGTGGAGATAACAAGTGGGTCAATCAAGGATTTATTTTAGGGTGGGACACTAGGGTTTCCATGTCACAAGATCATACATGCTATCACCAATTCACCATTAATCTCATGGCCATGTTCAGGGTTATGTGGAGACTCCTCAACGAGGTTTTCTTCAATTCCAAGTTCATGAATAGTAAAGAAATTTATTGGTCAAATTCATGTAACCATTGCCTCGAATACACGCAATTCTAGCCTATCCCTTGCTATTTTTGAATAAGGGTTCTTTTGTTGTTAAAAAATAATGTAACAATTACATACCTTCGTCAAACTATGAGTGCTTAACTCGAGCATTTGGTTCTCCAAACTGGAATTTATGTAGTTGATAGTGATCGGACCTATGCACAGATTCATCAATAAGTATAATCTTACAAAAATAAATTGCTAATATATATATATATATATATATATATATATATATATATATATATATATATATATATATATATATATATATATCACAATAAGTCTTATTAAATTCGAATATCATTGATATAATCCGAAAAGAAAAATTGAGGCGATAATGAGTTGTGAATTGTACAATTAATATTTTATTAATCCAAACTAAATGTTTTCCAAAAAAAAATTACAAAATTAGAGTCGTTTTAAAGAACTTTTTAAAAATTAGTGTAAAAAAATATGTTGTTTAAGAAATGTCTCGACAATCTCTTCCAAAGGACTTCTTAATTGTTACAACTTAGATCGTTTAGTTTTTAATTTAAGAAAAAAGTCTCAAATTAATTTTGTTTTTACGAAAAAACATTAATTACCGGTAAAAATGACGATTTGATCATTTTTTCCAGTTACCTAACCTGTTTCATTATTTATCCGGTTCTATTAAAGTCTCATTATGTAACATATATTTTACCGGTTTCTTTGGTAACCTGGAGGTCTAGTCATTAAATTAGTTGATAAGATGAATACGATAGATTATATAATGTTATATTTACCATAAAATTTAATATCCATCTCATTGGCCGATTTATGATTATATAACCAGATCAGTAATGAAACTTATAAAACATTTTTTTGGAAGAAAGGACGAGAAATGAGTTGATGAGATGAATATACTAGGTTGCATAAGATTAGATAGCCCATTTGAAATTTCTTGTAAACTTAGAAAATGACTAAATTGTTAGTTTATGTAATTATTGTAGTCTTTGTTGGATGTATTTTATATTCCAAAAAAGATGCAATACATTAGGATATCAAGTTTTTGGTAAACATAACATTATGTAACTCAATATATTTATCTCATTAACTCATTTATTGACTAAACGCCTGATCAACAGTGAAACCGATAATATGTATGTTATAGGGAGAAAAATACCAAATCATCACTTAAGTTTAGTTTGAGACTTATTCATAAATTATGTTAAAATAATGAAACTTTTACTATTAATATATTCAAGTCACACAAAAAAAACTATTACTATTAATTGTTTTATCGTTTTGTGTGCATTGTGTGGTGGATCAAACTTGCCAACATATAAAATTGTGAGACCAAACCTATAAATTTTCTAATATGTAAAGACTATTTTTGTAACTTTTTAAACACATATATTGTTTCTGTAAAAAAATATGCAATGACATTTTCTATAAATAAAGGGGATAAGTTTTGTAATTTGTTTAAACACATCGACTGTTTCGGTAGAAAAAAATACACAATGACATTTTTTTTAAATTAAGGAGACGATTCTAGTAATTTATTTTCTATAAATGGGTCAGACTTGTTAACATATAAAAATCATAGACAACTGACCGATTTTGTAAAAAAAAAACGTTTAGTGACCATCTCTGTAAATTAAAAATTACAAAGACTAAATCTACCAAAATATAAAACATTTGTTGCGGGGAGTAAATCTACAAAATTATAAAACCTTTGTGTCAAACTCCAAAAATGAAAAACATAATTGTTCATAACCATTCCTCTATTTAACATATAGTATAATTATGTCCTTCATTTTATACACACACCTATATATATATATATATATATATATATATATATATATATATATATATATATATATATATATGAGAAATTAAATTATCTCATATTTTTTTATTCCTATTATCTTCCTATCTATTTTAAGATAGTGACAAATGTAATTAAATTTAATTTAAATTTGATTGAGAAGTTAAATTTTTAAATTTGTCATCATCTTAAATAGGTAGAAGAAAAGTAGGAACAAAATATAAGAGATATTTAATCTCTCTCTTTCTCTTTCTCTCTCTCTCTCTCTCTCTCTCTCCCTCTATATATATATATATATATATATATATATATATATATATATATATATAATAATAATAATAATAATAATAATAATAAAAATCTTTTTATCACATGTCATATTTTTTTACTTTGACACATGTCATTTTGTGGGAGTTTTAGAATTTTTATTTACATTTGTTATTTTTTGGGATTTCTGTTTTCTTAAAATAAAATTCCATAAAACTCTAAAATATTATATAAGGAAAGAAAATCATTATATTAATTTGATTATAAAATCTCATAAATGTTCCAAACTATTTGATTTCGTTTATAAATGTTCCAACAGTTTAGAATCTGTTCTATAAAAGTATTACTTTAGAAAATATTTAATATTTATATTATTGATATTAAAATTTTATTTTAATACAGTTCAAATACAATTTGATACCTTTACAAAAGTATAGAATTATTTTGTAGAAGCATAAATACTTTTTTTTTTTGTGTTTTTTAAAAGTATATTTTTTTAAAGTATGAATACGTTTTTTCGAAGTATATATATATATATATATATATATATATATATATATATATATATATATATATATATGTGTGTGTGTGTGTGTGTGTGTATGTGTAGAAACATATTAATATTTCTTAAAGTATAAAAGTATGTATTTACGCTTTTATAAAATGTATATATTTCTAAATACATAAAGCTTTGTATTTATACTTCTAAAAATATATTTTTACGTTTTAAATTGTATAGTAAGGTAAAAAAACATATATATAAAGAAATAATATTTTTTAAATGTAAATAAAATGTTTTATAAAGTATTTTTCATATATAAATAGTTTTTCTGCATGTATACGTACAAAATTTATAAACATAAAGATTTTATTGCTAATATTATTGCATGGTAACTTTGAAACCTATAATAAAGGGTAACATTGGAAAATTAGACGATGCGGTATGTGTCTCGTTGAGACTCGTTGTGGCTGAGGTGGACGCCAAAAACGGCGTTGCATCTCGTTGTACACCGGCCTGCTTGATCGTTATGTTGCTTCTCGTGGTAACGACCACCTACAGCAACGGCGTCTTCTTCTTCTTTCTTCCTCTGCTTTTCTTCACCTTAACAGGGCATAAAATGAAAACACCATCCCCTAATCTCGTTGTGGAGAGAAGATGATGATGTGGATGCGTTGTGGGTTGGGTATGGGTGTTGCCCATACCCAATGCTCTTAGAATAAAGACTTACAAAGTTCATGTTTTAACACACTCGAAAATGATGTTAGGATAAAACCGTTTTTTGTAACATAACAATTTTGATGTCAACACCCTGAGTACAAAATACAATCACTTATTTGTTGAATTCATAGTGTATTGTCGAATTCAACATTCGTATTCAGTGTCAGTGGAGCACTACCCAAAATTATTATCATTTTTTTTAGCTTGGAGCACTACCCAAAATTATATATCATTTTTTTTAGCTTGGAGCACTACCCAAAACCTTACGTATCTACTCTAATAAATGAATGTTTTTTTTGTCACTAGTCATTTTCTCTTTCATTTGGACACATGATATTTTCTAGAATTTTTAAATTTTGTATTTTCCACCTGTCATTTTATTGTATTTTTCATTTATTAAATTAAAATTATATATTTAATATATAAGGTAACATATATGTAAGGTATTTATTAGAAAGAGTTTATATATGTAATGTATTCAATACATTAAAGCCACATTAATTTTAATAATTCAAAATTTTTCTCATTTTTCTTATAAATTCAATTTTTCAAATTGTTAAAATTTAATATTTAATTTTTTTTAATTAAACTCATATAATACATGGGTCTCACACATAGTGAAAGAAGAAACGAAGAGCATCTAAAATAAAGCTCTAAAACTAGGACCTTTTTTATTCCAAAGCTTTATCACGTTGTTTGTAAATTTACAAGCTCCGTTGTAGATATTTTGTATATTTTTAATACAATTTTATTTAGTTACTTAGTAGACCTATTATGAACCATAAATATGCTTTGTGAAAAAACCTTGCATATTTTGTCTGTTTGTTAAGTTTGTTGTTTTATTTTATGTGGTCATGACAACTGAAAAAACTTATTGAAATAGATGCATTATCAGGAATGCTCTAAAGGCAGCTTTACTAATAAAACTGGAGACAATAGATATACCTATCTGAAGCAGAATAGAAGTGAGAACACCACAACCAGGCCCTCCTCTGACCCAAAGTAAGAGAGGGTCGTTTTCCGGGCTCCTTTCCGACTCAAAGAAATAGTAAAAGTACTGTACGTCATCATTTTTCCCTACCGAAATGTAACTTAAAGCACATTTTTTGACAATTAGTATAACCATTATAATAAAAAAAGCATAATAATAATAATAATAATAATAATAAACAAACAAACAAACAATATGGATTAAATAAAACATATAAATTCAATTACAATGAGAATGACTATACCCAGTTTCAAATAGGAAAGGAAGATCACCAGGAAAACCTGGAAGCGTTTTAACCAGATACCCTGACTTAGTTACCTCTAAAGAAACTACCACCATAAACAAGCCAAACAACATCACATTGTTGGACATACGAAGGAAGTGCCAAGGTTGAATATGATATTGAGATCTAGCTTTCATGTTTCGTCTAAGAAAAAAAGAGAGATATGCTAAGCAAATAATGTGCATGCATCCTCCTTATCATTATATATATATAATTGTAAAATGATTATTTTAAAACGTGAACTTTGACAAAAAAACGTTTTTATTTTCAAAATATCAAATCTTGTGCAATACAACTTTTATATATATATATATATATATATATATATATATATATATATATATATATATATATATATATATATATATATATATATATATATATATATATATATATATATATATATATATATCTTACATACTTATAAAGCTTGCATTTTCCCTTAAATCTCATACATTTGAAACCCCCACAATAATTTGCTAAAACCTCATGCATTTGAAACTCTCACACTTTTTTACCTTTTTAATAACTAATCACATATAATGAATGATAATTCATATGAGATAAATCACATTAAAAATTTAAAACACTCCATGAACCTCATATTTCAAAGGCTAAATATATTCAATTTTTAAAAATACCATACAAAAAATCAAGAGATAAATCCATACAACTTTTTGCTTTTTTTTTTCCAACCACTAAGCAATTAAAAAGAATACGTTGAACAGTTTAAATATTCATGAGTTGCATTAGATTAAACAAGTATTAAAAGAATGGAATCAAGGATTAAAGTTTTATTCCAATATAAAGAAGATATAATTTTTTATTATCATTCCATGAAAAAAAAAGTTACATAAAACAAAACTTGGTCTTATTATTGCTACCAGAAAATTTTGAAATATGTTGTTATATATAAACATTTACCTCTTCTTTCACATGTGTGCGACATTATATTACAATATTTTTACTAACATTAATAAAGCGTGGAGTATTAATTTTCAAATATAATTTGAAATATTACCTTTAATAAGACTAGGTATATATATATTAACGGAATAATTATTTTGAATTGTTTATTAGTATAAAATATTTGTAAATCTAAAAATATTTACCCACATTGCGTCTTTAATACTCCACATTAAAAAAAAACATTTGTATATATTGGGTAGATTAATATTGTAACCTCCTATTGTTAGTTAAGAATATTAAATAAGTATTTAATTACTCATAGAACAACAAGAAACTATTATTTGGCTCTTTAGTTACGCCGTCTTAAAAATAATCGTAGCTCATGAGTAACTAAGCTTAATTGGTATTAAAAGCATTAAAGGCCACAAATGCTATACAACAAGTAAATATGAAAAATAATTTACATACTTATAAAGCTTGCATTTTCTATTAAATCTCAGCATTTGAAACCCCCACAATAATTTGCTAAAACCTCATGTATTTGAAACTCTCATACCTTTTTACATTCTTAATAACTAATCACACATAATGAATGATAATTCATATGAGATAAATCACATAAAAATTTTAAAACACTCCATGAACCTCATATTTCAAAGGCTAAATATATTCAATTTTTAAAAATACCATACAAAAAATCAAGAGATAAATCCATACAACTTTTTGCCTTTTTTTTCCAACCACTAAGCAATTAAAAAAATACGTTGAACAGTTTAAATATTCATGAGTTGCATTAGATTAAACAAGTATTAAAAGAATGGAATCAAGGATTAAAGTTTTATCCCAATATAAAGAAGATATAATTTTTTATCATCATTCCATGAAAAAAAAAGTTACATAAAACAAAACTTGGTCTTATTATTGCTAAAATTTTGAAATATGTAGTTATATATAAACATTTACCTCTTCTTTCACATGTGTGCGACATTATATTACAATATTTTTACTAATATTAATAAAGTGTGGAGTATTAATTTTCAAATATAATTTGAAATATTACCTTTAATAAGACTAGGTATATATATATTAACGAAATAATTATTTTGAATTGTTTATTAGTATAAAATATTTGTAAATCTAAAAATATTTACCCACATTGCGTCTTTAATACTCCACATAAAAAAAACATTTGTATATATTGGATAGATTAATATTGTAACCTCCTATTGTTAGTTAAGAATATTAAATAAGTATTTAATTACTCATAGAACAACAAGAAACTATTATTTGGCTCTTTAGTTACGCCGTCTTAAAAATAATCGTAGCTCATGAGTAACTAAGCTTAATTGATATTAAAAGCATTAAAGGCCACAAATGCTATACAACAAGTAAATGTGAAAAATAATATTTATTATCTCAATTACATCATAATTAATGTGTTGATAGTGGAAAACATAAAATTTTAGAAAACAATTCAAATATGATTAATATAAATAGTGAACTTCACTTACATAAAACAAACTACATTGGCACTCATAAGTTTCACCGATGGCATATACAAACATAAGTGACCTTAATTCATCCAAAAATGATTGAGTTATCAAAGTGCGATTGTGTAGGATGTGGGAAGCAGATCTGTATAGCTGAAATCTGTACAAATATATGTTTTTTTTTTTAAATTTAACTTTAATGTTGATAAATTTAATATAATAATTCGTATACTAAGTTGATATAATATATTGATTGTTTTGAATTATATGATAATATATACATCTATTAAAACTGCATAATCTCAATCTTTTGAATGACCTCTACCCGCGGGTTACTCATGAATAAAATTAAATATAATATATGGTTTAATGTTATTTATAGTTGTTGTTATTGTTAATTAATTTTTTTAAATTTATTTAATTAACATTTTAACTTTTATCATTGTAATTATTTAAAACATCAAACAATTTTTTTTATGATTTTAAAGGTAACAATATAATCATTTATATAGAGTTGTTTTGAGGAAGGTGGGTTGATGTCAATGAATAATATTGTTCAAAATATTATGTCAATAACATAACCATTTTAAACATATATTTTTCAACATTTTAACAGTATATTTTGAACATACGCTGCGCAACGCGCGGGAATTCGTCTAGTATATATATATATATATATATATATCATTTGAAAACTCGTAATTTCCCGAGTACCCGAGAACTAAAAGTGGACCGCCAGATTAAAAAAAATTAAGAGCTAAGATTGTTTATGGCACTTTTGTAAATAAATGAGAATAAAAACATGGGAGGGCATCTTAATAATATAACATAAGGGCATTCAGGGGATTTAGAAATTAGCCCAATTAAACATATCAGATCCTAGGATGCGTTTGGTACAGAGAAATGAAATTGCAACAGAGAATGGAAATGCAGAGAAAGAGAATTAAGCTAGAGAAAGAGAATTGATTACACTGTTTGGTAGAACTGAGAATCCACTAGAGAAATGTTGTTGAAAATCATTTCTCTTGTTTGGTTGTATTATGCAGTGAAATGGAAATATTTTATTACCTTGTTTATTTCTTTTTAAACAACACTTTTTTTTTATTAAAGTTACAAATAGATCCAAAATAAAGAAATATTATCACACCACATAATAAATATAATATATCAACAAGAATAATGAAATAATAATAGAGTTGTTCAATCATTAAACATAATATCAACACCACATAAAGAAAATGAAGTTTACATAAAAACATGGAATAAATTAATTGTTGGCACGCCTTGCACTCCAATCAGTGAACATAGTATTAGCAAGAAGATCTTGACGGTCAGTCCATCCTTGCGATGTCTCTACGGTAGAAATAATGTTGTCATGTTCGTCTCCAAATTATGTATGATTAACAGGGATTTCTTGATCAAGGGGGTCTTCAGTCATGGTTGTACATATGAAATTATGCATCAAACAACATGCAATGATTATGCGTGGCATAGATTCTATTGGATGGTATGCATTATCACGTAAAATAGCCCATCTAGATTTGATCAATCCAAAACATCGTTCTATTACGTTCCTTGCCGATGAGTGTCTCATGTTATATAACTCTTTAGCATTTGTAGGTGGTCGAGACCAATCATTAAGATGGTAATGTTGTCCGCGATAAGGTGTTAAAAAACCTTCACCATTTGTATAACCCGCATCACAAAGGTAGTATGTTCCTACAATAGATTCTACATATTTAGTTAGACTGTATTGATAATAATATTATGTAGCTTTATATTTTATGTATATCATACCATGAAGTATTTTAAGACCATGTGGTCTACTAATAGCATCACGGAGTACTCGACTATCTGCTGCGGAACCCTCCCATCCCGCTAGTACATATATAAATTGAAGATCTCTCGAACACACTCCCAGTACATTAGTACAAATCTCACCCTTGCGTGTTCGATAAGGTTTTCTGTTCGCTGCAAGGACTTTAACTTTGATATATGTTCCATCTAATGCTCCTAAGCAACCCTGTACGTAAAACAAATTTTTTATTAATATTGGAATTAAATAAATTTATATTAATTTAGTACTAACCTTAAACCACCTCCACCTCTCGTCGGTTTCATCATCGGGTATTGGTACGGGTTTCTTGTAGAACTCTTTATGTAATCGACATACCGCATCTAAGACTAACTTGAAGTATCGACTTACAGTTTCACCTGACCGTTTGAATCTTTCTACTATAATCCTAATTTTTTTCATTATGTGCAAGTACATGTAAGAACATAGCAACTTGCTCATCAACTAACATGTGTTTGCTATTTTTCAACCCTCCTCTTTGTTCAAGCATGTCACATAGTCTTGTAAATGCATTTCTATTCATTCTTATGTTAACCACACTTGTTTTATCACTTTTATAAACCATATCATGAATACTATCACGTCCATTATGGTAACTCATTAAGTATTTTTGCCGTAATATTGTAGCTTTTTCTAAACGGTTCATAGCAAAATCATACATCATCCACCAACGAATAATAACATACATTGCATAAAATGCTCTTACGACGGATGTCATAACATTTTGTCTATTTCGTACAATCCGTTGTTGCAATGGTGTTCGTGTCATCTACATATATACAAACAAGGAAGAGTTGGGACAAAAAAGTTAAAAAAACAAAATGTTTAAATATATTACAAAAACCTAACATCCACTGTTTGGAGTTGCATAACTCAGACAAAACCAAACCAAATAAGCGATTTCTTGAGTCTAATACGTAGACAACACATAGGACTACAATCGAGAAAAAATTTCACCGTATTCCAAGCTCGTATGAAGATTTTATAAGGTTTCAAAGTTGGACAAAAAAGCTAAAAAAAAATCTGAAATGTTGTACAAAAATTCTAACAGCCACTGTTTGGAGCTACATAACTCAGCCAAAACCAAACCAAATAAGTTTTTTCTTGAGCCTAAAAACGTATTAAAGACAGAGGACTACGATTTGAGAAAAAAAATCACCTCATTCCGAGCTTCCATGAAGTTTTTATGAAGTTTCAAAGTTTGACAAAAATTGTAAAAAAAGTGCTGAAACATTAAAAAAAATAATAATAACAACCCCTGTTTAGGCTTGTATAACTCAGCCAAAAATCAACCAAATAAGCTGTTGTTTGATCCTAAAACATAGCCAAGACAAAGGGCTACAATCTGGAAAGAAAATCACCTCATTCCAAGCTCTTATGAAGATTTTATGAAGGTTCAAAGTTGGACAAAAATTCAAAGAAAGTGCTGTCACATTATAAAAAAAAAACTAGCAGCCCCTGTTTAGGCTTGTATAAATCAGCCAAAAATTAGCCAAATAAGCTGTTGTTTGATCCTAAAACATAGCCAAGACAAAGGGCTACAATCTGGAAAGAAAATCACCTAATTCCAAGCTCTTATGAAGATTTTATGAAGGTTCAAAGTTGGACAAAAATTCTAAGAAAGTGCTGTCACATTATTAAAAAAACTAATCTACAAGTATTGCCAAACACGATTAATTTTAACATATGAAGAATCGATTGTCATGAATATGTTTTAACATCAAAAATAGGATTCAAACAGGTACAAAGAATCGATCATACCAAGATTTTAACACAATTCCAAATCATATGAAGAATCGATCATAACAAGATTTTAATACAATTTCGAAATTAGAATTCTTGAATTGGAAGTATTCATAAGAAGATTAACAATCATACCTACGGTCGGAAGAAGCTGATGCCAAAATCGCCCAAGAAGAAGCTGTGCGTGAATGAAGCGACACTGCTGTGAAGACTTGATCCTATGTATCGATCGTATGTAGGGCAATCAAAATTACGTGGGCCGATTGCATGGTAATCGGCTTGAAACCTTTTGAGTGTTGATCGATTGCAAAATCTTGACCGATTGCACATAGTGGGGTTCGAATGGGGGGCAAATCGATTTCTCCGCTTTTTTTTGACATTCTCGGTCACGCCTCGTTTTTCTTTTCTCTCTTTTCTCTTTTAAAAATAGAGAATGGATAAGATGGAAAGGGAATTGATTTATTTCCCAATTATTTATTTTTTGTATCAACCAAATAAGAGAAAGGGAATCAATTCCTTTTCTCTATTTTTAATTCCCTGTACCAAACACCCTCTCTTTCTATCGCTCGTTCTTTCTCCCCATTCTTCAACGACTCCATTGACGTCCTCCCTAATTCCATCGATCATCTCCCTCCCCCTTCCGCCTGTAACGCCCACCCTACCTCTGTCAACGACCACCACAGTCGAGGATTTGTCCGTCGATCTTTGATTTTTCATGCTCCCGAAGGCAGCGATCCCGAAACCCTAGCCGACAAAATCCATTCATGTATTCGCAAGTGAAGAGTTTTCTCCAGAACTTCCTCATTTCTGCCGTGTGGTAAAAGAGAATGATGAGAAAGTTCCTCTTATCAGGTTGTGTAAGGGTGAATTGATTGGGTTCAGGGCTTTTGGTTAAGTGTATATGGGCATGAATCTCGATTCTGGAGAGCTTCTTGCTGTTATACAGGTTTAAAATTTAATTTCATTTGCCTCCATTTTCGTGTTCTGATTCTGATTTGAGCTTTGCTTTTGATTACTCTATTTTCAAGTTTCAATGGTTGTTAACTGTGCGTCTAGAGAGAAGACTTAGGTTTGGACGCTATGTTTATTTAAGCTAACTGTTAATGTGTAAGATTTGCTTTAGTTAGTCTTTGCTAGATTCAATTAATATCTACACACTATAATCTATTTATATGTGCAATTATTCTGTCAGATAGTAATTTTATAGATATTTTTGATGTTAAATTTGTGCACCATGAATAAATTATTCAAGTAAGTATGTGAAGCAGAACTTTTAGACATGGTGTTTTCACTGTATACAGATATTCACAAATATTGTGGTGGAGAAGAATGCATATTTATCATGTCAAGGAGGTTAATAGCTGTGCAGGCAGAGCTTGGTTTGAAATTCATACCTGAAGCATCGTCTGTGATGTTATCATTGTTTGTTAACCTCATTCACTCAGAGATTGAACACATACAACTGTCAATATTAAAACTGGTTCTGGATCTTATAAAGTGGAAAAGCGGAAATGGTAAATGATAGGGAAGTTGCTACTGGGACCACTGGTCTGGAACAATTTAACAGATTTGGCACATGGAAAGTTTACAGGAGGAGGCCAAAGCCACGTGGAGGGGAACAATTGGGGCAGTTGTGATTCTGTTAGAGAGAATAGATTTATATACGTCATGTTGATGAATGAGTGAGATCATGTTTTTTATTTTCCTTCTAAGAATGTATTCGGCTGAATGAAGCTTGGGCAGGAAGACTCATTTGAGCTTCTCTGATTTGATTTTTGAATAAGATCTCTATTCTCTCTCATTTATCTGTTTCCTTTTCTCCATTCTTATCAATTGGTTCCATTGCCGGTACCCTTTCTCTCCTCCGTGAACCATGGTGCACCCCGATACCCCTGCTGCTAATACTCAATATCAATCCCGAGTGTTGACCTCCGATGAAAAAATCAAGCATCTCTCCAACCAACTATTGGATCTCACCAAACAGATGTCTTCTATGCAAATTGTCCTCACCAACCTTCCCACCACAGTTGAGAAGATGGTTCAAGCTTCATCTCAGGGCAAGACAAATGTGACTGAATTGGGGGATGATTCTGGCACCCCCATCCCGAAATCCACCATCATCCTGACTAACAAGTCTTCTAGCTCCTCCTTCCTCCCTCTTATCATCCATGAAAATCATTTCGACAGTTCCCTGTTCTCCTTGCCAAAGGTGAAACTCCCATAATTTGAAGGCATCGACCCTAAAGGATGGATTACAAAGGCTGAACTGTATTTCACAGTGAACCAGATCCCTACATCTCAGAAGTTGCAGCTCGCCCAGATGTGTATGGAAGGAATCGCTCTCAACTGGTACACCAATCAAATGATCAAACACCCGCTCATCGACTGGCCTCAGTTTCGTGACAAATTGATGGTCCGCTTCAGCGGTACTAAGTTCTGAAATGCCCATGAAGCCCTTGGCTCATTTTTCCAGGATGGATCTGTCGATGATTACATTGAAGACTTTGAAGCCATCTCTGCCCTAATTCCCGATCAGTCGGAGGAACAAGCTATTGGCATGTTTTTACGTGGTCTACAGGATGAGATCCACAATTAGGTACGTGCTCTAAACCCCAATTCCTGCGATCAAGCTATGGATTATGCCAGACATGTTGCCATCGCTACTTCTTGCCCAACGGAGAAAACGAGTAAATTTCGATCGACATCCCAATCCGGGTACACGTATTCTTCACCGTCTACAGGAAAGAATTTATACCCTAAATTAGACTCCACCCGGTCCACTATCCCATCTAAGCCCAACACACCTCAAAACCCACTTATGACTAAAGCCCATCCCACTCCTACGTTTACCCGTACCCGACACTTATCCAAATCGGAGTGGGAAGAGAGACGCCGATTGGTTCTATGTTTCAGATGTGGCCAGAAATACACTCCCCAACACAAATGTTCTGCCGGTCAATTGCACATCATGCTTCTAGCAGACGGCGATGAAATCTCCGATGACGGGGGAGGTGAAATTGCTTGAAATCGAAGCTCATGCTGACACCCCTGTGGATGGAGAATGCCAATCTCTAGAGCTTTGTGGGGTTACTATTGATTCTTCATCCACTGACCTTAAAACACTAAAAGTTTCTGGGGAAATCCATGGCTTCCCTGCTCTTATTCTCATCGATAGTGGAGCTACCCACAACTTCATCTCCAATAAGTTGGCCCGAGCCCTAGGTCTGGAACTCCATGCTGTCGGACCTTTTGGTATAAGATTGGGGGATGGAAATCGAGTTTGGGTCACCCATCAATGCAAAAATGTTTCTTTGAATTTTGGTTCCTTCATCTGTAATGTCGATGCCCTTGTGTATGATCTCGGTCCATTGGATTTCATTCTTGGAATAGCTTGGTTGCGCCGTTTGGGGGATGTTCTATTCAATTGGCAAACTCACGAGGTCAAATTCTGGCAACAAGGTGAACATATTCGTCTTAAAGGTATAAATTCCCCACTAACTGATCAAGCTTCTTTACGAAAATGCCTAGACAATCATTTGGTCAGTCTCAGTGTTGACTCCTGTGAGCATTCAATTTTGAGTTCAACTCAGCAACAACAATTGGATGATCTAATTTCCTCTTATACCTCTCTTTTCCAAAACCCCCAAGGGCTACCCCCAATTCGAGCCATTGAACATAAGTGTGACAACCCAAGTTGTCCCGTTACATTTCCCCGTTACCGTTAACGGAATATTCCAGTTTATAAAAGTTCCGTTAATTAGAGGTCGTCAATTAAATAAACATTTCAGTTGTTTATGTTTAATATGCCGTTAAGTCGTGATAAAAGGAAATAAAAACACATAACACACATTTCCATTTAATTGGAAAAAGTTAGTTTTTATTATTACGACCACTAAATCGGGTGCGACCAAAAGTCCCGTATAACGGCAGTATCGGGTAGAATTCCACTGAGCTCCAACTCCCACCCATATATAAAGGGGAGTAAACCCCATTTCAACCTTTTTTACCCTCTCTCTCTATACTTTCTCTCTAGACCCGTTTTCGCCCCGAATCCGCAACCAAATGCTTCCAAATCGTAAGTCCGTTTACCCTAGCTTATTCTAAACATTATGATTCGTGTTTATAGCTTAAAATTGGACCATTTAAGCTGTTGGAAAGGAGTTTACGGCCTAAGATCCTCCTTAGGCCGTAAACCCCTTAAATGAGGCTAAAATGACCCTAAAATGTCCATAATAGCTTGGAAATAAATCGAGGATTTAGCCTAGGAGTGTTTACTCTTTGAAAACAATCACTTTAGGGCATAAAAGAGAGTTTACGGCCCAAGCACATGATTAGGCCGTAAACACCTCTTAAACTTGCAAAAGTGCCCCAAAAGCACTCCCAAACCACCCTTGGACTTAATACATCAATTAGGGGCTTATCATTTCGGGTTTAAACCATTTAAACACATCAAAATGGAGGGACAAAAGGAGTTTACGGCCCAGGCATGTACCAGGGCCGTAAACACCCCTAAACATACCCAAATGATAGTTTTAATCCCCCAAATGGCCTCACACTTCATTATAAATTGCTAGGAAGGTATTTAGGGCTTGAAACTTCACTAAACCCAAAGTGTTTTCCGCTCCTTTGAGTGCGTATATGTGTTTAATTAGTATTAAATATACTAATTGTATGTAAACATATATTATCATATGTTAAATAGGTCACTAAGAGTGTCCAAGTTCTTACTTGACACCGAGCACCCAACCGACACCTTCGTCGGATCCACTTACGCCAGGTGAGTTCATACCCCTGAATGAACCTTTTAAATGTTTTTATACGTTTTATAGGGGGGGAATACAAGTTAAACATGCCAGTTATCATATCAATCATATGTGATTGATAACCCGCATGCACAAGATTTTACCACACTGTACACTGTTTTACCGAGTAGGATACTATAATGGTTTTCAAAAAGGTATTCAATTGTTTCAAAACTCTTACTTATACTGTTTTATCTAAATTCATTTTAATCTGGATTATAAAGGTCCAAAGATTTCTAAAGGTTTTCTAACTTATTTTACCAAAGAATACCAATTGTGATTTTCCCTGAGTATAAAGGTTTTTCCAAGGTTTTCATCAAAGCTCCCTTTTCACGACATATACTTTTACTTGTTAGTTACTGCTGCTTCGCTTTCATTTATTTAAAACTCCTACTTGAATACGCATTTCCTTCGCGATACGCTTATACCGGTTATTTTCTCTATATCGCTTATACTTGTAGCCACTTATACTTGATAGACGTTTTTACTTCACCAGTTGTCGTTTCCACTTCGTGATACACTTATACTTGGTACACTTATACTTCACGATTCGATTATCCCACACTGTACACTTATACTTCATGACTTGGATATTCCACTGTACGCTTATACTTCACAATTCGGTTATTCCAAACTGTACACTTATACTTCACGATATGATTCCACTTGATACACACTCAAGCGTAGTTAGATGTATGCCTGTGCTTGTGTAGATGCATATAAGTAATGATTGAAGGACTTAGGAAGGTTCGTCCGCCCTATTTCCTTTTCTTCGTTGAGATGTGGTATGGTGGGATCGGATGTCCATCCGAAGGTCGTTTGATTCATTAGTTATATGTTATGTATATGAGCATAGACATATAGGTTTGCTCTAGTCATTTCAGTCATGAGTCTCCACCTCTAGTTCAGCACTTACATTAGAAACCCACTACCCACTGTTTGGAAGTCATTACCAACTATTTGGGATGCATCTTCGGGACATGGCCTTCTCCGTCGTCTAGTTGGTAACCAGAGTCTCCTGTAGGGAGAGCGGACATTGTGTGTATAGATCTACATGGGATTGACACCCCCGCACCCTGACTGCTAGCTTTAGTCCACGGCCCACCAAGCCAAGGGGTGACAATTGTCACATTATATAGACGCTTGTAGGGCGTCTGGTACTCTAGTGTCCGTTAGTATGGTTACGAGTATCCCGGGTTACCTTATAATTCATGGCCTTAAGGTAACAGTATTCACCGACAATTTACACTGTATGCTGGTAACTCATTTTCAGAGTCACACTGTTTTGACCTTGAAAGATGTATCTTTCATTTGATACTGTCTGCGGTCTGTATCCTCTGTTTTGACCTTGCAAGATGTATCTTTCATTTGATACTGTCTACGGTCTGTATTCTCTGTTTTGACCTTGCAAGATGTATCTTTCATTTGATACTGTCTGCGGTCTGTATTCTCTGTTTTGACCTTGCAAGATGTATCTTTCATTTGATACTGTCTACGGTCTGTAATCACTTTTTTTGACCCTACAAGTTGTACCTTTCGTTTGGTACCTTCTGGGATCTGTGTCTTCTTTTGTTAGACTGAACCAGGCGTGTCGTCCGTTCGATACCCTCCTGGAGTCTATGATTCCTTTGTCAGCAGTCCTCACTGCTGAGGCATATGTTATTTCCCTGACTTCTCTTGCTTTCTTTAATAATCAAATTCAGTATTTTGATAATGATAGCAATTAAGGGAAAACTACTTTTACCACATAACTCTGTCCAGTCTTGGTAGAAGGCTGCTTTTATTAAAGAAAATATAGGATTTTCTGGAAAGATCTCTAATACACTGAAATCTCCTAAACTACTTCATTATAAAGTTATTTGGATAAAAACGTCACTAAATGCTTATGAACTCACCAGCATTTGTAAAAATGCTGATACTCCCTTTTCAAATAACTTGTATTCTCAGGTTAGCATTAGACAGGTACATCCCAGGAGTTGTTGATGAAGATAGCTTAGCTCCACGCTGTATTTATTCTATTACTTGTATTACTTTGATGTAATGTAATGTAAACCATGTAAAACTATTACTATTAATGCAATGTTTTGTTGTACTTTGATTACTATAATGCATGTGTTGTGATACTTGACATGACGTCATCCACCCCAGAACGTTTATGCCGTTCCGGTTTTGGGGTGTGACAGATTGGTATCAGAGCATTGTTTATAGTGATCTATGTATATCAATTCATAAAAGATATACAGCCTATAAATACAAAGGGATAAAACACTCTGACCAAGAATTATACTTTAAAATATAACCATATTTTACCCAAGTATAATAACATCCAGAATCTAAATACCCGAACAAAAGTATCACAAGAAGAACAATGATAAAAGTCTTCAGATGTTGAGCATTACCGTCAAACCTGGGCAGTTATGTAATCGTAAGCTGGAATAAATGTAACCTGATCAACCACAGTTATTCGAAATGCGATAAACGTGTGCTTGGGAGTGATAGTGGTGTTGCAACAGGTCTGAAACTTACCAACTAGGAATATTAGAGCCAAACATAAAGTTAAAATACTATAGGAGTATTTTGGAACACTAAAAGATTCACACTACTCCCATAATCATAATCAGAAGATAAGAATCAAACAAGAAATTAAAATACCATAGGGGTATTTTAGGATACATAGATAACCCTGTGTGAAGAACTAAAAAGATCCTTATTGATATACCTACAACTACAGAGGGTACACTCTCAAGGTTATATATAATACCCTGCCAACCCTAGGAAACTCCTGATCTCGGAGGGTGACCTCGGCACCTCCCAACTCATCACTGCCTCAACTTTGGCCGGGTTGACTAATATCCCATCTAGGTTAATGAGATGTCCTAAGAACTGGACCTCCCGCAACCAGAAATCACACTTGGAGAATTTGGCATAAAGCCTCTCCGATCTCAGAACTCCGAGAACCTCTCTCAAATGCTCCTCATGTTGCTCTCTAGATCTCGAATATACCAAAATGTCGTCGATAAATACAAACACCGACCGATCCAACATCGGCCTACACACTCGGTTCATGAGATCCATGAACACTGCCGGGGCATTGGTGAGCCCGAAAGGCATCACCACAAACTCATAATGCCCATAACGCGTCCTGAACGCTGTCTTCTGGACGTCCTCATCCCGCACCCTCACCTGATGATATCCAGACCTCAAATCGATCTTGGAGAACCAAGATGCTCCCTGCAACTGATCGAATAAATCGTCGATCCTCGGCAACGGGTAACGGTTCTTGACCGTTAGCTTGTTCAACTCCCGGTAATCAATGGACATCCGGTGTGAACCATCCTTCTTCTTGACGAACAGGATAGGCGCTCCCCACGGCGAGCTGCTCAGCTGAATAAACCCCTTCCCCAGCAGCTCCTGAAGGTGCGAGGATAACTCTTGCATCTCTGGAGGTGCAAGGCGATAAGGCACCTTAGCGATAGGCGCGGCCCCCGGAACCAAATCGATACTGAACTCCACTTGCCTCACAGGAGGCACACCCGGAAACTCCTCGGGAATACATCTGGGAACTCACGCACTACCGTAACCTCCTCAACTGACCTCGGTCTCTCTCGGAATCCACCCGCGTATCCATCACATACGCCACAAAACCCTTACAGCCTTGCTGTAGACACTGCATCGCCCTAGCGGCCGAACAAAACGCTGATCCCGAACGTGTACCCTCGCCGTACACCGCAAGAACTCCCCCACTAGGGTCTCGTATGGTCACCAGCTGTCGCTCGCAGTCGATAACCGCACCCAATCTGCTCAACCAGTCCATGCCCACAATGACATAGACATCACCCATCGCAATAGGAACCAGATCAATCGGGAACTCAACACCGAAAATCTCGACTACGCACCCTCGGAGAACCTCCATGGCATATATCACCCTCTCGTCAGCTATGGAAACTCTCAGAGGCCGACTCAACGCCTCACGACTAACGCTGATATGCTGACTAAAAGCCAAAGATACAAAAGACCGACTCGCACCCGAGTCAAATAACACCAAGGTAGGTACAGAATTCACAAGAAAAGTACCTACGCATAACATAATATAAGCATAATATCACAACATCAAAATAAATACACGAAAGAATACATACCAGCCACGACATCGGGTGCTGCGCGGACCTCCTCCGCGGTCAGCTGAAAAGCTCTCCCTCGTGCTCTCGGCGCCTCGGCCTTCACTAGCCGACTCTCGGTACCTCTGATGGCGGTAGGGGCAGATCCCTGAGGTGCTCCCTGAGATGACCCTTGCAATTGCGAACACTCTGCCTTCCGGTGTCCGGTCTGGTTGCAGTGAAAGCACACCACAAACCCCTTGGGGCAGTCCTTGGCCATGTACCCCTCCTTGCCACATTTGTAGCAAGATCCCGCTCTACAGACTCCATCGTGACCCTTGCCACGCTTCCCACAAGTGCGGCCCTTCTGGCTCCCTGGTTTGGGATCAGCGGGCTTGGCCCACTTGGCTGCCGGCTGAGACTGTTCCGGTCGCCGATCCCTCCCCTGAGACTCCGCCTCCTCCCTGGCCTGAGTCTCTAGCTCAATCTCCCTCTTCCGGGCATTTGCCTGAAGCTTGGCAGAGGAGTTCGCCGCAAACTCCCGAATGTCTCTCCTCAAAATACTCAGATACCGGCTCATACGTGCCTGCTCGGTGGACACGTGCTCAGGGCAGAACATCGCCCTCTCATGGAACATCCTGGTAATCACCGTAACAGACTCAGTACCCTGCTTGAGGGTTAGAAAGTCCTGGGCCAAACGCTCCCTCTCCACCTGGGGAACGTACTCATCTCGGAACATGGTAGTGAACCTCTCCCAGGTCACTGCCGCAAGCTCAGCAGGCGTAAAGTGCGCCGTCACAAACTTCCACCAGTCCTTCGCTCCCAAGCGAAGCTGGTTCAGCGCGAACCGAACCTTCAAATGATCAGGAGTTGAGCAAGTGAAGAAACACCCCTCAATTTCAGAAAACCATCTCATAGCCGCCACCGGGTCCTGGGTCCCATCAAACTCTGGTGGTTTTGTGTTGCTGAACTCTCGGAACAGCAACGCATCACCACCTTGCGGCCTCACGGCAGCAATAGCTGCGGTAGCCGCTGCAACAGTAGCCTCAGAAAGAGCGGCATAACGCTCGTCGAAGGTCTCAATCAACGTGGTCTTAATAGACCCAAACATTTCTGGTATCTCTGCCCTGATGGCCGCAACCACCTCCTCATGGATGATCCGGCGGATCTCCTCATCACTGGTCTCACTGCTCTTAGACATCAGACGTGTCCTCACCATGATCTACCTCTGAAATACAACATATGATAAATTAGAATCCATTCGAGCATACTCACACTCGACAACTCTTCCCTCCTTGATCCTTGGTATTCCAAAGATTCCTACTTGGGCTGTACACCGCTCCGGTGCTTTCAGTAGTACGGGCCCAATACTATTGTCCGCACCGTATCAGAATACACCCCAAGTCCTCCTCTTCGGATCCCAAATTCCAAGTACTCTATCATGCACAATCCACTCTCTAACAAATCTCTCATAAGCCCCTCGCTACTGCTTACTCACTCTCAAGCATCTCATAGCAGCTCACCTCTCCCTAGGCTAAGGCATCACAAATCAGGCCACTCTAGTCCTAATAGGAGTACCTAGCCTACTCTAGCATGAGAATACATCATATCAATATCAATATCACATAACATGAGGGTATTTTGGGAAATCACCGTTCGGGCGCGGACTGATCGTACACACAACTCTGCTCTGCGTTCATCCAAAAATCTTTTATTCTTTTTGAAATACTTCTCAAATCCTCAGTTCGAATCCCTCAAACCAAGGATCTGATACCAACTTGTAACGCCGTGAATTTCAAAACAATTTTTCGCATAATTTAAAAACATATTCATTTAATTTTCATAAAACATCAGTATTTGAAACTCCAATCAATGTCATACAATAAATCCCAAGATCACATATCATAAAAAACCCATGTGTGTGTACTGATCAAGCCGGCGCCTTCCCACGGTCATTACTAGTACCTGAAACAATAAACACCAACACTGTAAGCACAAAGCTTAGTGAGTTCCCCAAAATACCACACATAACACATATTAGCCACTCGAGGCTATAACTCTGTGGGTCCGTAGACCCTACTATGTGAACCCACTGGTTCTAACTCTGGGAACCTTCCGGTTCCAACTCTATAAACATGCACAGCATAAATCACATAGAAATAATGCAGTACAACACATAACATACATATAGCATACAAATACTCTATCACATAACTCTGATTACCTACTCAAGGTAAAGTATAGTGAGAAGACTCACCTCGTATATCTCGATAACTCGCGAATCCCGGAAATCACTCGTGCTCGATCCTCCGAGCTATAATCCTCCTATAACATCATATATCTCTAATTAACACTTTTACCACTAAGGTTGACTACCCCTATCAGGTCAACGCTGGTCAACGGTCAACGGTCAACTTTGACCGGACTCGGCGAGTGCACTAGAGCGACTCGGCGAGTCTATACGTGTTCACTGACTCCCTAAGATCCTTTCCTGACACGTCGAGTACACCGCTAACTCGACGAGTTCCACCTGGCATGAATCGCGGGGCCACCACGACTCAACTCACCGAGTCTTAAGAACAATTAGGCGAGTGCCATCTCGACTCAGTCCATCTGTCAACCCTCTCCAACTCTCCCTGACTCACTGAGTCAACCCTTAACTTGGCAAGACCACTCGTTGAGTGGTTAAGGACAATCTTCATGCTACTCGCCGAGTCTGTTCTTCGGACTCGGCGAGTCCATGCCATGCATCAACTCAATCTCGCTCCTGAGGTCAGATCCGCTCCAACAACTCATAGATCTAGCCCTCCCAAGCACATTCATCACGTAAAGTCACAATCTTGGCTACCATGCAACGCCTACAAGGCTTCTTTTGGTGAAATGACATCTAAAATGGCAACCTAAGCACCCAACTCAAAAGGAAAGGCATAAAGCAGAGCATTTGGGACTCTCTGGACCTACTAAGGTCCAGATCTAGGTACCATTTCCCCATGGGACCTCTCACACTCCAAATACAAGGCAAACAAGGCATGAAGAAACCCTAGATTTGACCATATCAAGAAAAACACGAGAATAAGCTCTGAATGTTACCTCAAATGGCTTCCTCTGCCGAAATGGAAGTAGATCCACACTCCCCAACTCTCCTAGCTTGGCCTTCCTCTTCCTTTCTTGCAAATACACACAAAAATGGTGAATAATGGCCTCTTATCTCACTCACAAGGACTCTCAGCTGCTCTGGTGCTCTCAAGGTCGAAGGTAGCCGCAATGAAGGGTTATAAGGCCCTTTAAATAGGGCTCAGGGCCGGGAAATTAGGGTTTCATTAAACAGTGCGGACTCGCCGAGTCCATTCCTTGGACTCGCCGAGTCCAGACGCGAACCCGCGTCCAAAACCGCGATCCAACTCGGCGAGTTTGACCTCCAACTCGCCGAGTCCCCTCACAAAAAACCAAAGATATATGAATAAATAATACCTGGGAATCCGGGCTGTTACAACATGCAATTCACATATACATCATATGTAATTCATACGTGAATCGTCTGTGATTCATATGTTAATCACATATTTATTTTTGTGAGTGTTTTTTGTATCAATCAATTTATTTTAATTTTTTTGTACATTTGGAAGAAATTGTGGTGAATATTGAAGACGTGAAGATGATAATCTGAAGAAAAATATGGAAATATTGACACGAAAACATAAAAACGCTTTGAAATTTTGTACATTTTTTTGTATCGAATAAAATACTTATTATATTGTGTTTATAGATTGTTAATAAAATGAGTTTTTTAAAGATCTACTTACGAATATTATAGTATAAAAATATGAATATATGTATTTTAAAAAATATGCATATATGCATCTAAGTTTTTTTTTTCTTTTTTTAAATGCAGTTTTCTTTTTAAATGCAGTTTTTTTTGAAAAAAAATGTAATTTTCTTTAAAAAAACTTGCAGTTTATTATTAAAAAATGCAGTTTTTTCTGAAAAAAATGCAATTTTCTTTAAAAAAAAATTGTAGCTTTTTTGAAAAAAAAATGCAGTTTTTTAAAAAAATATTTTTTTTCAAAAATACATGTTTTCTATAAAAAAAAAATTAAAAAATTTGCATTTAAAAAAAACGAAAAACACTATTTTTAGAAAAATCTAAAAATTTGATTTATGATATAAATTTTTAAAGATTTATATTAATATATTGAATAAGACAAAAAAATTAAACATTAAATGAGATTGGTAAGATGACGATCATGTTCTTAACGAATTACTTTTGATCCAACACTCCATTTTCAGTTCTCGGGTTTCCGGGAAACTTTGAGTTCTCAAACCGAACTCAACCCTATATATATATATATATATATATATATATATATATATATATATATATATATATATATATATATATATATATGCTTAGGTTACTCTATTCAAAGTAATTATTGTGTTATTGTATGCATAAATGTGGGCCAATCAAATTTACTTATTTTAAGAAAGTGATTAATATATATTATTGAATAAAATATAATTGAAAAATATCATCTTAATTAATTACAAGGGTAATTTAGTCAGTTAATATAAATTTAATAAAGAAAAATTGCATATTTTAGGGATCATAGGTTCTATTAATTTTAAAAATCTGATTGTACAAATTATAATTCTTTTAATACGGATATTCTGACAGAATATGTTTATGATTATATTCAAAAATAAAAATATTCTTGAACCATAAATAATAAAAATATTCTTGAACCTATTTCTTGATCATGACTTTAAAAAATTCTTGTAGAATAACAAATTCTTGAACAATCAATTGACAAATAAAAACAAAAAACACATTATTTCTTATAGAATATGGGTAAAAATTGTTAAGAATTACATTTATTGTTAAAGAATAAAACTAAAAAAACTTTCAAAACGGGAATGAAAACATCAAATCTAACAACGACATTAATACATTCTAAAAAAATAATGTTGCTTAGAATCACTTTCAATTTTGTGGTCCGTTCTTCAAGCATCAACTTTTGTGAAAACAAAACAAAATTGTAGTTTAGATTCCAATAATGCATTAGCAAATGAAAAATAAAAAACTAAATTCCTTTGTAAAAATATGTGGAGTTGTGAATTGCACCAAAACCAATAAACAAGAATTGTAGAACATGCATAAATCAGTGAGAAAATATCCATACTCCATTCCAACAGAATTGGAATTCATGATTCTATTCTAACAGAATTGGAATTCATTATTCCTTTTATCTTCTTCATGACTCCATTCCAACAGAATTAGAATTCATGATTCCTTTTATCTTCTTCATGACTCCATTCCAACATAATTGGAATTCATGATTCCATTCCAACAGAATTGGAATTCATGATTGCTTTTATCTTCGTCATGTCAATCTCAAGAATTGTACCACACATTTATGTTTTCTTTCCCTTAGATCACAATGTACTCCATATCTATCAAAATTCACAACTATACAATAAGATCATCAAGAGAATTGATTTTTTTTTATCTATTTAACTAGTAAAACCCAATCAAAGAAGAGATCGCCACCATTGTTCTTCCTTCTCTTTTCTGTCAAATGAATCAACTAAAGCCTTTCATATTCTTCTCCTTTGTTTTCCTGCTAAAGAACACCACTAGAGATGGGTAAATCAAGAGAGCAACAACCCTCTCTTTGCCATCCTTTCTCATCACCAATTCCACAAGCAAAATCCACTGATTTATTGCTTCCATTACCATTAAAAATTAAACAAAAAAGATGAAGAACGAAGGGGCTGTAGAAACAGCCCCCTGCTCACCTGTTTCACTGCAAATCCCCCTTCCCCTTTCTGTTTAAATGGTCAATAGCCCCATTTTCATGTTCTTTTCCTTGTAAAAACAACAAACCCAAACACCCATCTTTTCCCTCTATTGATTTTTGTCTAAAAGAAGCAAAAAAACCGAAACAAACCTCAAAAAAGCAGACGGAAATGCCGACTGCCACCACCTTAGATGACCAACTACCGCCCTACAACTCCCATCTGCACCAATCGAAGGCCACCGCAACTTTGTTGCTTCTTCCTCCGGTCTATCCAAACCCCAGAGGTCTTCTGTTTTCTTCCTTCTCTGTTGTTCCCATCGACCGCATCGTCGCTCACCGTCGAAGGAAACCCACCGCTCTTCGATCACTGGCGTCGTTCGTCGCTGCTACGGTGCCTCCGTCGCTGCTACTGTTGCTACCAATTTGGTGATGGCGTCTTCAACGGCGGGAGTGGGGTTCTTCAGTATCTTCTTCATCGTCGCCGAGAAATTAGGTCAGTAGCCGATTGGATGGTCGGCGTGAATTTTTTGATTTATGTGTGTATAGTTTTTCCAACAAAGCTTATAAACCTTATAAACTCAGGGTAACCATTACACTACCGGGTATTGTGTTCATGATTTTTTTGATGATTACACAACACGACTTATTTGACAATTTTTTTTGATTTATGTGTGTATAGTTTGTCCAACAAACCTTATAAACTCAGGGTAACCATTACACTATCTGGTATTTTGTTTAGTTTATGTTCTATTTTTCCTTTTCTTTTTGATTAATTTACTAAATTTAGGGATCGGGTATAGTGGAAATGTTGGTCAATTGTTTTCCATTTCTCTTTGTTTGCATTTTAGACATAGAATATTTAATATTAGAAGTTCGTGTTAGGGACCACGTATAGTGCACATGTTAGTGAAAGTGTTGATTTTTTCATGTTGGATTTTTAGTTTTATGGTCTTTTGGTTTATAGTAATGTAATCTGTCATGTAATGATTTTTTTTCGTGTAGGATAAAGTTAAGAAGTGGAAGTTATGGAGGACTTTCACCAGGTGAGATAGGTATTTGACTTGAAGGGGTTCAAATGAAGCTAAGAGCATCATCAAGATATAAAAATATAGTGCTTCAGTTCAACGATTAGTTTTCCAATTAATGGTATGATTATTTTATCATGATGGTTAAAAATACATCTTCTCAATGATGGTTAAAGGAATAGTTATGTCTATACACCAGTTGAACACATACCACTCAAAAGTTTTTCTGGTTATCTTCTTTCATATTTTGTTGTAGTTGTTAGCAGACCCCCGATGAAGACCTCAACCTAGGTCTCTAGCAACGATTACGAGATTATGCCTTAACATGGTTTTGGTTTCTGCCCCATTCCCCTGTTTATTTCTTCCTTCTTTCTAATATTGGTTATATGGTCATTGGAGAGTGGAGACCAGAAATTTAATATGGTTCGTTTAAAATATGGACTGTAAAGCATATAAGATAGCCGGTTGAGGTAAGTATCATCATTAAGTCTCAGGTAATATTTTTTTATTATTGCCTAATTATTCACAAAGTTTTTAGCGTATGTACATTGTTTTTGTCACATGTATATACATTTTATATATTTTTCATACTACGGGGAAGCGATGGGCCTGTAGCATTCCAGATACGAGGTAGATATGTACGACTACCTGTGATTTTGTCTGCATGATTATTTGTATATGTCTAGATATTGATTTGGGTTGAGGTTGTACTGCTTTGTGCTGTAGCCAACAAACCCTGGAGCATTCCAGATATGAGCTGAGGGTCGGGTAAGGCCATCCAGACTCATACTGAGGGCTCATTAGCATTCCAAATATGAGCTGAGGGCCGGGTAGGGCATGCCAGACTCATACCGAGGGCTCTGTAGCATTCTAGATACGAGATGAAGTGAGGTTGGTATGCCAGACTCGTACTGAGGGCTGAACATTTGTATTCCAGTTTGTTGACTGATTAGGTCAGGGAGTAAGCCAGAAATGAGTTGTAGGCCTGTGGGCAAGCATGACTTATGTTGTGGGCTCAATGGCATGCCAGATATGAGTTGTGGGCCGGATAGGCAAGCCAGACTCATACTATGGGCCCATGGGTAATCCAGTCCTTTAGCTGTGGACCCAATGTATGTTGTTATTGATATATATGAATTGTTTGTGCGTTGGTATTTGAGGGGACTCATTAAGCTTCGTGCGTATAGTTTTGGTTTAGGGTTTCAGGTACTTCAGTGGACCATGGCAAGGCGAAGGCGTGATCGTACACATCCTTGGTTTTACAACTAATTGGATCTTGAGAGACTCCAATTTTAAATAATATTTTGGAAATAATAGTTTGTAAACACTTCATTAATAAATGGGTCGCTTTTGAAAGGTTTAAATTTGTTGAGATTTTTGGGATGTACATCTTTGGTTTACTTTTGACAGTTGTTGGTTATTTTATCGTAGATCGGGTTGGATATATCCAGGTCAATATGGTCCTTGCTCTTTGTTGGACCTCTTATTGTGGTCCTCCTTACTACATGGTCTGTCCATGCTAAGCTGGTATCCTTTCTATACTTGATAACCGGACTAGGTGCATCATTAAGATGCATATAGATGAATTATTGAGATGAGTTTTACTCAAACCCTAGGAAATATTTGGTCCTACCTCTTCTTTCCCGAAACCCTCAAAATCGCAACGCCACATCGTTCTGGCTTCATTGCCATAACGTGGAACCTACAATTACAAAAAATTCATATTTTTGGAGCTTCGTTCATTGTGTTCTTTGCATGGGTTATTGTTGGGTGTTTCTAATCTGAGTTCCTTCTTTGCGACTACAAAAAGAGTTATAAGTTGGAATCTTAACTGTCATCAACCAATCGAAGATCTACAAGGGTTTTGATAAACCCTAAAAGGTACGATTCCTTGTATTAGAGTTGCATTGAACAAGTTGTCCATAGATCCGAATTTTGGGCCCATTAAGGATCAAAACCCCTCATAAGATATGTTTTTGTTTCACACACCACAATGTGGTGACTTCTATGCCACGTCGTGGTGATCTATTTGCCACAATGTGGTGGTTTCTCTACCACGGCATGGTGACTGTTCACAAATTTCAATTTTTTAATATTTGTTGCCTTGTTTTCTTGCCCCTTGACTTATATATCCCGATTTCTTTCAACAAGCACATTTGTCCATTTACAAAAGTTGGAAAACATTATACCTATTGGTTAATTTTTATATTGTGAAACTATATATATATATATATATATATATATATATATATATATATATATATATATATATATATATATATATATAATACAAACATTTCATCCTCGCATGTTTGAAAGCATTGTCAGTCTCACCACAATAAGGCCCACCTACTCTAAATGTTAAGGTTTAAGGAGGTCTCTTCAATTCTTAATGAGGGTCGGCTTTTAAGTGGCATTTAGTGTTAGCCACCCTCACTGCAATCTTGCGTTCTGTGCGTAGAGTTACCAAAAGGGTTTGATAGGACACATGGCTTGTTAAAAGTATTTATATTATACGTATTAAAACAAAATCTCTTTTTATAAAAGTGAGAATCTTATGCTTCCCATGGAAATTACGCCTTTTCATGTATTCTTTTTGGCATTATGCGTGGATGGTTTACTGGCACGTAAATTGAGAACTCTTAATGTAAGGTATATGGTAATCACGATTCTCAAACGTTACTAGAGTCAAATATCTTGTAAGTTTGCGTGTTCGATTCACCAATTTGATTCATGACCCTCGGCTAATCCTGTCATGAGTGTTAAATGAGCATAAGAAGAGATTAACAGGCTATTGGCATAGTGTCAATAAATCTCGAAAGATCTAGGAAACTCATAAAGATTGAGATTGAAAATTTTTATCTACCTAAATAGCTTCTTGGTGTGATTTTTAGGTATTCCACTGCACATCATGGAATTAAATATGGATCCTATCCTTATTTGAAATAATTTGATAATTGGGTAATTATTTATTAAGGATCAATAAAACAAACTAGGTCTAATCTTTAAGTGAATGATGTCTTAAAAGTATCCACTAAAGTTAACTGATATAAACTCTTCTAAAAGGATAAGCTAGAAGGTATGGTCAATCTTGTTTTGAGAATAGTTCTCTGAAATGGAAAGAAAGATCATAACTTTAGGAAGGAGCAATTATCAAATGCACTTAGTACATTAATAACATTAATGCTACATGGAATTCCTTCAAGATTCGGAGTTGGCTATGGTAAAAGAACTAACTTGCTAACATGTACATATAATTAGGAGATTCTGATTTGATATGAGCAAATAGGAAAGAGCCATCTTAGCAAATGTTAAGTGTACAAAGTGAAGCAATATGGAATTCCATCATGTTAGGCGGTGATATGAGCTATTTGGAAAGATCCAGTATGGAAATACATTGCATGTTGAGTACCTTTAGAATTAACATTGTAAAGAAAAGAGACTCCAAGCTTCAAAATAATTATGTGCATTGATAAGATCGAAGAAACGTGGAATTCCACCCGTTAGGAATTGGCTATGATCAGGTGATTCTAACTAAGCATGTATAATTTGGAAAGATCCATTATAGAGTTGCATAGCATGTTGAGACCCTTTTAGGACTAACATGGATAAGCATAGAACTCAAAGCTTCAAACGTTCTTATGGTTAGCTACCATGAAAGAAGTGTCAAAAAGAAGAAAGTAAATTTTCCATAGGCAAAGAGGATGTTTAAAGTTTGTATACCCAATCACAACATTAAATGCGAAAGGACAATAGGTAGTCTCATTCTGAGACGTATTTTGATAGGCTGAATTGATTACTAATAAAAGGAAAAGATCTAAGGAAAGCACAAATAATCAGTGTATTTGAAGTAGACTAAAACCAAAGAAGAGTTGATAATCGATAATGAGGTCCCACTACTAACTTTAAAGATCAAGTGTCGAATCGTTCTTCCAATTGTTTAGCCTATAATTAGAGTAATGAATTTATAAAACCTTCGGAATATTACATCAAATCCTTGAGTATTTCACTAAAGGATGAGTATTGCCATTTGCAAGAATGGTTAGTGAGCAAAAGGATGTAATAAATGAAACATGGAGAATTGATTATTATCAAGGACATCGAATCAAGTTCTTATGATGTCCATAGGATCATAAGATGACCCGTCCTCTTAAATGTTATGTCTATGGTCTTATGATTGAAATTGTTTACACAATTTCTCGAAAGATTGTTCTAGCTTATTTAAATATAGAACATTTTGCATGTAAGTCATAAAATCTTTACAACTAGTATAGTAACAATAGTTCAGTATAGATTCGTTGGTTGGATTAAATGCAATTATGGAGTCATCCTCTTGGACATATAAGAAGAGCTACATTACCAAACATAAAGTTGGAATGGGTTTTCGGAATTCATTTGACCCTAAGTCTTATGATAAATGCAAATCCTAATGATAACACTAATACCATCTAATGGTAGAGAAATTAGTTTACACTAATAGGTTGTTCAAATTAACCATGAGGCATGTTGATACAAATATGTCCAAAATGTTTAGATCATCTTCTTTGAATATATGAATTAGAAGTGCATCACAAAATATTCAATTGGATAGAATTTTGGAAGTTATTAGACCACAAGTCTTTTAACTGATACATATCTCATATTATCAAGACAAATGATGAAAAAATCACTATGTGATGCTATCATTTGTTGGAATTAGTTCACACTAAATATTTGTTCAAATTGGTAACAAAACAAAGTTAAGAGTCAACTGGGAAATATGATAAGAAACTCAGATCCAATAGGATAGTGAGAATCTTGGTTAAAAGGTTAACAATCATCTAATAGAATTGTGAAACAATTTTACAACTCGTCTCAAACCAAAGTATTTCCATAAGAAATATAGTTGGATAAAGAAACAAAATCATTGTTTGATTTGTAACTGATGATTCCTACCGTGCTTACAAATAGTTGATGGATTGTACCACGAATCCTTAATCTTGTACAAACTAAGAAAGTTGTATCAAACGCTATGTGAGATAGGTTATTTCATTGGACGTCCCAACTATATTTTTGGAAACCCTCTGAGAACAAAGTATTTGTTGCTCTAAGGATAGTCTTTCAAAAGAGAGAGTTGATATCCAAAAGAACTAGTAGGAACCACATTGATCGTGATAAGACTAAAGAATCAATTGTTGAATGGCATACAGAAAAATACTAGAACTTAATTAGAGGTTAAAAACTATTAGGAAAAATGGCATCCCTCTACCGCATCCTCATAGATTTAATAGAAGATGTCATGGACCTTGTTGACTCCATGTCACATGGGAAATGAGTCACTGATAGATTGTGATCAGAGTTTATCAACTATCGAGTGCTATAGAAGGACCTATAAGCCAAACTTATAGGAAACTATGAGGAATGAGATTCAATCCATGTATGGTTGAAATTTAAATTTACCTAACACTTGGTGTTATAAGCGTATAGTGTTTGTAGATCTTCAAAAGATCACAAGTATGGATAGGAACACACACACACACACACACACACACACATATATATATATATATATATATATATATATATATATATATTCAAACCAAGATGGGTTGTTAAAGCATATGTAGGCTTCAGAAGTTCATTGATAGGTTCTTACGAGAATCTCATGTTTGGATCATTTACTTCGATGAGAAATTCAAAAGTTGAATTACTAGAAACAAAAGCTAGTCTAAATAAATGTTGAAGCTAGTGGGAACAATGTTGTCCCTTGTATTGAAATAGGAAATATTGTCCTTGTAACACCCATAAAAATCAATCCAATTTAAAAATTTCTCAAACATCCAAAAGCCATTAGTTATTACAAAATGTTTTCAAAATAATTTAATATCACAGTATCCCAGAAACCTAAGTCATAAAAAGTGAGGAGCTGTACGATCGCACCTTTGCCTTGCCACGATCCCCTGATGCACCAAAAATAATAAATTGAAACTGTAAGCCCGAAAGCTTAGTGAGTTCCCCCAAAATACCCATACCCACAACAATACACACATAATCATAAACAACATACTATGGGTCCGGTTAACCATCGAGTTGGAATACCCCAGGCCCTCAACCATCAGGTTGGAATGCCAACATACTATGGGTCCAATCATCCTCGGGATGGAATACCCCAGGCCCACAACAAATAGGTTGGAATGCCCACATACTATGAGTCAAATCATCCTCGGGATGGAATAATCACGTCCCACAACCAATAGATTGGAATGTCCAAGTCTATTGGCTTTCACACAAAGCAGATAAGCCTCAACCGCCAAAAAAACATGTGCACATATAACAAATAATCTGTAACGACGTAAAATTTTCAATCAAAATTTTCTCATTTTAAAACAAAATATATCAATTCATCATTCTCAAAATCACATATGTCTCAAATGTCAATAATAAAACATAAATCCCAGAATCGTAAAACAATTCCTCACCAGTGTGTACAATCATGTTGGTGCCTTGCCGCGATCCTCGGAACCACCTGAAACACATAACACGTAACACGGTAAGCATAAAGCTCAATGAGTTCCCCAAAATACCACATAAAACTCATTAGCCACTCGAGGCTATAAATCAATAAGACCCTCTAGTCAATGTGTCTCAGTAGGACCCTCTGGTCCCACAACTCAGATGGACCCTCCGGTCTCTCAACTCAGCATCTCAATATAATACACAAAAAGCATAACACAAAGCAAATAGCAAGATATCTCATTACATAGCTCATGCACATAAGACCCTCTGGTCACACATAAAAATTACCACTCAAGGTAAGTATAGTGAGAAGTCTCACCTCGTAAGCTAATGAATGAAAATCTCGCACTCGGGATCTCGATCTCTACCCACCGGTCTAGCCTCCGCCTAACACATAATAATTATCCCTAATTAATATTGGCCCTCAAAAATCTAGACTAACCCTTCTACAACTCATAGAAGGGTAAAAGACCATTTTGTTGGGTTTTGAGCATTCTAACACTCCTAAGTGTACATGCAACCCTAAATACCTTGGATCTATGTTTTCTCTATTATACATGCAAATATGAAATTTCCAAGGTATTCATCCTAACTAGCATAATAACATTGATCCATATGAATATCTCAAGTTAGAATTACATACCTCTTTGATGTAGAATGTCTTCATGAAGCTTGAGTGCCTAGCGCCCCAAGTGTGACACCTCAAATGGTTCACACAACACCAAATACACATGGAATGACTTGAGATAAAATGGAACACTTCATCAAATCGGCTAGCCCTTTCTATCACACATAGTGGCCAATTTTCTCCAAGAATAAGATCATTATATAGTTAGGGTTACACCCTGCAAACCCTAATTGTCATGGCCTTTCATTTCCATGATCCATGGGTTCAAATACACCATGGAGCATCTATGGAGCATCTTATGGGTTTTAGCCCAACTTGACAATCCATGGAGCATTAGCCCACTATATAAGTATGGATGATTTACACAATTAAACCATATATTCAATTGTTCTTCTTTTGATCACTTAATTAATCCTACATTAATTCTTGATCAATACTAATTAAATAATCTTATTAATATATTAGAAATTATAATATATTAACCAACCTTAAGTGTTACTTCTCTCATTATAGTCTACCCAAATGCATGATGTCATGCAACCCAAATGGACCATGCCAGGTTGGGTCAAGTCTCACCCATTATAGTTATGGACTTAGACATTAATCCAACACATTTTACCCCTCCAAGGCTTAATATTTCTCAATCTTGACCAAACCCTAAAAGTCAACAAAAGTCAACAGCAGGGAGTACTGATATGTGTATTTATTTATATATTTTTATGCACTTTATCTTAATATTTTGTCCTTATTTATTCTCTTTTAGAACTAAAAAGTACTTATAATGCTTTGAATTATGTTTTGCAGCTATTCGTTGGCGATAAAGCACAAAAGAAAAGACTGAAGCGGAAACCGGACTTAGAAGCTAAAAGAAATTAAAATGTTGGATTAGACGATTACGCCCCGCGTAGTACACCTGTACGCGCCGCGTAACGACCAATTTGACTTACGCCCCGCGTAACTTAAGGGTACGCGCCGCGTACTGGTTGGCCTCGGATATGTTCAATCGCGTAGTGATCCTTAGTACGCCCCACGTAATCCGACTTACGCCCATCGTACGTAAGTCGGCTACAAAGGCTATAAAAGTCGATTTTCAGCTAACCTGGAGGGGGAATTCGACTTACAACTTAGTTTAGTCGATATTAAACTTCTGTTAAGCCGTTTTGAGGGTTTAGAAGGCGGCCGGAAGGCCGTTAAGCTAACGGGAGAGGAGATCGGAAGGATTGGAGAGCGGATACATGTCGGTAATCATATGGATTGTTAACGTTACCATGTTTAGCATTCCATTGTGGTACTTTTCTGTATTTAGTTTCTGATTTGGGTGTAAAAACCTTTTACTTTGTGTTTATGATTGAATGAAGCTTTGATTATTAGACTAATTGCTAGATTAAATTGTTTGTTTATGTTTAATTTATCTTGCCAAGCTTGTTAAAAGACCCTTATGTGTTAATGATGATTATTTTCTGTTAATTGTTAAGTGAATTAAGTTGCATGAACATCTGCTTGATTTGCTTGTCTCTTATGATTTTTGATGACCATCGAGATTATAAGTCTAGAAATAACGAATGTGAAACTAGGATTAACTTGAGAATAAGTAAGTTAATGTGTGAGCCTTGTTTGATGACCATCAACAAGAGGTTAAATTGAATTAATAATTCGATTAACTATATTTACAAGTCTTGCTTGATACGAACTGAACACAAGGAAGCATGTTAGTTTAATCAACTGATCACTGTTTAAATTGACTTGTTTGCTAAAGGATTAGTTATAGTGAACGCGAATCTAATCATTTTAGGAATTGGTGAACATGAATAAATGAATTTATATATGCAATTGTCTATGTTTTTAAGGTGTAATTTGTCTAAACCAAAGTACCTGAAGAGATTTGTTTTCCTGTTAGTTTATCGAGAGTAGTTAATTAATTGTTAGTTTGAAATTTATTTCTTTATTCTTTTCGTGTGACCTATAACCTATAATTAAATATATTAAATTAATCAACCGTTCCCTGTGATCGACACCCGACTTACCTAAGCTATATTGTAATCTGACTAGATACACTGCCTATAAGTGCATAGATAGTCTAATTTTGTTAGGTTATAAATATTAAAATTAATGGGTACTTTTGTGCACATCAAGTACACTGCATGTTCCAACTCCCTACGTTGGGCATACTCGGCTGCTATACAGAATCGGGGGTGCTCGACCCCTACGTTGTGCGTACTGGGGTTACGCCCAGCGTACGCCCCAATTTCACTCTTCTCACATTAATGGTCTTAATCAGTTAAAACATAAGCTCATATCTCAGATCTGGACCTTATAATGCCTCTTAATCCATAAAGTCATCGAATTTAAGCCTTTGCATTGCTGGAAAGTCACCATCCTCTATAAATACACACTCTTTTGTCCTAAGGGTCTCATAACTCATGCATGGAGTGATTTCACCAACCAAGATTGGATTTTTATGGCATAACACTACTTAGACACTCAAAAGGGGTTGGTCCTAGGCTCTAGAGTTCAAGATCTCATCAAGACTCCGCCTTTATGGGACAAAACCCTAAAATGCTCAACACAACATGCTCATATGAAGTAAAGACAAAGTTTAAAGCTTTATACCTCAAAGAGAAGCTTCCCACCCAAATTTGCTCAGATCTAGAAGCTTGGACTCCAACTCTCCTTCTTCAAGGCCTTCTCTTCTCTGGACTCGGGATGTTACAATTCTCCCCCACTAGGATCAGACTACGCCCTCGAAGTCATGCTCCTCAGATAGCTCCGGATGCTGCTCCTGCATCTTGGACTCTGGCTCCCAAGTCATCTCGGACCCTTTCCGATGTTGTCACTAAACCTGAACCAAGGGCACATCTTTGTTCCTTAACACTTTCACCTTTCGACCCATAATCGCGATAGGTATCTCGATATAATTAAGGCTCGCATCCACCTGAATTTCCTCTAGTGGTACCACTGCCGTCTCATCGGCCACACACTTCCTCAACTGGGACACATGGAAAGTGTCATGGATCTGGCTCAACTTCGCAGGTAGCTCCAAGAGGTAGGCTACTTTACCCACTCTAGAGATCACCCTAAAAGGGTCGATGTATCGGGTCCCCAACTTGCCACTCTTCCTGAATCGTATTACCCCTTTCCACGGGGATACCCTCAAGAGAACAAAATCTCCAACCTGAAACTCAAGTTCGGACCGTCGCTTGTCCGCATAACTCTTCTGGCGACTCTGAGTTGTCAGCAAGCTCTGTCTGACCTACTGAATCTACTCAGTCGTCTTGAGCACTATCTCAGTGCCTCCCATCACTCGCTGCCCCACATCCCCCCAACAGATGGGGGTACGACACCTCCTCCCATAAAGGAGCTCAAAAGGAGGCATGCCGATACTAGAATGGTGGCTATTGTTGTAAGAACACTCAGCCATGGGTTGGTATGTGTCCCAACTTCCACCGAAGTCCATAACACACGCTCGAAGCATGTCCTCGAGCATCTGAATTGTCCGCTCACTCAGTCCGTCTGTCTGTGGATGGTAGGCTATGCTAAAATGCAATCGCGTACCCAAGTCCTCATGAAACTTCTTCTAAAATCTGGAAGTAAACCGCACATCCCGATCTGACACTATGGATATCGGCACCTCATGCCGAGCCACCACCTCTCTCACATATATCTATGCCAGCTTCTCCACAAAAGAGCTCTCACTAATAGCAAAAAAGTGAGCGCTCTTCGTCAACCAGTCGACAATAACCCAAATCGCGTCGACACCTTGCGCGGTCCTCGGCAATTTGGTGATAAAATCCATAGAAATTTTTTCCCACTTCCACTGGGGAATCTCTAGTGACTACAACATGCCATGAGGACGTTGGTGCTTGGCCTTAACCCGACGACAGGTCAAGCACCTCTCGACTACCCACGCAACATCCCTCTTCATACAGGGCCACCAATAATCTCTCTTCAGGTCCAAATACATATTAGTGGCCATAGGATAGATCGAAAATATCGATTTATATGCCTCCTCCATCAAGGTACGTTGAGCCCCGCCCATACAGGGCACCCAAATCCTTCCTCGGAAAGTCATAAGCCCACAGCTGTCCGTCACAAATTCGGACACTTGCCCAATCACCCGCTCCCTCTTGCGGTTCTCTGGTCTCACGGCCTCCGCCTGGGCCTCTTGAATGATATCTAACACTAGAGTCATCACTATCATCCTCATACACACGTCTCGGATTGGAGCACTCTCTACTCTGCGACTCAGGGCGTCGGCTACCACATTAGCCTTACCCGGATGGTATAGGATCTCGCATTCGTAATCTTTCACCACATCCAACCATCTCCTCTGTCTCATGTTAAGGTTGGGCTGATCCATAAGATATTTTAAACTCTTGTGGTCCGTATATATGGTACACCGAACCCCGTACAGATAGTGACGCCAGATCTTGAGGGCAAAAACTACTGTCCCCAGATCCAGATCATGGGTGGAATATCTTATCTCATGAGGCTTTAACTGTCTCGATGCGTACGCCATCACGTGTCCTCTCTGCATCAGTACCGCACCCATGCCCATAATAGATGCGTTGCAGTAAACCACAAAATCCTCCATCCCCTCCGGAAGGGCCAACACGGGAGCCTCGCAAATCTCTAGCGAAGGGTCTCGAATGAGGTATGTTGTTCAGGACCCTAAGTAAATGCGACCCCCTTCTTGGCCAAACTGGTGAGTGGGACTACAATCTTGGAGAAATACCTGATACATCTCCGATAGTACCCGGCTAGTCCCATAAAACTCCTGATCTCGGTAGGGGATCTCGACACCTCCCACCTCATAACTGCCTCAATCTTGACCAGATCGACCAAAATACCATTCTGGTTAACGAGGTGTCCCTGGAACTGGACCTCTCGCAACCAGAAATCACATTTAATGAACTTGGCATAGAGCCTCTCCGGCCTCAGATCGATCTTGGAAAACCAAGACACCCCCTGTAGCTGATCGAACAAATCATCGATCCTTGGAAGTGGGTAATGGTTCTTGACCGTCAGCTTGTTCAATTCCCGGTAATCAATGCACATTTAGTGTGAACCATCCTTTTTCTTGACAAAAAGGATCGAGGCACTCCCGACAACTCCTCGGGGAAAACATCTGGAAATTCGCACACTATCGGAACCTCGGAGAGAGAACTCGATCTCTCTGCAGTAGCCCGCACGTCCATCACATACGCCAAATATCTCATGCATCCCGGTTGTAGACTCTGTCTCGCTCTGGCAGCTGAACAAAATGTCGACCCTGATCGGGTACCCTCACCATATACTGAAAGCACTCCCCCACTAGGGTCTCGTATGGTCACCAGCTGAAGCTTACAGTCGATCATAGCCCCAAATCGACTTAACCAGTCCATGCCCACGACGACACAGACGTCCCTCATCGCACTCGGTACCAAGTCTATCGGGAACTCAAAAGGGGTTGGTCCTAGGCTCTGGAATTCAAGATGTCATCAAGACTCCATCTTTACGGGACAAAACCCTAAAATGCTCAACACAACATGCTCATATGAAGGAAAGACAACGTTTGAAGCTTTGTACCTCAAAGAGAAGCTTCTCACCCAAATTTGCTCAGATCTAGAAGCTTGGACTCCAACTCTCCTTCTTCAAGGCCATCTCTTCTCTGGACTCGAGATGTTACATAATCACATAACAGTCTATAGAAAACAACTGATCTAACGGATCATACCACATAGCACATAATATCATCCTATCTACCAGGATACCAATCTAACAAATCATACCACATACCACATAATAACATCCTACCCTCTAGGATACCAATCTAACAGATCGTACTAGCATAACATAACCGGATAACAATCCAAAGGGTCGGCCTTGGTGCCTTAGACCCCTGAGTATAGTGAGGATAACTCACCTAGCACTGCTGAAGTCCTGCGGATGAAACTCCAGCTACTGGTTGACAGATTCCTGAACTGCCAACATCAAACAACACCCAATTAATAATTGGGTTCCAAGCCGAAGGTCTAACTCTCACTTCAAAGGCCCAAAAGTCAAGTAATGGGCCAAAGCCCAACATATGGCCCAATTTTCCCAAATTGGGCCCAAACCTTTACATGGTCATAATTAAACGCCCAACTACTTAGTATAGTCCAAACATTTGGCATTTCTAATGGCCCAATATCATATAATCATCAAGGCCTAAACTATGGCCCATCTACGGCCTAATTTTCCAAATTGGGCCCAAACCCTCATACGGGCCTTACCCTAAAGCCCATTAAATTATTCTAGTTTATTTTCTTGTTCTTGGATGGCCCATTAATAACCCAATTACCAAAGCCCAAAAGAAAGGCCCAACTCAGGGCCCAAGTGGGATTAAGGTTTTCACATCAAATGACGATTAGGATTAAGTGTTCCTACTTAACCCATTAAGGACTTAATCTATTAAGTCCATTATTGCTTTAGGTTAATTTGCCAATGATTATAATTTAATATTTCAAAATTTAATAATTAATTAATATCTTAGGTTTATTAAATAATTCACGTGCGTGTCCCGATCAATCCCCAAAATTAGGGTTTTAAGCCATTAGGGTTTTTCCAACCCAATACTAGTTCATTAGTCCATTGGTTGGGATTTTAGGTCACATTGGTTCTTATTGGCTCATTAGGGTTCTAAGCACCCCAAGCAATTCAAACTCAACAACGCAAGCACACCGCCACCCGACACGGCGGCCGGTGGCGGAAGGAGGTGATAGCCACCACCCTACGGTGGTGGTTTGATTTTCCTTTCATTATTCCAATTTTTACAATTTACAATGAGCTCACGAAATAAACAGACACAATATACTAAATAAACACACACCCACAACCACCCTTGTGGTGGCCGGCAGTGGCACGTGGTGGTGGCAGTTTATGGGCCCCAAGATAGTCCATGAAACTGCTGAGAAGTTGAAAGTGATTAGGGAAAGGATGTTAGCAGCCCAGGATCGTCAGAAGAGCTATGCTGACAAGAAAAGACGACCGATAACCTTCGAAGTTGGGGATTCGGTTTTGCTAAAAGTCTCACCATGGAAGGGACTTATACGATTTGGGAAATGAGGAAAATTGAGTCCAAGGTTTATTGAACCGTTCAAAGTTCTTCAAAAGATTAGGAACCAAGCTTACAAGCTAGAATTGCCCGAAGAACTCAATGGTATTCATAACACCTTCCATGTGTGTTATTTGAGGAAATTCGTGGGAGATGTTCCCGACATAATTCCAATCTCAGAGTTAAGGATGGATGAAAATAAAAGGCTGATCAAAGAGCCTGAGGCAATTGTTGACCGTAAGACTAAGAAGTTACGACGCAAGATGGTCGACTTAGTGCTAGTCCGATGGAAACATTCGAATGGGCCGAATCTCACTTGGGAAACAGAGGATGACAAGATGAGTCGCTATCCACATCTGTTTGTTGATGCATGATTCCGGGACGGAATCATCCTAAGGGGAGAGAATTGTAACGCCCGGGTTTCAGGGCTAAGCATATTTGTCAATGTAATAGTCTAGGTCAACTATTGTAACTCTTTTTGAAGTAATAAAGATGAAATATTTGAGTATTATGTGAATTATGTGTGTTATTGTGCTTATTATTTAAATATAAATGTATAATTAATAAAGAATAAAAATAAGCGTTAAAATTAAAGTGTGAGATAAACCTGATATCTCTACATAAAGTTGTAGTGGTCGAAACAAGGATTCCGGGGATATAAGGAACGCCGAAATCTGAGTTATAACGAAGAAGTTATGACCCGTCGAAGTTTCGCGACAGAACCGGCAAGATACCGGGAAGCGTAAATAGTGAATTTATGATAGAGTGAGATTTAGCATTAGCGCTCTAAATGAAAGTCGTAGCATATGTTAAACTAAGAACATCGACAAAAAGAACGCTCAAATCTGGCTTCGTATGAGGAAGTTATAATTTTTCTAAGATTTAGCATAGCAGTGCACGGCCCGAAATCTGAATTTTAGATCGGTCGATTTTTAGCCGACGGGATCTAAATGAAAGTTGTAGTACCCGTAAATACCAACGCGTGGATATAAAGAATTTCGATAATAGAGCTCGTATGCGAAAGATATGGACGAAGCTTAGTCCCTACTTTTCGAGCGCGGTGAATTCGATACAGTTTTGTAAATCCGAGATAGAATGAGAATTAGCCAACGAGGTCTAAATAAGAGTTGAAGATCTCATTAATAGGAACTCAACAGTAAAAAAGACAGACAAAAACGGAGCTCGTATGCAAAAGTTATGGACGAAGCTTAGTCTCTACTTTTCGAGCGCGGCGAATTCGATACAGTTTTGTAAATCCGAGATAGAATGAGAATTAGCTAACGAGGTCTAAATGAAAGTTGAAGATCTCATTAATAGGAACTCAATGGTAAAAAGACAGACAAAAACGGAGCTCGTATGCGAAAGTTACGGACGAAGCTTGGAGACTACTTTACTATACACTTCCTATAAATAAGAGATGAACTCTTCATTATTTCCTCACACCTTCAAACCTTTCTTTCTCTCTATAACTTCTATCTAACCTCCCTAAACCCCTCCCAAGTCTAGGGAACCTCCCTATCATGAGAAGAAAGCCCCGGAGCGCCTGACGGCTCCGAGAAGAAAAGCTTTCGGCTCGGAAACGCTGCTCCAGCGAAGCCCGGTTTTTAATAAAAATCCGTTGTAAGTGAGTTACACCTATACTATATTTAATATAGCTTTTATTGAATTATAGTAACATTATTAGGACCTTAAAATAATTATTTGGGATATTATTATGAGTTATATTGAGTGTTATTTAACGCTTATATAATAGTAATAATAGCTAGACTATTAATTAGTCGCGATTAACGTTAAAATTAAACTCTAGTGGTATTAATACTAGGTTTTGGTCAAGGAAAAATTGTTTTAAGAAGTAACGAAGTGTTGTTCGAGTGCCGAGTCACCACCTTACCAGGTGAGTGCATAGTTACTTTCAGCTTACACATAGATATGAAGTATTTTATATAAATTACGTGCTATGTGTGTATATTATCTGAACACTTGTTATCTATGCTAGATGAACATTGTTATACATGTTTTCAATGATTTAAACTGTATATGTATTTATATCTACGAAAATGTTGGGGTAAAACATGGGTAGATGTAATAGGTGATGTGTGATAAAATGGTGAGAGGCCTCGATGTTGATGTTGTTGATTTTGTCATCTAGGGGAGTATGGATGACGGCCATGGACTCTTCTAGACAGTCCAGTGGAACACTAGCAGGCTCGCAACCTGTAGGTGTTTGTGAACGATGTGTTCACCGGTGTACTCCATCCCCCACATGGTTGCCTTTAGGACATTCATTGTTAAGGAATCCCCTTAGCAGTAGTGTCCATCCCGATGATGATCCTTAGAATAGGTCCCTTATGATAGGTGTTTAGGGACGTAAAGTGAGGATAACGAGAACGGGTAATCGGGTTATTGTTGATTGATGAAATTAATAAACTTATTTATTGTGGGTTGAAAACCCTATGTGCTCACCAGGCTCCCAAGCCTGACCCACTCAGTTTTATGAATTACAGGTAGTGGCGCTTGAGCATAGATATGATGTTTGGACGAGGGATTACGGATATAGGCATGTAGATATGAAATAATGTAGTAAGGCTTATATTGTACTGTTTATGCTTTTGATCTGTATGAACATGACATCCCAAGTCTTTTAATGAAATACACTTCTATGGAAATGCTTTTGATAAATCTTTATCATATTTTGTTTTGGGATAAATTCCGCAACACTTATTTAAAATGTTACTCTAATTTTCAAACAAAGCATAAACAAAATCGGTCTTTTCTGGCCGTGGAAATGGGGATGTCACATCAACCACTTAGAGTGCTAAAATTATTAATGGTGAAGGATGTGCATACATCCTTGCCAGTGTGGATACAACCCACAATTTGATATGAGCATTGTCCAAAATGCATGAAACATCCTCTACTGCAAACAAGGTGCACTTAACTCGTTGGCTATGGAACATGAATATGAAAGGATATATTTGTGACAATTCATGTGAATAAGCACAACTCAATTACCTCAAGACTAGCCTCGGTTGACGTTGGGTGAGAAGATGTAGTCTTGTAATTTCTACTATTATCATTTACTTGACAGTTTACACAGTACCGGGGAAAAAGTTAGCAGCTCCATTAGGGTTGGATAGCTAAATTTTTAAAGCATTCACGATTGGATCCTTGATCAGGACATGTATAGATAGAGTTCCAAAGGAAACATCCAATTCGGGGAGGAGATGTTAACCGAACAATAGGAAAGACATCTACGTTGGAACTCTAATGATGGCCAGAGCTTCTGATGTAAGAGTACGAAACAGGTGAATATTGCAAACAATTCTCATGATGATCTTATTTATTGTAATAATGACTCAATAGAATTATAATTAATAGGACATAGGGTGTTGTTTCCTTCTAGTTATTCCATAAGTTCCATAAAGAATCCAAAGAACTACAATGCGATAGTTTGATTAGCACATAATATGAGTTGAGGTATCATTCTCATTGGGGATGTGGTTCCCAAAGAAACCTTTGGTACAAATTTAGAACTTGTGGAAAGTCAAGTTCTTTCCTGTCCTGAAGAGAATTTCAATAAAGGTATACCAACTCGACGGTGAGGGTTACCAAGCTATTTATGGCAGTTAGCCATGTAAAGCAACATAAAAAAAACTTAGCGGTCTCTAGAGATCATAAACAAGGTATGCCCTATATGGAGAAAGTTTCTAGTTCCGAAGTACGTTTTGATGATGAATTTTATCATTATGGCTAGAGTATGAATACTTTACTACGTAGTGATAATGAATCATAAAGGATTTATAAGGATGCAAGAACATCAATGGAAGTAAACACTCCAAGTTTGACAAGAGCGATGCTAGAACTTTTGTAAGGAAACTAATTAAGTTGTTGTTAAAATCGGAAAGTGAGTATTTTGAAAATGACCCAAGGTTTGATACTACGTTTTTCTTATCACAAAGAAAATCGCATTGAGGGAAAGAAATAACAAGCTTGGGCCAAGAAGTTAAGTGTACAATGTTCAAAAATCCGCGTTCCTCATTTAAAAATTAAATTTGACTTAAAAAAATACTCAATAAAAAGAGATAACATACACTTCACGTGTCAATTAAAAATAGTTAAGAGCACAATGGTAGTAATTTGAGGAAAAGTATCAAAGTTTTAAAATTTTCTAATTTTGGAAACTTTCATGTAGGGGTGCAAACGAGTCAAGCTACTCGTGAGCTACTCGAGATCGAATCATTAAAAGCTTGACTCGAGATTGATTTTAAACGAGCCCGAGCCGAGCTCGAGCTTAATATTAGGCTTGTTTATTAAACGAGCTCGATCCTCTGTTACTTGGCTCGATTAGGCTCGCGAGCCTAAACGAGCCTACATATATATAATAATAAAAATATTTTTATTTTTATATATTAAAATAAATAATAATTTAATAAATACCATTATAGGAAATTAGAGTATACCGTATACGAGCTGAGCCCAAACCGAGCCCGAGCCCATATAATTCTTAACGAGTCGATCTCGAGCTTTATACCGCAAGGCTCGAAACGAGCCGATCTCGAGCTCGAGCCTATAAATATTTAAACGAGCCGAGCCCGAGCCTGATCAGGCTCGAGCTCGGCTTGGCTCGTTTGCAACCCTACTTTCATGATTTATAATATGAAAGTGCCATAAAAGACTAAAATAACAGATGTTTTGAAATAGGCATCCTGGTAATGTAATATAAACATATTAGGACCAAAAGCTTCTGAAATAACATGCTAAAATTCGAGAAATTAGATTTAGGAATAGTGGAATACTTAAAAGATACAATTGTCAAAAATGTCAAAGATGATTATTATGCCCTTACAGAGCATACATGATTACTGAAATGGATATCCAAGAATGAAGCCAGAGATACAGTTTCAGATACTGAGTCTATACTAGCCGTGCCTGAAGTCTCATTCGTATCAATAGGAGGTGTCAAGTGATTCACTCGAGTTTGCAAGCTCCTAATGAGGAATACTGCCTTTGCAAGCTATTCATTGCATTTGCCTCAAGTTTGAACATCTTCGCTCTGGGATATGTTGAAGGCCTTTGTGGTTAGTAAAGCTAGTAAATTTGGTTTCTTATAAGTACTGCCTCTAGATTTTAAAAGTAAATACTAACGTTCCTAACTCTAGATCGTGTGCGGTAGTTCTACTCATGCATCATCTATTTCCTCGAAGCGTATGCAATAATCTTGTCCTTTTGCATCAATACGCAATCCAGGGATTGGTGCAATGTGTCACAATATTTTGTGACATTGTCCACGCCCTTTGGTACAACCAGGGCTGATGTATTTCATAATAGTGGTTCTAGAGTTGACCATATAGCTCTTGTATTTCAGAATGGTGTTAAGCGGTACGATGCTTTAACTATAGGCGTTACCCCACAAATTAGGTCAACTCTAAACACGACCTGCCTAGGCATGGAAGGTTTAGGAAATTCCTCTAGAATTATTTTTAGGTCAAAGGCAAGACATCTAACATGTTGGTTTTTGGGTCTACATGCTAGGGATTAACAGGTTGGAAAAATAGTTCTCTAGATTCATTGAGGAGAAGGACCTAAGGATTGCTATGAAAATATTACTAATGGCCATAGAGAGAAATATAGTTAATGGTATTCTAAAACTCGGTCGAAAGAAGTATATCTAAAAATTCTTAAGAAGTTCTTATGGATAGGAGCTTGCCCAAACATACGCATTTGAGAACTCACTTAAGACTTTCAAAGAAACAATATCTAAAGAGAGAGAACGACCTAGAAGGAGTGGCCAAGACCCTTCTCAAATTATTAGTTGGCAACATAACATATACAATAATATGCACTAGATCAAACGTTACCCTTACACTGGGAGTAGCGAGTCACTTTATGTACAATCCAAGGAGATAACATTGGGATGGTGTCGTTTAGCTGCCATAGTACACGAAAGGTATTTCTAAGGTTGCTTAGAATAACATATCATAGTGGCCACACATGCTCCAAATGTGGTCGTATAGGTGTCAGGCGATGTTCAAATACATCCTTGAAATGGGATAAGAAGACTATGCGATTATCATACCTTCCATCGCGAAGTAGTTCTCTATAACGATGCTCGAGAGGTAATATCTCCTCCGGAACTTGAATGATGTCGTAATGGGTCGACTTCCCTCCACATTACACCCTTTGAACTGAGACAATGTTGGAAGGGATCCGACCTTAATGGTTGACGTAAAAGCTCGGGGAAAAAAAGAGATGTGCATGTATGTCGTTTGAAAATATTTTGTATTTAACTCCTGAAGCTCACAAGGCATTTCCATCTTATGCATTACGTTATATTCCACATATCTCAAGGGTTTTCTAAATTTAGAAGATTCTTATTAATATGCTAGCAGCACACTATAAGACAGATGGAGTTACATCCTTATAGCATCCTAGGGCGACTATTGATATAACTTGGCGCGTCGGTCAGGTTTGCGGTGTAGGACGATGAAGATGTCGACCTAAGTAGTCGATGACACAACTGAATAGTGCGTAGTTCTCCTAGGTAGGTTCAAGACTACTAACCTCCTCTTCAGGCTCCGATCCCATATAGAGGTCCTTTTCTAGCTCAGTACTGGATGGGTTAACTAATGAGCATCCGATAATGTATCACGATTCTTTGGCTGATCTGGGAAAGGGAAACGTAGGGTTCGACCTAACTAAATTGTACATAAGGAATCTTAGAATTTAGAAGCATTTTAGCAGCCTAGTGTAACTTGATAGCTATGTAGGCCTAAGGTTTTCTATTTTTGTCTAGTATCTAAGAAGATCCTAGGTTCTTCATACCACTCACTATAACCAATTCCGGTCTTGCACTTGCTCTTTCTTAATTATACATAGGTGATCATGCTATATATAATTTGTTGGAATAGTGTCTAAGGCTGCAACTATATTAGGCAAGTATTTGACCCGATTGTGCATGGTCCTTTTGGGTTGCCTTCGCCATAGCAACTTGACAGGATGATTTATTATGAGAGAATATATATTATTAATATATTATGAGAATAATATAAGTAATAATAATATTGTTATTTGATTAATATAAGTCATAAATTAATTAGAATTAATTTGGTGACTTAAAGAGATTAATTAAGTAAGAGGGTATAAACTGTCAATTGTTTGATAGTTACACTTTGGGCTGTAAATCCTTCTTGGATAGGGTTGGACGATTTCTAGGGCTTATGATAAGCCACAAATCGTCCAAGAGCTTATCATGGAAAGGATTTGGATTGCTTTGAGTAAAGATTATCCTACTAGGGTTTAAGGGTGAAACCCTAGGAGCCTTACAAGTATAAATAGACCCTTGGGGCAAGGGAAATCGGCACCTCTGCTAAAGCAAAGAAACCATGGCCGATGTCTTCCCTCTCCTCTCTCTCAAATCATCCTCTTGCTAGTTGGTGTTTGTAAGCCATTAGAGGAGTGACATTTGTGACTCTAAAGCTCCAAGAATAAGAAGATCAAACAAGTGTTTCAAGGTATACTTCTAAATTTGATTTTGTATTGTTCTTATACTCTATTAGCTATTAGAAGTCGTGGATTCAATGCATGTTTAATTAGAGACACCTAGATCCAAGCATTAGGGTTTGCATTTGCACATAGGAATGTTCATATGGCCAAAACCCATCAGTGGTATCAAAGCCTAACTTGGTTTCTATTAAATTGATGCATGATTGTTTGTTTCTTGCTTGCAAAATTCGAATTTTGTGTTTCTGAGTCATGAACTCGGCGAGTCCCATTGTGGACTCGGCGAGTTGGCCTGACTTGGCGAGTCCAGTTGGGAACTCGGCGAGTCCGAGCGTCAGGAAGGGCCAAATTCGGGATTTTTTGATATTATCTTATGGAAACTTGCCTTTATCATATTAGATCAACCCTAATCCGATTTTTTGATATATATGGCTATAATATTGATCTAATTAAAGATATTTATCAATTAATAAAATATTTAATATCCTTATGTGATAATTAATTAATTATTTTGATTAAATTGGTAAATTATTTTGCAAGAAATCATTAAATAAATCAAATATGGATAATTATGGAATTAATTGTTAATTAAGATTATTTGTTATTTGATCCTCCATATTTTAAATGTTTAAAACTTGCCCTCAAGTTTTGAAATTTATGTTTTGTGATTAAAAGTTCTAATTTAGACAATTTAAATTTCAAACCCTAGAATTTTACAAGTTTAAAAATACAACCCTATACTAATATAATATTACAAGATTATATATATATATATATATATATATATATATATATATATATATATATATATATATATATATATATATATATATGTATAACTAAAATGCTAGTCTTACCGTTAGTAGGCCTTATTCACGAAGCCGATCTATAAGGTGGGTATAAGGTTGCTGCCTATAAAATGGCGCTTAATGGGTGTACACTCACACCCACCGCTTGCATGATCGGTGGAGGTTCGTTAGCCGAACGGGTAGGATAGGGCAACCTCATCTCTCATTAAAAGTATAATATGAAATACATGAAGGGTGACAGGCTAAGGTCTCATAACACAAGGTAAATAGGATTACCAACCATAATCATTGAGCTTTTTATGTTTACATCATACTTTAGAAAAAGTGAATTGATGCAATCCCATGAAATTACACTTTGCACCATTGCTAAGAAGTTAGTGGAGCGTGTGTGGTTTACCGACACACTAATTGGTTCTAAGCAAAGGTGGCAAAGGGTGATTCATTGTTTATCATAGTTCGATGGAGCGTGTGTGGTTTACCGGCACATCGAATAGGTGATCGTTACAATGAAGGCACCATGTAAATTTGCATGGTAATTCACACCCGCTTTGTGATCCTCGGTATCCCAGTCACAAACAAGAGGGGCAAATCGAGATTTAAACATGCCATTGAAATGTTTCAATGAATCTCATCCAAACCTAGGAATTCACAATACATTTAGAACTTAAGGTTATGTTTTGTGGTGGAGAATTAGTGAATCGTCATTCACTTACCTTCAAATTGTTTGCATGTTAGATTACGGCATCCCTTTTCTAATATGTAAATATTGTTGTTGGATCCTAGCCCTAATTTTCTTATTGGGTGATAATTAGGGATTCATATTCTAATCTATCTTTGTCCTTTCTATTTGTAGATGTCGAACGCAAACAACGCTGCTGCTAGTTCATTCACATTGATGAGCCTTTGTCAAAAGGTCACTTTCGATGGGACGAACTTTAGCAAATACATTTGCACTATTGCTCGCTATGAGGACAAGGAGTATGTCCTCGATGAGAAGCTCGAGAAGACCAACCCTGAAATCGCTACTCCGGCTGAAATGACCGCTTTTGAAACTCACGAGCGTGATGCAACGAAGGTACATTGCATCATGATAGCCCAAAAGTCCTATGAGGACATGTACCCGTACGAGATGCACCAAGACTTGTTGGAGAGATACCACCAAAACGCGAGACAAGAGCGTTATGAGATTTTCACTAACATGATTTCCGCTAAAATGGGTCATGGAGAGTCTCTTACCGTGCACCTGCAAAAGATGCAAAGGTATGTCGACCGTCTTCGCAAGTTGAATGTTGACTTTGGGGAAGACTTGGCAATCGACATGGTGCTTCACTCTTTGCCTCCAAGTTACAATCAATTTAGGATGACCTACCACATGAACAAAGAAGAGGTCACCCTAAGCAAGCTCCAAGGTCTCTTGAGGGTCGCTGAGAGCAACTTCAAGGACAAGTCTGTTGCACCAACTCCCAATCCACCCGCTGCTCCTATGTTGGCTATTGGACAAGGAAGGGGAAAGAAGAGGAAGGCTTCATCTAAAAACCATCGCAAGGTTAAGTCCCGAGATGGTGCCTCTTCTAGTGGGACCAAATTTGATCCTGCTAAACCCTGCCCTAACCCAAAGGAGGCAGAATGCCACCACTGCCACAAGATAGGACATTGGAAGAGAAGCTGCCCAGAGTACCTGCAAGCCATCAAGGAAGGAAAGATCAAGCCATCTTTTGTAGGTATATACACAATTAAATCTAACGATTCATCTCATGCTATTTCTTGGGTTCTTGATACCGGTTGTGGTTACCACATTTGTTCTAATGTGCAGGGACTAAGAAGAAATAGGGATATGGAGGCTGGAAGAATAAATCTAATCATGGGGAATAGAAGATCGTCGCCTGTGACCAAGATCGGAGTATATTCTTTAGTGCTTAGGAATGGTTTATCTTTAGATTTGAACAATTGTTGCTATTCGCCAGAAATGGCTAGAAACATCGTTTCATTTCATGGTTTGTTTAGACAAGGTTTTAGATTTTCTTTTAATAATGAGAATGGTTCTATTTTGGATTATCTAAATGGTGTCTTTTATTTTGAAGCTATACCATGTAATGGAATTTATGAAACCGTTATGATTGTAGATAACTTAGGAAATGATGTTTTATGCATGGATTCTTCCAATAGTATGGATAGAGCATCCTTGTGGCATTGTCGTCTTGGACATGTCGACAAGAAGCGCATAGCCCAACTCCAAAATGATGGAGTGTTGGAGTCATTCGACCTTAGGGAAGATGACACGTGCGAGTCTTGTTTACTTGGAAAGATGACTAAGTCACCCGTCACAAGTACGTGTGAAAGGGGTGAGGGTCTATTGGACCTAATACATACCGATGTATGTGGACCGTTTAGATCAACCACGAAGGATGAGAACCGCTTCTATGTGACTTTTACCGATGACTATAGTAGATATGGGTATATCTACTTAATCAAGCAAAAGTCAGAAACTTTTGAAAAGTTCAAAGAGTTCAAGAATGAAGTGGAGAATCAATTGGGCAGGAAAATCAAGATGCTTCGATCCGATCGAGGAGGAGAGTACCTAAGTCTTGAGTTCCACGATTATCTCAAGGAATGTGGAGTAGTTTCACAATTGATGCCACCTAGGACACCACAATTGAATGGTGTGACAGAAAGGCGTAATCGAACCTTGTTGGACATGGTTCGCTCTATGATGAGTCGTGCTTTACTATCAATCTCTTTTTGGGGGTATGCCTTAAAGACTGCCGCCCATAACCTTAACCGAGTCCCTACTAAGAAGGTTGCCAAAACACCTCACGAGATGTGGACATGGAAAGCTCCCTCGTTGGCACATATCAAGGTTTGGGGTTGTGAGGCCTTCGTAAGATGAGATACTCACGACAAGCTCGAACCTCGTAGTGAGCGATGTATTTTCATCGGCTACCCGCAGAAATCCTTTGGATATCTCTACTATAGACCGAAGGACAATGTTGTCTTCGTTGCGAGGAGAGGAGTTTTCCAAGAACGAGAACTCATAAGCCAAGGAGACAGTGGGAGGCAAATCAAGCTTGAAGAGATTCAAGATTTGATAGATGAAGGAACCTCTACCGCTGGCACTCAACCCGAGGAGGAAACTCTGGTTGAACCAATTGGCGAATCCTTACCTCTTAGACGTTCCGAAAGAGTCAGAGTTCAACCCTAGTTTTATGGTTTTCATATTACTACCGAAGGGGACACGTATATTAGTGATGGTACACTAATAAACCTTGATGAACCTAATATCTATAAGGAAGCCATGGCAGGCCCGGAGTCTGCGAAATGGAAAGAGGCAATGGATAGCGAGATCCAATCCATGCATGATAACCAAGTTTGGAATTTGGTTGATAATGTGCCCGGACGTAAGACCGTTGGGTGCAAATGGATCTTCAAGAAGAAGACCGACGTGGATGGAAAAGTACACACGTATAAGGCGCGATTGGTTGCGAAGGGCTTTACTCAAACTCCAGGAGTTAACTATGATGAGACCTTCTCACCAGTTGCAAAGATAAAATCTATTAGAGTGATGCTAGCAATTTCCGCATTTCATGATTATGAGATTTGGCAAATGGATGTCAAAACTGCTTTCCTTAATGGGAAGTTGGCCGAGGATGTTTACATGGCTCAGCCGGAGGGTTTTATCGATCCGAAGCATCCAAATAGAGTGTGTAAGCTTGAGAAGTCCATTTATGGACTTAAGCAAGCGTCTCGCAGATGGAATCTTTGCTTCGATGAAAAAGTCAAAGAGTTTGGATTTGTACGAAGCGAAGATGAATCGTGTGTATATGTCAAAGCCAGTGGGAGTATAGTAAGCTTCCTCGTTCTATATGTTGATGACATATTACTCATAGGAAACGACGTCCCGACTCTGCAGGAGGTTAAGTCCTGGCTCGGGAAGTGCTTCACTATGAAGGACCTCGGAGAGGCTTCTTATATTTTGGGAATAAGGATAGTAAGAGAAAGAAGTAAGAGACTAATAGGACTTAGTCAGAACACTTACTTAGAGAAGGTACTAAAACGCTTTAGTATGGAAAACTCGAAGAAGGGAGAATTACCGATACAAAGTAATGCCAAGTTGAGTAAGACTCAAAGTCCGAGTACCGAAGCTGAAATAGCAGAAATGAGCAGAGTACCATATGCTTCCGCAGTTGGCTCAATCATGTATGCTATGACTTGTACTCGCTCTGATGTAGCCTTTGCTTTGAACATGGTTAGCAGATATCAAGGGAACCCTGGCAGAGCCCATTGGATTGCGGTTAAGAATATCCTTAAGTACCTTCAGAGGACGAAGGAATGGTTCTTAGTCCTCAGAGGGAGTGATGACTTGAAAGTGCGAGGGTATAGTGACGCCAGCTTTCAGACCGACAGGGATAACTACCGTTCGCAGTCGGGCTGGGTCTTTACCCTAAATGGAGGAACAGTAACTTGGAAAAGTTCCAAGCAGGAAACCGTAGCTGATTCAACGTGTGAATCAGAGTACATTGCAGCGAGCGAAGCGTCGAAGGAGGCAATATGGTTGAAGAACTTCATCGGTGATCTTGGAGTTGTACCTGCCATAATGGAGCCCATGGAAATTTTCCAGTGATAATGAAGGAGCGGTTGCCTTGACCAAGGAACCAAGGGATCATGGTAGAGCTCGACATATCGACAGAAAATATCACTTTATTAGACATCGTGTAGAATAAGGACAACTCGTAGTGAAGAGGATATCATCAGAAGATAACCCAGCAGATCCGCTTACGAAGGGACTGAGTAGGGTTAAGCACTTGCAGCATGCTAGGAGTATTGGGCTGAAGGATGATATTAGCATAGATTAGATAGTAGTAGAAACATGTAATAGATAAATGTAATTAAAATTTGATGATTAAATAAAGGAGTATTATTTATGAGTAATGTTACTGTCTTGTGTTAATTGTTTAACTATTGTTTCAATTTTGCATGTTTTGACTTCCAGAATAATTGAGTTTATTAAGAATAATCGAATTATTCAAATTGTCCACAATCGTTCATATGTTGGAAGTAGATATGAATGAAGATTGTCATGAATCGGTGTGTAGATTGTCTAAATGGTATTAGACATAGCAAAGGGTTGCTGCAACGTTCATGAGTGCTTATGAACTGGTTTTGAGCATTGGAACAAACCCGCGCTTGCTGGAATCACCTTATGGAATTTGATATAAAAGGGTGAACGCAAGACGATAATATCATATAGTCTTAAAACCTAGATATATGGTTTGTTATTTGTTAATTGGTTGTACATTGATAATGCGAAAACGCATCAGTAACTCAGTGTTATAAAACGCATTGTTGTGTATAGTTGATTAATGAATAAGTAATTGCATATTAGTCAAAGTTTATCTGTAACTTTTATCCCATGAGAGTAAAAGTGATATCTCGGCCACTCGATGATTTGATTTGACTTATGTGTCGGGCCCGGTCAGAACTGAATTGATGTGTTCGATTAAGTTCTATGTCGAATAAATTGGAGATCGAGAAACCAAATGCTAGACAAATTATTCCATAGAATTGTCAGCATGATATCTAACAGAGGACTGTACGATCCCTTATCTAAAGGACAAGATTGATTAGATCAGAGTTTGACAGCGTCTTTGAGAGCTACGATTGCAAATCGAATTGTACTTGTGCATATAGTTACTAGACTTATCCAAGTGGGAGACTGTTGGAATAGTGTCTAAGGCTGCAACTATATTAGGCAAGTATTTGACCCGATTGTGCATGGTCCTTTTGGGTTGCCTTCGCCATAGCAACTTGACAGGATGATTTATTATGAGAGAATAAATATTATTAATATATTATGAGAATAATATAAGGAATAATAATATTGTTATTTGATTAATATAAGTCATAAATTAATTAGAATTAATTTGGTGACTTAAAGAGATTAATTAAGTAAGAGGGTATAAACTGTCAATTGTTTGATAGTTACACTTTGGGCTGTAAATCCTTCTTGGATAGGGTTGGACGATTTCTAGGGCTTATGATAAGCCACAAGTCGTCTAAGAGCTTATCATGGAAAGGATTTGGATTGCTTTGAGTAAAGATTATCCTACTAGGGTTTAAGGGTGAAACCCTAGGAGCCTTACAAGTATAAATAGACCCTTGGGGCAAGGGAAATCGGCACCTCTACTAAAGCAAAGAAACCGTGGCCGATTTCTTCCCTCTCCTCTCTCTCAAATCATCCTCTTGCTAGTTGGTCTTGGTAAGCCATTAGAGGAGTGACATTTGTGACTCTAAAGCTCCAAGAACAAGAAGATCAAACAAGTGTTTCAAGGTATACTTCTAAATTTGATTTTGTATTGTTCTTATACTCTATTAGCTATTAGAAGTCTTGGATTCACTGCATGTTTAATTAGAGAAATCTAGATCCAAGCATTAGGGTTTGCATGTGCACATAGGAATGTTCATATGGCCAAAACCCATCATAATTAGGGTCCTGTAGTGCAATACCTAATTTATTTATACTAGATGGTATGTTTATTAACTCACTAGTTATAGTTTAGGCTTTACCAAGGGAAAGGGAAAACCGGTATCCGTTATAACCTTCGGCTCTGCTACCAAATCTGTCACACCCCGTTAAAGCGGAAACATGAAGGGTGACAGGCTAAGGTCTCGTAACACAAGGTAAATAGGATTACCAACCATAATCATTGAGCTTTTTATGTTTACATCATACTCAAAACAATATTTCATTTTAGTTTCATACTATATAGTCTAGTACATAACAAGAGCAATAAATATAAATCATTGTGGCGTCTTAAACTGGCTAACTGACCGTTTCCTGAAAAGAATGCAAAACTAAGGGTCAACTATATAATAGTTGGTGAGTTCACAGTTTTATAAAGGTACATCATTTTAGTTAGAAAATATAGATTTGTTCAACAAAAGTTCCAACTAAAAATGAGTGTTGGATGCCAAAGCACTCCGTTTACAACCAAGCCTAACGACCATTCTTGCCCAATTCCAACATGTCCATGGTTCTCATGATGTCAGTTCATGAAAATATGCACTCGTGGTTCTCGACAAGTAGGGGCCGTCTAGCCCAAATAACACTATCTATAAGACCATCGGCTCGAATACGATTTAATAGGTTGTAGTTCAGTTCTAGGGGACTTAACATACAAAGTTCATAACATATAGTTCATATCACAAAGTTCATATCAAAATTTCATAACATAAAGTTCATTGCAAAAGTTCATAAAAAATTATGGTTCCAAGTTCAATAAGTTTACAAAACTATATCATTCCAAGTTTAGTAAGTTCATAAAACAAGGCTTAGGAAGTTCATAAATCAATGTTTAGCAAGTTCATAAAGCAGTACTGATAGTTCATAAGATAATAACATGCTTTCCACCCCAAAAAATGAAAATAGTAAAAGGGGGGTTATTAATACTCACTAGGGGGAGTTTGCGGTTCGAGCTTCACGGTTCGGTGTTGTAGAGATCGATTTCTACTAGTGCCCTATGGAACAAACAGTTTCTAGTGAGATACAATTAACTAAACCGTTATCTAAGATCCACCTATCCAACTAGTGGTGTCACAAAGTGCCTAAATTTTGTTCGGTTCATTGTTGGTAATATTGAATTCACGATGCCTTGTGTTCAAAAATCCATAAAAGCATGAAAATGAACTCCAAAAATTGTAAACATTTATATTTTGGTTCTAGCAGAGGGTATTAGTGTCCAAAAATTTTATAGAGAATTTTGAAGGTCATTTGTTATTTATTTGTAATTTCAGGCTAAATAATAGGAAAATTCAAAGTAAATAGCAAATAGTTGCAAAATTTTCCAAATTAATTTTTATTGGTTCTCTTGATGTTACCAAAGTTGGGAAAAATATTGGTTCAAACCCTTGAGTTGTATCACCTAGTTTTGTAAATTCATGCTATAATTCAATGAAAATGTTGAATAACATACCAAACACTAACCAAATTCTATACAAATTTATATGGGATACTTATTTTCTGAATACATCAGTTCTGCAATTCTTCAAATTTTTATCTCATCTGTAAATTATTATTTTGAATTTATGGTCATTAAATTCTTATTTTTGTAGAAAAAAAAGAATTTTGTTTAAGCACTTGGGGTTTCACAAAACATCCCTTAAGAACTTCAGGTTTCATAAATAAAATTCGTTCAGAACTAATTTGGAGCTGAATGGGGGTATTCAACCCCAACAAGTTTTGAAATGTAGCACTAACTATTGCATGAGTTCCAAATGTAGCTGGAAGTTCGAGAATTTGTGTAGAAACTTATGTGAGGTTTTTATTCATGACATTTTAGGTCTTCTATGATGGATGTGTTAAGTTTTTAAAATATTTTTCCCCGGATTTATTGTAGGGTTTAAGACCTTTGATCATGTAATGCAAAACTAGTGGTCACAGAAAATGTGTTGTTTCCGCAACTGTTTTGTAAAAATCACTAAAAAATCAACTTCTTAATCTTTTACAGTAAGGCCACTTAGGTTCTAAGGTTACCTTAGGGAGCTATTCCTTAGAAAATGAATATCGTGATGTGGTGAAGAAATGAGTGAGTTACGACCTTTTAAAGTAGAGTAAACAAATCTGTCAGAATGTTGAAAAGTAAAACTCATGAAAACATAGTTCAAACTCTTATTTTACCTAATGATATTGGTTTCTTTTGCTTATATTGAGATAGAACAGCATTATATAAAATATTTTCTATAGAAATACTTGTTTCTAACCATTTTATCTTACATGCAACCAAGCCAGATGAGACTAAACTTTTGAAAAATCGGTTTTTGGTGCTAGATAAGGCTTGCATGTTGTCACCTTTTCTCTTGAATTTGATTTGATCATGGATCATCACTTATTACAGAACATGCAACTTGTTTTTGGTGGTGATCTACAAACATCAAGATCAAACAAAGGCTTTTGGCAAGAACATGCCTTAGAAATTGAAAATTGAAGGAGAAAATGACTAAAACTTGTAGAAATTTGTTACGGGTCTTCAAGAGATGTATGATAATCACTTACCCTTTGATATGAAGCTTCAAAAACACCCATGATAAGGCTAAAAGTTCGTGGTTGAGGGGATGATCTCTAGAGACAGAAAGTGAGGTTTCTAGAGAAAAGGATGAGGAAAGTGGGATTTTGTCTCTCTGGATAGGCTATCTCTCTCGTTGTCTCTTTGGGGCTATGCTCCGCCCAAATCAACCACCAAATTACCGGCTTGTAGGTAAACATATGAGAAATGGAGTGACTAAATCTCTCCTTTAGATTTGGAGCCTAATACCGGCTTCTTTCTCTCTCACAGTGACCTACAAAATATGACCTCGGGATTTTGCATAAAGAAGCAATAATGAGTGAAAGAGAGAGAGAGAGAGAGAGAGAGAGAGAGAGAGAGAGAAAGAGAGGAGTGTAGAGGGATCAATATGGCCAAATTTTTGCGGTGAATAAAGGATTTATGAGGCTTATTGATGGTTGTAACATTTTTAAATATTGCATCTTTACAAATTTTTTTAAATGGTCTTTAGTTTTTATAAAAAAATCTTGATAGTTTTCAATCTTCTAAGAGTTTATTTCTTGGTTTTTATTTTGGTATTTTGTTTTTAGAAAAAAGTTCTTAAACTTGTATTATCTTGAATTAAGTTATCAAAATGATAACTTACAATATGATTTTTATAAAGTCAAATTTTTATTTTTCAAATAAATGAAATAAAGGTTCATAACATATGAATGTAGGATTAGACAATCCTTGGATTATACTTTTGGCTCATAATTCAAATTATGATATTTGTATACTATTTCCAACTTGTAATTAAATCAAATGATGATTTAAATATAGTTTTTTGATAAGTACTTAAACTAGATAAGCATGTCATATGTTTCGATTAATAAATTAGGGTATTTAACTTACCCTCAGACGTGATCTATTGAACATGGTTTTGTGTTTAATTTTGAGATTGAACTTTGGAACTTTACAACCTACTTAGAGTATTCACATATCAATGTGACTGCTTAGTACAAGCTAAGTTACACTATTAGTAGGCAGTAACTGGCATTTTATAGGCAGCAACCTTATACCCCCCTTATATATATATATATATATATATATATATATATATATATATATATATATATTAACTTATAATATTATAAAGTATAAGGGTTGAATTTTAACTTCTAAAACTATAGGGTTTGGAATTAAAGTGTGTGTGAGACTTTACAAATTCCAAAACATAAGGGCAAGTTTTGAACTATTCAAAAACTTTTCAATTCCATAACTTTTGTGTTTAAAGAAGTTTTAATGAAAAAATCTTCAAGTTCCATAACATGAGGACAAGTTATGGAAGACTTTAAAACATTTTAAAATGAGACTCTCCATTTTTCATAACTTATGGAAATCTTATGAGTTTTAATAATCATAAATGTGACTTTTCATATAACTTAAGGACAAGTTACAAAAACACATATTACGAACAAATTTTAGATTAATTTGGATTGAAAACACATTATCACATAACTTTTCTATTAATCTAAATCAACTCATAAGAACAAGATAATTCAAATCAAACACTTTTCATGTAATTAGCCTAACCATTAAACTATTACAAAACATGAATATATTGACAATTATCTATGAAATTGGATTAGCATGAACATTAACACATCAAAAACAAGTTTACAAGTTCAAAAACAGCTTAGGGTAATGTTCCTAGTCCAATTCCAGCCAAAAACCTCAAAAATATGATGTTTAGGGGTCCAACTCGTCAAGTGCATGAACCAACTCGACGAGTTGGATGATTTTATGCATGGACCCCGTGAGTCTATCAGTGGACTCGGCGATTCCACTGTCCAGAACAACAGGAAATCAAATTTTTCAGCGTTTTTCAGCAATTTGCATCAAGTATAATTGAAAATAAGCCTAGGCTCTGATACCACTAAAGGGCTTTGAGCATTCTAACACTCCTATGGTGTACATGAAACCCTATAAACCTTGGATCTATGTTTTCTCTATTATATATGCAAATATTCAATATTCCAAGGATTCATCCTAACTAGCATAATATGAAGCACCTATACTACAAAAGCCTAGTTAGATGACATACCTTTTGATGAAGCTTGAAGTCTTGAACTTTAAGAGCTTAGCCCCAATAGTTTGGAAGCCTCAAGTGGAATCAAAAATCACCAAAAACACCTTGGAAATCTTGAGAGAATAGTAAGCACACTAGAAATTGGCCCACTCTTGTTTACTCACACACTAGTGCCATTTCATGTGCCAAAGACCTCTTTATATAGTATGAAGGATTTGGGTTTCATCCATGTAAACCCTAATACCCATGCCCTTTCATTTCCATAGGATCCATGGGTTAAAAACTCCATTGACTATCGTAAATGAACTTGGCTTATACTATATATATATATATATATATATATATATATATATATATATATATATATATATATACATATATAAGAGTCCACATTTAATTAGTTCCTTCTGATCACTAAACTAGCTCTAAATTAATACTTGATCAATACTAATTAAATAATATGATTCCATATTAATATATTAGAACTTATAATATATTAATATAAATCATAAATATACGATTCTCAAAAGACTATCCATATAAATTGCTCCGGTGAAGTGTAACCCAAATGGACCATGCTACTCTCAGTCGTCGAATACATACCAATAATAGTTATGGGCTTAGATATCTAATCCAATAGATTCATGTAAACATCCTCAACCAACTTCCCATTAAGGAAAGCGGTTTTGAAATCCATCTACCATATCTCATAGTCATGAAATGCAGCAATGGCTAGCATCACCCTAATAGATTTTATCTTCGTAACCGGTGAGAAGGTATCATCATAGTCAACTCCGGGAGTTTGAGTAAAGCCCTTCGCAACCAATCACACCTTATAGGTGTGTACCTTCCCATCCATGTTGGTCTTCTTCTTGAAGATCCACTTGCACCCGACCGTCTTACGACTTGGCACATTGTCAACCAAATTCCAAACTTGGTTGTCATACATGGAATGAATCTCGCTGTCCATAGCCACTTTTCATTTCGCAGACTCTGGGCCTGCCATGGCTTCCTTGTAGCTATTAGGATCATCCAAATTTATTAGTGTATTGTCACTAATAAATGTATCACCTTCACTTGTTATATGAAAACCATACAACACAGGTGGAACACTAACTCTACTAGAACGTCTAAGAGGTAAGGATTCGTCAATCGGTTCAACTAGAGTTTCCTTCTCGGGTTGAGTGCCAACGTTAGAGGTTCCTTCATCGCTCGATTCTTGAAGCTCCTTAAGATCGATTTGCCTCCCACTATCCCCTTTGCTTATGAGTTCTCGCTCTCAGAAAACCCCTATCCTCGCAACGAAGACAATATTGTCACTCGGTCTATAGAAGAGATATTCAAAGGACTTATGTGGGTAGCCGATGAAAATGCACCGCTCACTACGAGGCTCGAGCTTGTCGTGAATCTCTTGTCTTATGAAAGCCTCGCAACCCAAAACCTTGATATGTGCCAAAGAGGGAGCTTTCCATGTCCACATCTCGTGAGGTGTTTTGGCAACCTTCTTTGTAGGGACTAAGTTAAGGATATGAGCGGCAGTCTCTAAGGCATACCCCCTGAATGAGATAGGTAGTGAAGCATGAATCATCATGGAATGAACCATGTCTACCAAGGTTTGATTACGCCTCTCAGCCACACCATTCAACTGTGGTGTCCTAGGTGGCGTCAATTGTGAAACGATTCCACATTCCTTGAGGTAGTCGTGGAATTCAAGACTTAGGTACTCTCCACCTCGATCGGATCGAAGCATCTTGATTTTCTTGTCCAAATGATTCTCCACTTCTTGTTTAAACTCTTTGAACTTTTCAAAGGTTTCTGACTTGCGCTTGATTAAGTATATACACCCATATCTGCTATAATCATTGGTGAAAGTCACATAGAAGCGTCTCGCATCCCTTGTGGTGGATCTAAAGGGCCCACACACATCAGTGTTTATGAGATCCAATAAACCCTCACCCCGTGCACAAGTACCAGTGAAGGGTGACTTGGTCATCTTTCCAAGCAAACAAGATTCACACACATCATCGTCCCTAAGGTCGAATGACTCCAACACTGCATCCTTTTGGAGTTTGGCTATGCGATTCTTGTTGACATGTCCAAGACGACAATGCCACAAGCATGCTTTTTCCAAACTATTAGAAGATTCGATATGCAACACATCATTTCCTAAGTTATCTACAACCATCACAGTTTCATATAGTCCATTACAAGGCAATGCTTCAAAATAGAAAACACCATTAAGATAAGAATTAATAGAACCCTTTTCATTATCAAATGAACATTTAAATCCTTGTCTATACAAACCATGAAAAGAAATGATGTTTCTCGCCATTTCTAGCGAATAGCAACAATTATTCAAATCTAGTCCTAATCCATTATTAACCACAAAAGAGTAAACTCCAATCTTGGTGACAGGCGACGATCTTCTATTCCCCATGATCAAGTTTATCTTCCCATGCTCCACATCCCTATTTCTTCTTAGACCCTGCAAATCAGAACAAATGTGAAAACCACATTTTGTATCAAGTACCCAAGATATAGCATGTGATGAATCATTAGATTGAATAGTATAAATACCTATGAAGGACGGCTTGATCTTCCCATCCTTGATGTCTTGCAGATATTGTTGGGTTTTGAGCATTCTAACACTCCTAAGTGTACATGCAACCCTAAATACCTTGGATCTGTGTTTTCTCTATTATACATGCAAATATGAACTTTCCAAGGTATTCATCCTAACTAGTATAATAACATTGATTCATATGAATATATCAAGTTAGAATAACATACCTCTTTGATGTAGAACGTCTTCATGAAGCTTGAGTGCCTAGTGCCCCAAGTGTGACACCTCAAATGGTTCACACAACACCAAATACACATGGAATGACTTGAGAGAAATTGGAACACTTCATAAAATCGGCTAGCCTTTCTATTACTCATAGTGGCCGATTTCTTGAGCCATGGGATTCTTTTATATGGTGGCTATTAGGGTTATATCATGTAACTCACAACTTTACCCATTCCTTATGCTCCATGGATTTTAACCTCCATGAAGTATCCATGGGTCACCCCATGGACTTAGTCCAACATAAGGAATCTTGGATCACAAGCCCACATATAAAAGACTGAATGATTTACACAATCAACCCATATATTTAATTAGTCTCCTTTTGATCACTTAATTAATTCCAAATCAAATCTTGATCAATACTAATTAAATAACCTTATTAATATATAATAACTTATAATATATTAATAAACCTTAAGTGTTATTTCTCTCATTTTAGTCTATCCAAATGCATGATGCCATCAACCCAAATGGACCATGCCGAGTCGGGTCAAGTCTTACCAATTATAGTTATGGACTTATACATTAATCCAACAGATATTTCGGGCAGCTTCGTTTCCAATTCTCTATGTTGTGGCAGTGATAGCACTCTGTGTCCTTTGGGTTGGAGGCGGGTCTAGCAGAACCAGCCTTGGTTCCACTAGAAGAGGTGTCATCACGGGAATTTCCCTTATGGTGGCTCTTTGAGGGAGCCTTCCTCTTCTTACCCTTTCCTTGCCCAATAGCCAAGAATTTGGCAGCAGTAGGAGCAGGAGTTTGTGCAACAGACTTGTCCTTGAGGTTACTCTCAGCAGTCCTCAACAAACCTTGCAGCTTGCTCAACGTGACGTCCTCTTTATTCATGTGGTAGGTCATGTGAAACTGGTTGAAGCAGGGTGGAAGCGAATAAAGAATGATGTCAATCACCAGCTCTTCATCGAAGTTAACATTTAACTTCAGCAGGTGGTCAACATACCTCTGCATTTTTTGTAGATGAGTAGTGACAGACTCTCCGTCTCTCATCTTGGTCGTGATCATCGAAGTGATGATCTCGTAACTCTCCTACCTCGTACTTTGGTGATACCTTTCAACCAAGTCCTGATGCATTTCGTAGGGATAGAATTCCTCATAGGACTTTTGGAGTTCAGCAGTCATTGTCGCTAGCATGATGCAATGGACTTTCGTGGCATCACGCTCATGGGTCTCGAAGGCAGCGGTCTCTTCGGGAGTGGCAGTGTTCATGTCCACCTCTTTCAGCTCCTTGTCAAGGAAATACTGTTTGTCCTCGTAGCGGGTGACCATCCTTATGTTGCGGATCCAATCGTTGAAATTGTTTCTGTCGAAGAAACACCCTCCCACACAAATTCATGAGTGAGAATGAGTCGGAGGTGTTTGAGCTGGAAGCGTTGTTGTTCAAGTTCGACATCTAAAAAGGAAAAGAGAAAAGGTTTCATTAGATAAGAATCCCTAATTAAACACCCAAATGAGAAATTAGGGCTAGGATCCAACAACATTATTTGCAATTTAGAAGAGGGATGTCGTAATCTAAAAAGCAAATAATTTGAAGGTAAGTGAATGACGATTCACTAATTTCCACCATGAAAAACAAATTAAAATTAATTTTTAAATGTATTGAAAACTCCTAGATCTTTTGAGATTCATTGAACTTTTCAATGACATGTTTAAATCTCGATATGCACCTCAAGTTTGTGACTGGGATGCTAAGGATCACAAACAGGGTGTGAATAACTACGCAAATGTACATGGTGCTCCCAATGTTACAGTCACCTAATCGACGTGCTGGTTAACCACACACGCTCCATCGATCTATAACAAACATCGAGTCGCCCTTTGTCACCTTTGCTTAGAGCAAAATTAGTGTGCCGGTTAACCACACACACTCCACTAACGTCTTAGCAAGGGTACAAAGTGTAACTTCATGGAATTTCATCAAATTCACTTTTGCCTAAAGTAACTAAGGTTGGGAATTGTGTAAAAACATTTAGTTATTTTATAAATTCATTATACTTTTAATGAGGAAAAAGTTTCCCTATCCTACTCGTTCGGATAACGACCCGTCACCAACCAAGGAAGCGTTGGGTGAGAGTGGACACCCATTAAAGGACCATTTTATATGCCATAACCTTATACCCCCTTATAGATCGGCTCCGTGAATGACGTCTACTAACAGTAAGACTAGCATTTGAGTTATACATGTTGGAATAGTGTCTAAGGCTGCAACTATACTAGGCAAGTATTTGACCCGGTTGTGCATGGTCCTTTTGGGTTGCCTTCACCATAGCAACTTGATAGGATGATTTATTAAGAGAGAATAAATATTATTAATATATTATGGGAATAATATAAAGAATAATATATTGTTATTTGATTAATATAAGTCATAGAATTAATTGGAATTAATTTGGTGACTTAAAGAGATTAATTAAATAAGAGGGTATAAACTGTCAATTGTTTGATAGTTAAACTTTAGACTATAAATCCATATAGATATGTATTGGACAGATTCTAGAAGCTAAGGATTGCTTCAAATCGTCCAAGGGGTTATCTAAGGAATGGATTTGGATAGCCTTAAGAGAAGATTATTCAATTAGGGTTTAGGTTGTAACCCTTAAGGAGTCTACAAGTATAAATAGACCCTATGGCAAAGGGAAATCGATAGTTCATCTAAAGTATAGAAACCCTGGCCGATTTCCTCCCCTCTCCTCTCTCCCAAAGCATCCTCCTTGCTATTTGGTGTTTGTAAGCCATTAGAGGAGTGACAATTGTGACTCTAGAAGCTCCAAGACAACAAGATCAACAAGGAATTCAAAGGTATGATTCTAGATCTGTTTCAATATTGTTATTACACCTAAATAGTCATTAGAAGTCTTGGATTCAAAGCATGTTTAATTAGAAAGCCTAGATCCAAGCATTAGGGTTTTGCATGCGCACATAGGAAAGTTCTTATGGCTAAAACCCAACAATACATATATAATAATTATTCTTATAATATTATAATAGTATAGGGTGAATTTTAAACTTGTAAAATTCTAGGGTTTGGAATTTAATAATTTCAAAATTAAACTTTTAATTCAAAATTTTAATTCCAAAACTTGAGAGCAAGTTTTGAAACATTTCAAAACTAACTAGATCAAAATTCAAATAAATAATTAAACAATTAATTATGGTAATTATCTAATTTCGACCTAATCTAATTTCATAAAAGATAATGATAAAATAAATTCAAATAATTAACATTTATCATATAAGGAAATAATTATTCAATTAATTTGAAGTTATCTTTTATTTTGGCAAGGATAATCACCCAATATTAATAAAATTCGTATTTTATCAATTAAAAACGACTTGTTAATTATCTTACAGCAAAATAAGCATAAAATCCCGAAAATCCCTCTGTCTGACAGCCCGACTCGTCGAGTCCCCTTATGGACTAGTCGAGTTCATCCTACTCGTCGAGCCCACTTTGGGACTCACCGAGTCTGTTAGACATAATACCATGAAAAAGGTTTTTCAAGCATGAATGAAACACAAAGCATCAAATACAACAGAAGCCAATTGATGTGTGTGAAACAAACTAGTTTTAATTCTACTAACTTAAACACAAAGACGAACACACGAAAGGCAGTGTACCTATCGATTAGCAGTTTAGTTCAGGTAAGTAGGGTATCGAACACAGGGAACGGTAAACAATTAAAAGAAATGCTAATGTTATCTAAAAACTAAGTAATAAAGGGGGTTTCTCTAGTTTTGCAAGACTAGAAACTTAAACAATTAACTAAAACTTAAACTAAGAAACTAAGAGCTAAGCAAATAAAAATCAACTAAATTCAATAATAAAGAGGACTTCTGTTTAGGTTCGACTCATTTGTTCTGATGGATAATTTCAATGTATCGGATTAATTCTTCATTGGCTACCGACTAAGATGATTAGTTTCATGTTCGCTATTACTAATCCTTAGGAAACAAATTAACTCAAGCAGTGGCCAGTTGTCTAAATTAACGGATTTCCTAGTTATTGATTCAGGTTAAATAAGACTTGTAATGGTTAAATAAATTGGCCCTTCAATTAACCTCTTGCTGATGTTCATCAAACAAGCTCACACATTAACTTACTTATCTTCTAGTTAATTCTAGTTTCACATTCGCTATTCCTAGACATACAACTATGTGGTCACAATAAATCATATGAAATTAATAACTAAGAGATGTTCATACAACTTAACTACTGATTTATTAACAGAAGAATAGTTATTGTTAACACATAAGGTTCTTTAACAAGCTTAATAAAACATAATCACCAATTAAAATTAATCCTAATCAAATAATCAATCCATGTTCACAAATTCATCTACCTAAACAGAAGTTATGAGTTTTAGCTCATGATTACAATAGAAACAAGCTCAAAAACGAAATCAATTGGTAAAAACATAGTTCAAACAAGAGATTAGGTAAGAGTAAACTTGATTTTGACTTACTTCTCCTTAAAATTGAATGTAGGGTTGATTCCTTTGCTTCCCACGCTCCAGCAACACCTTTAGTCGACAATTGGCCTCCAAGGGTTCATCTATATCCTAGGGTATCGATCTGAAAGTCCCTTTATATAGATTTCACAAAACAGAGGCTACTCGGCGAGTCCAATGACCTACTCGCCGAGTCCATCACTTAAAATCCCGTGTACGGCAAGGCAAAGTCAAGAATCGCGAAACTTCTGACCAACTCGTCGAGTTGATGGCCTAATCGTCGAGTCCGTTTGGAATCAGCATTTTCTCAAAACACGAAAGTCGTCTGAAATGATGTCTAGTTTTTAGAACATTTTGAATCTCGTCAATCGGAGTTACGGTTCATGAGATATGGCCAAAACACTGACGAGGGGTCAAGCTGTCCAACAACATCCTTCTTTCTTCAAAATCCAAGATCCAAGCTTCCAATCGCTAGTTCAGCTTCCTTTTCCATCCGAGCAAGTCTTTGTTGCTGAAAATGAAATATTTAAGCTAATTAATCACCTTTGGTTCATTATTTAAGATAAAATTAACATAAATTATTAAGATCATGCATGATTTTTATGACCAAATAAACCCATATCACTAATCAAGGCTCTGATACCACTAATGGGTTTTTATACAAAAGTACAATCCTATGTGCTCATACAAAACCCTAAAGCTTTGATCTAGGTTTTTCTATTGTACATGCAATTTATCCAAGACTTGAATACCCTAATCTTGCATACATCTAATTATGGACTTCATTTGAGAATAATATGTAGAGGAGGGGCAAAATGGTAACTATTGGAGCTGATTTGAAAAAGATCCTAAGGGGGAGGGACCAAACATTTAAAAATGGACAAAGGTTTGATTTGAAGCGGGACTTAAACCTGAGGTCTCATTCCTTCCCGTTTAAAGTCACCGCTACCAAAACCCTAACCCTAAACGATGAGGCAGCCGCCATACTTGAACCTTTCAGCCGCCACCACCAGACTTCCTCTTGTCCTCCTACTTATGGAAGCTCTGATCAACTGCCGTCTCTAGTCAAAGTCACTGCCACCAGTTCTTCTTCTTCTCTTCTTCTGTTAGATGTCGCCTGCTGCCAAACGTCGTGATCGTCGCCGTTGTAGCAAGTTCCGCCGTCATCGTCTTCCTCCTCCATGTTCGATGTATTTCTGTGTGGTGGGTGTTATGTCCGTGGTATGTGCGGGTTGCAATACTTTTGGTGTGTGCTAGTTGGCCAGAAAACCCGAGGAAACCACCATGCCTCCCAACCATGGTGGCTATCGCCGCTAGTTTCTTCTCTGCCACCCTTAACCACCGTGTATGGGTGGCTGTGAGTGTGATATAGTGTTTGTGTGCATGTGTTTTACTTGTAAGGGATGTAGGGTCGTTTCTTGGCCGTGTGTATATGTATTTGTATTAGTGTGTGTGTGTGTGTGTGTGATTATTTGGGGTTTAGCATTGTAAAATGTAACTAGAAAGATGAATAATGAAACGAAACTCAAACCACCACCGTAGGGTGGTGGCTGCCGCCTCCTGTCGCCATCGGCCGCCGTGTCGGGTGGCGGTGTGCCTCATTTGTATTGTGACTCGTTTGGGATGTTTGGATAAAGGGACTAAAACCCTAATAGGCCTAATGAAAGCCCTAATTGACCTAAAAGCCAAAACATATGACTAATGTGCCTAGTGAAACCCTAATGGGCCTAATGAACCTTAATTGATCAAAAGATCTAGCTTATTGGGCCTATTGGGGCTAAGATGGGGTTGGAAACCCTAATTAGGATTTAGAAAACCCTAATATTGGATTTATGGGCTTGGACTTATCGGGACCCACATTTGGGCCATTAGAATGAAATTGTGTATTAAGCCTAATCACACAATATGACTTATCTAGTATAATGATGGACTTAATGGATTAAGTCCTTGATGGGTTAAGTGAGAAACACTTAACCTTAATTGTCATTTTATGTGAAACCCTAATTTTGGGAATTTTATCGGGGCCGCACTTGAATTATTCACTAAACTTAATATATTAATTAATAATCATTTGCAATCAACCTAAGTCAATATTGGACATAATGGATTAAGTCCTTAATGGGTTAAATAGGAAAACTTAACCCTAATCATCATTATATGTGAAAACCCTAATTTCACTTAGGCCTTGAGTTGGGCCTTTCCATTGGGCTTTGGTAATTGGATTATTAATGGGCCATCCAAGAATAATCATATGGACTAGAATATGTTGATGGGCTTAGGGTAAGGCCCATATGAGGGTTTTGACCCAATTTGCAAAATTTGGCCATAGATGGGCCATAGTTTGGGCCTTAATGATTATATGATATTGGGCCATTAGAATGTCAAATGTTGGATTGGAATAAATGGTTGGGCCTTAGAGTGAGACCATGTAAAGGTTTGGGCCCAATTTAGAAAATTGGGCCATATGTTAGGCTTTGACTCATAGTTGACTGTTTAGCCTTTGGATTAGGCATTGGGCTTAGATCAAGCTAAGATTGGGGTAAAGCGGTCTTTTACCCCAAGCATGGACTTATGGTTATGTATTGGAACCCAATTATTAATTGGGTGATGTTATGATATTGACAGTTCAGGAATTTGTCATCCAGTAGCTAGGATTGTGTCTACGGGACTTCAGCAGTGTGAGGTGAGTTACCTTCCAGTAGAAGTGGGTCTAAGGCCACAATGTCGACCCACTAGTATGAGTTGTTTGTTAGATAAATGTCTTTGTGATAATTGTCTGGTTAGCCACTATCTGATATGTTTTATGTGCTAGCATGATATGATGTTATGTGATAGTGGTAGTAGGGGGAATAGTCCCCGGTTACAGGTTGATAGGGCCGAAGGGGTAGTTTAGTACCCAGCTATGCTAGACAAATTATGATATATGTGATATGATATTACGTGGTAGTAGTAGGGGTGAAATAGTCCTCGGGTACCGTTCGGCAGGACCGAAGGGGTAGGTTGCGCACCTAGATATGCCTGATAGGGATAGGTTAGGCACCTCGGTATGCCTAGCAGGGGTAGGTTGAGCACCCCGGTATGCTCAACAGGGTAGGTCGGGCACCTAGATATGCCTGTCATGGGGTAGGTCGGGCACCCCGGTATGCCTGACAGTATGTGATTGTATGGTATGTGTTATGATGGGGGAACTCACTAAGCTTCGTGCTTACGGTTTTCAGTTTTGGTTTTAGGTACTTCATTTTCAAAGGAAATGAGCCGGCTCGATCGCAATGCCTCACACTATGTCTTCCGCACATAAGATCTTTGGGATTACATTATGATATGGTTTTTATGATGACAGGCTTTGATTATTGACGTACTAGTTTTGACATGATATGTTATTATGAATGTTTTCTTATACTATTGGTTTTGTAATAACTTAATTAAAACGAATTTTTTGGCCTGTATTTTTGGGGTGTAACAATATATATATATATATATATATATATATATATATATATATATATATATATATATATATATATATATATATATATATATATATATATATATATATATATATATATATATATATATATAGACACACACACACATACACTATGCAGTCAATCATTGCGCTATAGGGGTTAGCAGAGGTAAAGAACTGCAATTTTAAAAATATCGGTGGCGCTATTAGCGCTACGATTTACCGTTATTTCCATGATTATGGTCATTGCTATAGCGACACTAGAATTGCTATTTGAATAACTTATATTTTTGGACTAATTACATTTAAAAAAAATCATATTTTGATGTTATTCAGTTGGATAAAATTGTTTTTACTTAGTCCAAACAAAAAATTTGTGTAATTCCATTGAATAATATTGTGATTATGTGACTATGATCACTTCCATTGAAACCATGTATGTGTTGTATTATTAATTATATTGAAGACTTAAAGTACTACAGTGTCATTAATTGTCAAATTGCTTAATCAATTTATTTGTTATCTGTGATTATGTTGAAGTATGATAAAATGCTAAGTATTGCTTATGTTTTCTTGTTGATTGTGATAAAGTAAGATTAACTGTTACATTGGTAACCGGCATGTGAAATACGATTAACAAAATATAGATATATGAAGTATGATTTATTGATTATCTAATAATTGGATTTGGGAACTTTGAAGTTTGATTTACTAATTAATACTCAAATATATACAAATTCTATAAAATATAAATTTTACATAATATAACAAAATGTTATATTATCGCTGTAGCACCACGAAAACCGCAATTTCAAATAGCGGTTCGTGACCGTTATTATAATTTTTATCTCGATAATTGCATTATATATATATATATATATATATATATATTTATATTCCTATTCTAATAAATGAATAGTTTTAATCTCATTGTGACAAGTGTCACTCTAATACAAGTCCTCATTAATATTATGTCATGTGTCATGTAAATATATTAGGTAACCATTTCAAAATTCAAATTTATATTTTCTAATTATATGTTAAATTTGAAGTTATAATAACTTTAAAATTTTGATATATCTCTTAATTAATAATTATTTAAAATCATTTATTTAAAACAATTGATTAATAATTATATATGTTTATTATGAAAGTTTAATTAATTTTATAACCGTGGTTTCCACGGGTTATAAACTAATATATATATATATATATATATATATATATATATATATATATATATATATATATATATATATATATATATATATATATGAAGTCAAAGAATAAAATATCAATAATGTTGTACTTGTATTACTTAAAATTTCATATTTTGAAAATAAGTAACATGTTTTTTGTTACGATGATCACGTTTTTAAAAAAAACATGTTTTTTTTCACTATGATATGTTTTCATAAGAAAAATGTTTACAAATCTTGTAGAAAATAAAATAGTTATTTTACAATTGGGGTGAAAGAGACATGGAAAATGTGTAAAAAGTTTTTCTAGTCAATGTCATACAAGATATTTTTTTGACGAGTTAAAGTTATTATAGAAAGTAAATTATAAAAGTTATTATAGAAAGTAAATTATTTGTTTTCGTAATATATATATATATATATATATATATATATATATATATATATATATATATATATAGAGAGAGAGAGAGAGGAGGGTTTAATTGAGAAAAAAAACTTGAGAACGGGGGAATCATTCTCAGCCACACATATATTTTGTCGCTAAACACTTAGGCGTACCAACGGAAATGGATAACGGATAAACATGTGTTTCCAACCAAACATGTTTCCTTAAAGTATGCTAATCATTACTTAGGTGCTGTTTGTTTTTTCTGAAGCAAAATGTCTGCAATCTGCGGACCACATTTGTAGACCTCTTCAGTAGAAGAGGTGGACCAAACGTCTGCAGTCTGAAAAAAGAAGACTGTTTGTTTTTTTTAACATCTTCGGGCTATTAAAATAAACTGATTTTTTTAAACTTCAAAGTGATTTTTTAATATTTTTATGACTTTGTTATAAATAATCAACGAATCTATATCAACTTTTATGTATTATTGTATAAAAAATAAAAATAAAAACATATAAATTAACGTATATATTTTATAAAAACCAACAACTTTGGTTGCAAAGTTATAAGTAAACATTATAATTAGTGATCAAAAAATTTGATACATAAATGGATGCAAATAAACTTTGATTTTTTCAATTAAATCCATTAAAAAAGTACCATAAATATTTTCTCGAGAAATTGACGATATTGTATTAAATAATGTTTTACAAAATTTGGCAAAAAAATCTAAGAATATATTATGATTTTTTTGTCATATTTATATAAACAACTTCAACGACTATTATTATAATAAATTTTTATTTATAAATTTGTCAAAAATATAATGTTTTTATCGTCAAACGTTTTTTTAAGTTTTGTAATTTTTTTTTCAAATTTTTCATCATTAATAAAGTTGGAAAAAATATAAATTTAAAAAAAAAAAAACTTGAAAAAATAAAGATATATATGTTTTTTTAGGCTTGAAGATGTCTAAAGATGTTAGAAGACTCTGGTCCACGTCTGCACCAAGAAGAGGGCGCACAGACATTTTTAGGTCTGCAGTCTTCAAAAAAACAAACAGTTTGCGAAGGCTAATGTCTGCGCGTGGTCTGCGCGGCGCAGACAGAAGAGGTCACGCAGATTTGCGGACAAAAAACAAACACTACCTTAATATACACAAAACATTTTATATTTTGAAAAACTATTTTTATCGAAAAATTATATATATATATATATATATATATATATATATATATAAGAATACGTATATACATATGAATAATTATATTAATATGTGTAACATCTCAAAATCTGGATGTTTAGAAGGTGAGAAAGAAAATAAAATAAGTTGGAAATTTACAAATAGCAGTAAAGGTCAAAATGGTCAAAGAGGATAAATTTGTTATTTTACATAACCCGCAGGGGATATAATTGTAAATATGTCACCATTGCACGAGTTATATGAGTTTTATATGCTTATGGTGTGATGGATTATGTTAAAGGGCAAAAGTGAAAAAGAATATGCAATTTGTAATTCCAAGTAAAAATGATAAAATGCCAACTTTGAGACCATAAAAGTCAACCCTATAGGAAAGGCAATGAAAAAGGGTAAAAAGGTAATGTGTAGTAGACTTGAAAATGAAGCAATAGTAAAAAGAATCAACTTAAAAGGAGTTCATATGAAAAATCTACTAGGTTGCAAAGTTGGACAAAAATTAATGAAAAGCTGATTTGGGAATTTGACAGTTGCAATGTGTCAACTTTGGAGGTTAATAAGTCGATATACATAGCTAAATATAAAGAACATTATAAATAAAAGTTGTAGTCTATATAACGAAGAGTACACAAGAACAAGAATCAGACAAAATGGATATGTAATTAATGAGATGGTCTTTTGAAGTTGGTTGTTCAAACACTTGAATGCTGTAATATTCAGACTTGCCATGTTCACAACTGAATAACTCCCATTCTAGACATATTTAGATGAAGCAAATAATATGGAACTTATAGTACTCCTAACAAGTTTTCCAATAATATAATTTTTTTTTTCCAAAATCAGAGTTTGTATGGTCGAGTTTCGAGGCTGGAAAAAGAGGGAAAAATAATAAATTTTGTTGGGAAATAATTGTAAGACAAAGAAGTAAAGGTATGTTGGCCTTTTTCATACATTGCCCAAGTTTTATAAGATTTGCAGGAGTCCTTCCTGAAACGAGAATGAAAAGAAATAAGGTTGCGTTTTTTTTTTTTTTTGTGTCGTATGCATGCAGGGTCGGCCCAATACATGGGCAAGTTGGGCTTAAGCCCAAGGCATCAAATCAAATTATAAGGGGGCATAATTTGTTTCCGATAAATAATACTATATATATTATTGAGGCCCAAAAGTTTACTACATTTAAGGTATGGAGGCAAGAATGAAAAAGCGTGAGCGCCAAATTAAATCTTCTTGAGAACTGCAATCGACATCGAGATAGCTACCCTTGAAAATATCTACCCGGAGGCAATAGTGAAATAGCTACCCTTTGAAACGAGGAGTCGACAGTGGTCTATGGAGATCGAGGAGTCGACAGTCAATCAATCGATCATCGATTCATCAGTGTTCGACTGAACTATCTTGGTACGATTTATATTCCTAATTTCTTATTCTTAGTTTCTCATTCTCTAATCGATAGTCCTCTTAATTTGTTGCCACATTCAATTGATAGTTCATCTGCTGCTATATTGATTTTGATTGTTTCTTCATCCTATCATTCTGATTTCTGATTTCTGAGTTCATTCACCTCTCATTGTGAGTGACTGAGTTCGATTTCTTTTCAACTGATTTATGATTTCTCTACAATGAAAGAAATGACCGGTTGGCTTCTGATTTCTGATTTCTCTTCAACTGATTTAGGTTGAGTACGATTTTTCATAATTTGTTTCTTATTTCTTTCTAAAGATGTTGCCACCTATCATTAGCTGACCGCTTAATCTGATTTTTATGGTTTGTTTTAGGAGTTGTAATTCTTATTTTTACCTGTTAGAGATCGAAATCTGTTGCTTTGTATCTGATTTTGTGGTTTGCTTTACGTAAATTTTTTGACTATATGTAGTTTTCTTCAGATACAAATAACTAAAGTTCCTTTTTAAACGTGTGTTCTTTTTTCTGTTGATAAAAATAGCTAGACATGTAGATTTTCTTGTATGATTTAAGTACCAAATGATTCATTCCAAGTGTTTCATAGAATTACTATGAAAGATTGTGTGGTGGCACTTGATGAATTTTTTTTTTTTTTTGTGTGTGTGTGATTCTTGATTAAAGATTTTCTGTTGACATTAAGATAATCTTTATTTGTTCTAAAGGGTCTACCAGATTTGGCATTCTTTGGTGGGTAATTGTCGATTTTACAGGTGAACCAATTACATGTTAACCAAGTTCAAGAGCATCTACCCCAATTCCATTGCCATTAAAGAAGGGTATGCAAACATGACACATTTTTACAAGTGAAACAATTCAAATATTAGAACCAGTTGAAATATTATTATATTAGTTTATATTACATGTTATGAGTTTATTAATACAGTGTTTCTTGTCACTTATATTTTTATTTCCATGGCAAAATTTAATGCCTAACATGCTAACACAAGAATAAACTCGGAACATGTTTGTCATATTTATTTTGTTTATTGTTTGTGGTATTTTCATGTTTCATTTAATAATGAGAGTTTTTTAATACATGTTGAAGGATTGAAGGACAAAAGGCACAAACCATCAAGAATCCATCAGAATCACAAATAAAACAACCTTTTAGGAAGTTTTTTTAGGTTTTTTGTTGTATTAATATTTTTTTATTAATCGTAAAGTTTATTGCACTTTTGTTATTTAAGTTTTTTTATATATTTGTCTGTTCGAGTAAAAACATTGGGCATTATTTTATTATCTGGCCCAGGGCACGGAAAACCAGTTGAACGGCCCTGTATGCATGTGCATATGCATATAAGAATATGACATGTTTGAAATTAAAAAAGTGACATGCATGTGAATATGGTACAGTATGTATTTGACATTAAAAAAACCATGTGAAATATAAATGTATGCATCAATTCAGTGCACTTGTCACCTGACAAAAAGTATAGAAATTTCCAGTTCATTCAAACTTATTGTGTATTTAAATAATGTATAATTTAATATAAATGTATGTGACAGTTAAGTACAAATTGTAAATGTATAATTCCTTTATTCAATGTTTTTTTTATATAAATATGACAGAAACCATGAAAGATATTTATTTGGATAACCAAAGATAATTTTAGCAGATGGAAATTTCGCTTTTTGTTGGGGTATATGTAAATGGATGATTTTGCCCTTATGATAATCTCTTGTCCCATATTGGTTGTTTAGTGTAATTATGATGTGGATTGTAGGTTTATGAGTATTAATGAGCCCAGTTATAGATTGGTTATTGGGAAATTCTATTAATCAGATGGTTACTATTACCCCTGATATTGAAATAATCATGCATCTTCTGTGTGAGGTGAACAGTAAATCGGAAAATATATCTGCAAGTAGTAGAAAACGAAACCGGAACATCTTACATTAAAGTTCCTAGTTTTTTATTTCTTTTTTATTTTGCATTATGTAGTATCTATCTTTATACAGTCTTATCTCTTCGATTATATAAGTATAAGTATTGTCTTTCACTATTTTGTGTTTAGCATGCAGGAGAAAACTATGTGAACCCAAGGATATATTTCTTTCATGTCCTCTTCAAGGTCTAGTCTTTTCCTAGTTTTTTTTTCTTCTTTTCATTACATTTCATTTAAATATATATTTGTTGATGAGGCTGGAGCTTTGACATTTTACATACAAACGACATGAACATTTCAGCTCTAAAGGTTATGATTATGTCTTTGTAAATAATCATCCTCAATCTCAATAATTCTTTTCTCACATGAATATAAATGTTGTAATGTTTTTTCAGGTAAACTTTTTTAAAAAAAATCTTATGCTTCGATCAAATGCATTGTTTTTTTTTCCTATTTTGTCACATCAATAATGGCAGAGGTTTTGAAAAAATTAGATATGATGAGAACCTTTTTCACATATTAAATTCTCCAAAACTTCTTCAATGGGTATGCTTTCCTGCAAAAATTAATGAAATCCAAAAAATACAAACACAAACCTACAAAAATCACATGAATTTGATTGATGCATTACTTTTTTTTTCCTATTTTTTTGTTTCATGTTTACTGCAAATTAACCAAATTTCATCACAAATCTTTGAATATGGATTGTAATCGTTATGTATGTTGTTCTTTTATGTAGAAGTCAGAGGTTGTTGTGGTTTTCAGTAAGATTTTGAATGTAATCGACAAATCAAATGAATCTAGGAACAATTTGTTGGTTCGTTCTCATTTTCACTATATATATATATATATATATATATATATATATATATATATATATATATATATATATATATATATATATATATATATAAAAGGTATGTTTAAGGCCTATGCTAAGCACGACCCACATAGGATAATTTGGGTAGTTTATGTACCGGTGTCTAAATTATATTGTGCTAATAACCGAAAAAGTGAAAGTACAATGCTATAAATAGGGGATTTTCAATGTACAATGCATTAATAAGAAAATGTATTTGAAGTACAATGTTATAATCGAAAAATATATGAAGTCCATTGCTAGTTCCTGGTATACTTTCGTATTATTCAAAACTAATTAGCTTAATTTGTATAGGACTTCAGGGATATTGGAGATTAATCATGAAATGTCATCTTTAATTTCTCTAGTCAAGGCTTCTACCACTTGCCCTAAAATTTCAGATCTTGATCTTTAAAACTCTGTACACATGACCTAAAAATTAAGCATCAATTAGAATTATTTGGGACTTTAAAAGTTTTTTTGATTCATTCGTCATAACATATTTGGTGCTAATATTAACATCAAATGTGCTTATTGATGTGTTATTCAATTGAACAAAAGTGTTTCATTATTACTATGTTGTTAATGGATGTTGTGCTGTGACATGTGAATTTAACAACAAAGGTCACGACATAAGAAAAACAAATCTTTATACGGTTTGATTCAAGGTTTAATTGCATGCCTCGTCTTTACAACCACTGTTGAAACATAGTAATCTTAACACCATTATATTTGTTTAGACGATATGTAAAAGAGCAATTTGGTTGCTTGTTTTCAAGATCCGACACAAGTCCAACTTTAATATCATCTAGCACACCTATCTCTCTTTGAATAGTGTAAATATCAAGAATAACCCGAGTAGGATGCGACATAGACCATTACCATCATCATTTTAGTATTTCGCGTTCAAAGACTTGTCATACTTCTTGCCCCAATTCAAAGACTCATCTTAAGAAAGTTGAGTGTTCCTCCGAAGAATAGATCTCTTAAATTCCTAAAATTTTGAAAACTATAAACCCAAGTAATATCCAAATCCAGAAGTAGTCTATATCATTAATTTCCATTATATAATCATTATTATGAAATCTAAACCCAATCTTTGAGTCGGGAAAACAAAATAGATAATAATCAAATTGAATATTTTCTTCAAGTTATTTACTTTTAAATATGATAGATATAGATATTTGAGATTTCCTATTAGTCATCTAAGTGTAGCTAAGAATCTTGTATCAAAAATTAAAGCTCCATCATCCAAGTAAAACTTTCAGGTTAGTTTTTTTAATTAAACATATATAAAAAAGCTTTGGAACCTGATCCAAAGCCATTGTGTTTCGGGCCATAAAAAATGAAATAGTTGCAAACACCCATGGTAGATTTTGAAATATTACAAATATCATTAACATATATAAAATAAATTTGAATCAGAAAAAGTTCACGAGTTTTTTATTCACAGAAGTAAATATGTAAAATTAAAGATTCTAAATTCTAATATGATGTTATAATCAAGCAATAAAAAGTTTGGGAAATAGAGAACTTCAACAAATAGCATTAACTTATTTAGCGTTAACAATAAAATCACAAATTGAGCATATAATTAAATAAGTAATTACCTTGATGGCTACAAGGGTTTTTCGAGCACCACCTCAACAATTAATTTACATTTATTTGAAGTTACACAACAACAAAGCGACATTTTGAAGACGAATAAAGGACAATGAAACATATAAATAAAACGTATACATTGTTTCAACTGGGATTATTCGTTTTTAACGAATCCATATAGCAATCTACTTGTACCTTCTTATTTCATTCCAATAATAATAATAATAAAACACCATGATTGTTAAAGAAAAAACAAATTACAAATTTGGTTCCTGTCAAGTGTCCTATATCTTCTTTTTTTTAGACATTTGTTTTAGATTTGGTTTTATCCCACCATTGCCATCTAAACATATCACAAACCATAATTTCAAATTTCATAAAAATGCTTGAACATAGCACACCATTCAGCACTGCACAAAGAAATTAAACTTAAAAATTAAGGGGGCCTTTAGATGTGAATATTGAAAGTGATGGTGATAGCCAATTTGATTATGTAAGAACATAATTGATCAAACAAGGGTATACAAGCATTTTGCTACTATCAAATCAACCACTAAAATCAACTTGAAAAAAAAAAGATTATCACACTAGGGACTATAGCTAGGGATGCGGTGGAATCTAACAGGGTTTCTACTCCGTTTTAAACCGGTTCATTGAATAAAAGATGAGAACCATAATGGGGAAACACAATTTACAGAAAGCATACAACGTTTGAAAAAAGATGGAATGTCGGAAAACCTATACAATTATAACATTGTACTTTGTGCTTTTATTTTTGTTCATTTATTATCTGCTAAAAATCAGGTGGCTTATGGTGATACAAATTTTGATGGTTGTTGTGGAGATTAAAACATAAATAGATGTTGAAAACCTATATGATTATAACATTGTACTTTCTGATCACGCTCCATGGGTTTAACCTTCATGGACTATCCATGGATTAGTTTAACCCATAATCATGGATCATTGGCCCACATTACAAGAACCATTGATTTACATAATCAATATCCATATATTTAATTAGTCTCTTTTGATCATAAAATTAATTCCCAATTAACTCTTGATTAATACTAATTAAATAATATTAATATATTATACTTGTAATATATTAATAAATCACAAATAACCTTATTCTCAAAAATCCATCCTATCAAATTTCACCAGTGAAGGCAACCCAAAAGGACCATGCTACTATCGGTCAGGTACATCACAATTATAGTTATGGGCTTAGACACTAAATCCAACAGTCTCCCACTTGGATAAGTCTAATAACTATAACTGCGAATATTACTTCAGGATCCGACTTAGCAATCGTAAGCTTTCAAAAGTCGTTGTCAACTTTGACCCAGACAGTGACGCATCCTTTAGATGAGGGATCATATAATCCTCTATTCTCAAAATATCAGGTGGACAAATACATGGAACAATATCATACTTATTGTCTAACAGTTTGTTTCTTGATTTCAGATTTGTCTAACACAGAACATAACTGAGAACATCAATTTTGTTCTGACTGGGCCCGGCACATAAGTCAGACAGAATTATCGAGGGGCCCAAGATACCGCTTTTAATCCTCTTAGGATAAAAGGGAGCAGATAAACTTCGACATTATATGCTTGTACTAACTACTCATTAAACATAACGATACGTTTTATAACATCAAGTTACTGATACGTTTTCGTATCGTTAATGCACAACCAACTTGTAGTCAACAACTCATATATCTAGGTTTGAAGACTTATATGATATTATCATCTTACGATCACTCGTGATAAATTCTATGAAGTGATTCAAGTGAGCGCGGGTTGATCCAATACTCAAATCTTATTTCAGAAGTACTCATGAATGGTATAGCAAACATGTTGTTGTGTCTAACTCCTTAGACAAATCTACAAGACTCTTGACAATCTTCTTTCATACCTACTTCCAAAGTATGATCGACTGTGGATAGTTTGAATAAATCTTATTATTGTAGAAGTCAAAACATGCAAAGTGAAACAATAGTAAATGATTGACACAAGACAGTAACTTTACTTATAAATAAAACTCCTTTTATTCATCATAAAATGTCAATTATAATTTAGCTATTACAAGTTTCGGTTTATCTAATCACTAAAACTAATATCGTCCTTTAGCCCAATGCTCCTTGCAGGCTACAAGTGTTTAACCCCGGTCAGTCCCTTTGTAAGGGATCTGTTGGGTTGTCCTCTGATGATATCCTCTTCACCATGAGGTGCCCTTCTTCTACTTGATGTCTTATGAAGTGGTACTTTCTGTCAATATGCCTGGATCTTCCATGATCTCCCGGTTCCTTGGTTAAGGCAACCGCCCCTTCATTATCACAGAAAATCTCCAAAGGCTCCTTTATGGAAGGAATAACTCCAAGGTCTCCAATGAACATTTTAAACCATATCGCCTCCTTCGCTTGCTGATATGTACTCTGATTCGCAAGTTGAATCGGCTATAGTCTCCTACTTGGAGCTTTTCCATGTCACTGCTCCTCCATTCAGGGTAAATATCCAGCCCAAATGAGAGTGGAAATTACCTATGTCGGTCTGAAAGCTTGCGTCGCTATACCCTGTTACTCTCAAGTCATCACTCCCACAGAAGGTAACGACCCAATCCTTAGTCCTCCGCAGGTACTTAAGAATGTTCTTAACCGCAATCCAATGAACTTTACCAGGGTTCCCTTGATATCTGCTAACCATGCTCAAAGAAAAGGCCACATCAGGTTGAGTATAAGTCATACCATACATGATCGAACCAACTACGGAAGCATATGGTATATGACTCATTTCTACTATCTCAGCCTCTGTACTCGGACACTGATTCTTACTCAGTTTGGTATTGCCTTGGATAGGTAATTCACCTTTCTTGGAGTTCTCCATGCTGAAACATTTCAACACCTTGTCTAAGTAGGTGCTTCGACTAATTCATATTAGTCTTTTACTTCTGTTTCTCAATATCCATATCCCTAGGATATAGCTAGCTTTTACGAGGTCCTTCATAGAGAAACCCTTCCCAAGCCAGGACTTAACCTCCTGCAAGGTTGGGATGTCATTTCCTATGAGCAGTATGTCATCTACATACAATACCAAAAAGCTCAATATACTCCCACTAGCTTTGACATATACACAAGACTCATCCTCGCTTATCGAAAATCCAAACTCTTTGACTTTCTCATCAAAACAAAGATTCCATCTGTGAGATGCTTTGTTTTAATCCATAAATGGATTTTTCAAGCTTACATACACTGTTAGGGTAATTTGCATTGACAAAACCCTCTGGCTGACTCATGCAAACATCTTCAGCCAACTTTCCATTAAGGAAAGCAGTTTTGACATCCATTTGCCATATTCCGTAATTATGAAATGCAGCTATGGCCAACATAACCCTTATAGATTTAATCTTCGCTACTAGTGAGAAGGTCTCATCACAACCAACACCTAGGGTTTGAGTAAAGCCCTTCACAACTAGCCATGCCTTATATGTGTGTATATTCCCATCCATGTCGGTCTTCTTCTTGAAGATCCATTTGCACCCGACTATCTTACGACCCGATACATTGTCAACCAAGTTCCAAACTTGATTGTCATACATGGACTGAATCTCGCTGTCCATAGCCTCTTTCCATTTAGCAGACTCGGGGCCTACCATGGCTTCCTTGTAGTTGTTAGGTTCATCCAAATTTACTAGTGTACTATCACTAATAAATGTATCACCTTCAACTGTTATATGAAAACCATATCACATAGGTGGAACACTAACTCTACCGGAACGCCTCGACGGTACATACTTGTCAATTGGTTCAACCGAAGTTTCCTCTTCGGGTTGATTGCTAGTGTTTGAGGTTCCTTCACCGCTTGACTCTTGAAGCTCTTCAAGGTCAATTTACCTCCCACTGTCCCCTTGACATATGAGTTCTCTCTCAAGAAAGACTCATCTCCTTGCAATGAAGACAACATTCACACTTGGTCTATAGAAGAGATATCCAAAGGAATTCTGCGGGTAGCCAATGAAAATACATCGCGCACTCCAAGGTTCGAGCTTTTCATGAGTCTCGCATCTCATGAAAGCCTTGCAACCCCAAACTTTGATGTAGTCTAATGAGGGAACCTTCCCTGTCCACATCTCGTGAGGTGTTTTGGAAACCTTTTTGGTAGGGACTAGATTAAGGATATGGGCGGCAGTCTCTAAGGCATACCCCCAGAATGAGATAGGTAACAAAGCTCAACTCATCATGGAATGAACCATGTCTAGCAAGGTTCTATTGCACCTCTCACCCACACCATTAAGTTGTGGTGTCCTTGGTGGTGTCAATTGTGAAACAATTCCATATTCCTTAAGATAGTCAAAGAACTCGATACTAAGATACGCTCTTCCTCGATCGGATCACAACATCTTTATCTTCCTGCCCAATTGATTCTCCACTTCCTTCTTAAACTCTTTGAACTTTTCAAAGGTTTCCGACTTATGCTTGATTAAGTAGATATAGCAATATCTATTGTAATCATCACTAAAAAGTTATATAGAAGCGATTAGCATCCCTTGTGGCGGTTCTGAATGGTCCACACACATCAGTGTGTATAAGATCCATTAGACCTTTACCCCTTTGACAAGTACCAGTGAAGGGTGACTTGGTCATCCTTCCAAGTAAACAAGATTTGCTAGTGTCATCTGACTTTAAGTCGAATGACTCCAAAACTTCATCCTTTTGGAGTTGGGCTATGCGCTTCTTGTTGACATGTCCGAGATGACAATGCCACAAGCATGCTTTATCCAAATCATTAGAAGAATCAATGTGTAACACATTATTTCCTAGGTTATCTACAACATTCATAGTTTCATATATACCATTGCAAGGTAATGCTTCAAAATAAAATACACCATTGTAATAAGCATTAATACCACCAATTTCATCATTAAAGGAAATGGTAAAACCTTGTTTGTACAAGATATGAAAGGAAATAATATTTCTCGCCATATCGGACGAGTAATAACGATTATTCAAATCTAAATTTAAACCGTTACTAAGCAATAAAGAATAAACTCCAATCTTGGTCATAGGCGACACTTTCCTATTTCCCATGATTAAGTTTATCTTCCTGTGCTCCACATCCCTACTTCTTTTTAGTCCCTGTAAATCAAAACAAATGTGAAATCCACAACTTGTATCAAGGACCCCAAAAATTAGCATGTGATGAGTTTTTAGATTGAATAGTGTAAATACATGCAAAGGAGGGTTTGATCTTCCCATCCTTTATGTCCTGCAAGTACTTGGGGCAACTTCGTTTCCGGTGCCCCTTTTCATGACAATGGAAGCAATCAACATCCTTCGGATTGGAAGAGGAATTAGCAGAACCAACTTTGGTCCCACTAGAAGAGGATCCATCAAGAGACTTTCCCTTGCGGCTCTTGGAGGGAGCCTTCCTCTTTTTTCCCTTCCTATGTCCAATTGCCAGAACAGGGGAAAAAGTAGTAGTAGTAGGAGGAGTAGACACAACCGATTTGTCTTTCAAATTGCTTTATGGAGTCCTTAAAAGGCCTCGAAGCTTGCTAAGAGTGACCTCCTTTCTGTTGATATGATTGGTCATACGAAACTGATCATAACAAGAAGTTATACAGTGTAGAATAATATATATGGCCAACTCTTCATCAAAATTGACATTCAATTTAAGCAAGCGGTCCACGAATCTCTGCATCTTTTATAAGTGGGCCCTGATGGGTTCACCATCCTTCATTTTGGTTGTGATCATGGAGGCAATGATCTCATACCTCTCCTGCCAAGCACTTTGATGGTATCTTTCCATCAAATCATGATACATTTCAGAAGGATAGTAGTCCTCATAGGACTTCTGCAGCTCAGCAGTCAAGGTAGCAATCATAAGACACGACACCTTTGTTGCATCCCTCTCATGAGTAGTGTGTTCAACAATTTGTTCAGGAGTGGCAGTGGTTACATCAATCTCCTTAAGCTCTTTATCCAGTACATATTCTTTGTCCTCATAGCAAATAGCTATTATGATGGTACGAATCCAGTCATTAAAGTTCGAGCCATCAAAATTAACCCTCCCACATATGTTCATGAGGGAGAAAGAGTCTGAAGGAATTGGTGTGGCAGCATTGTTTGGGATAGACATATGAAAAGAAGAAGAACAAAGTTTAGATTAGATGATAATACTTAATATTAAACCCAATATGAAATATTAAGGCTAGGACCCAACACAATATTCTATAATTGCGAAGAGGGATGCCGTAATCCAATTGTAAAATATTTGAAGGTAGGTAAATGACGATTTACCAATTTCCACCATGACAAACGAAATAGATTATTAAGTTTTAAGTGGTTTGAAATTCCTATATCTTTGAGATTCATTGAACATTTCAATGGAATGTTTAAATCTCGATTGTGCCCTTCAATTTTGTGACTGGGATGCCAATGATCACAAATAAGGTGTGAATAACCATGGAAATTAGCTTGGTACACCCAATGTTACAGATCACCTAATCAATGTGCCGGTTAACCACACACGCTCCATTGATCTATGATTAACACCAAGTTACCCTTTTCCACACATTGTCAGTTCCGGATTGGTGTGCCGGTTAACCACACATGCTCCACTAACGACTTAACAAAGGTGTAAAGTGTAATTTCATGGATTAGCACCATTTTCACATTTTTCCTAAAGTAACTAAGATTGGGAATTTAATAAAAGTTTAGTTACTTTATATTTATCATTATAATTTTAATGAGGGATAATTAATGTCATATCCTACCCGTTCGGCTAACGGCCCTCCACCAGTCAAGGAAGCGGTGGGTGAGAATTAACACCCATTAAACCATCATTTTATAGGCAGTAACCTTATACTCCCCTTATAAACCGGTTTCGTGAATGACGCCTACAACCGGTAAGACTGACTTGTTCTTATATATATATATATATATATATATATATATATATATATTAAACTTATAATATTATAAAGTATAAGGTTTGAATTTTAACTTTTAAAGCTCTAGGGTTTGGAATTAAAGTTTAATTTAATGAGATTGAGGGAAAGTTTTGAAACTTTTCAAAACTCTTCACATTCATAACTAATGAGTTTAATTGGATTTTAGTGAAGAGAACTTTTATTTTCCATAACTTGAGGACAAGTTACGGAGATCATTAAAACATCATTTAGATCATTTTTCTAACAACTAAATTATCACATAATCTATGATCTAACTAAACTCATAATCAAGATAATTTCAAGTCAACAATTTGAAAAGAAACTTTGTTTAACATATAAAACAACAATTATTTTTAAAACTTTGACAATTATCTTGTGGTTGGATGAGTACAAGCATTACCATATCATAAAAAACATTTCCAATGATCCAAAACAGTTTGTGGTAGTGTTCCTAAACCAAACCATGCCATGAAACTCGAAATTCTGCAAACAGGGCCTTTAACTCGTCGAGTGCATGAACTGACTTGCCGAGTTGCCATGTTTACTAAGTGGACTTTTTGAGTCTGTTTATGTACTCGACAATTTCATCAGTCAGGTGCCAAAATTTCGACTTTTTCAGTTTTGAAAAACTAGTAAGCATCCAATATAATAGAAAACAATCCTAGGCTTTGATACCACTATTGGGTTTTGAGCACTAAAGCACTCCTATGGTGCACATGCAACCCTAAATGCTTTGGATCTATGTTTTCTCTAATTATACATGCATTTTGTTTTTCCAAAGCATTCACCCTAGCTAGCATACAATTGAAGCTATATAATAAAACTTAGTTTGGATGCATACCTCTTGAGTAGGGTACAGTTCTTGACCTTTGAAAGCTTGAGCACCTCAAGTGTGATGCCTCTAATGGTTCACAAATACCAATATGCAAGAGGAGGCTTTAACAGAATAAGATATTTGACTCCAAAGAGTGTACATCTATGTAGTCGATTTTGGCTCATGGGGTCACTATTTATAATGTGGCAAATGCTAGGGTTACACTTTGTAAACCCTAATAACCCATGACTTTCCACATTCTCATGATCCATGGGTTTAACCTCCATGGATTAGTTTAGCCCATAATCATGGACCATTGGCCCATATTACAAGAACCATTGATTTACATAATCAATCCCCTTATATTTAATTAGTCTCTTTAGATCACAAAATTTATTCCAAATTAATTCTTGATCAATACTAATTAAATAATATTAATATATTATACTTTTAATATATTAATAAATCACAAATAACATTATTCTCAAAAATACATCCTATCAAATTGCACTGGTGAAGGCAACCCAAAAGGATTATGATACTATCGGGTCAAGTACATCCCAGTTAGAGTGATAGGCTTAGACACTAAATCCAACACCCATAGCCCTGGAACGATAAGCTCCATCATGCAGTTTCCTGCACATGCTACACTGACTCCGGCCCTGCGGACCTCTCAAGCATTGATTAGAAGTCTTGGGTCTCTTCCTAGGACCCTCAACTACATGCATCTGATCTAGCCCCCTCTTCCTTAGGTGCTCCAAATTGATCTCGCACTCTAGAAATCATATCATTTAGGGTCTTGCACCCTGAAATACTCACAAACTCCCTGATATCATCCCGCAACATATCATGATACCTCATTTTCTTCATTTTCTCATTTATTGCATACTGTAGAACCAATATAGTCCTCTCACAAAACTTGGCAGTGAACTTTGCCACAGTCTCGATAGTCTGGAGAAGATCCTGAAATGCTCACGTCAACTGTTGCACCTCACACACCGATGCAAACTCAAATTGGAACATTGTCAAAAAATTATCCCAAGACATGGCATCAACTGCATCATTATCGACCTCACGTCCTACCTTCTCCCACCAATCTCGTGCCCCGTCCTTCAATAGGCAGTAAGCATATCTGACTTTCGCCCCCTCGGTTCAGAAACTCGTTCTAAATGTGTTAGCCATAACCGCTAACCACCACCTATTGGTCATGGGTCCCTCTCTCCATACAACGTAGGAGCTCCGCACACACGGAACTCATGGAAAGAAAGAATGTGAGCTACAACGATGGCCATAACCTCATAATGGAACGCACCTAAATTGTAATGCCTGTGTTTCCGGGCTTGCCATTTTTAGCAATGTAATAGTCTAGGTTAACCTTTGTAACCCGTTTTGAAATAATAAGATTGTATTATTTGAGTATTATGTGTTTTGTGCTTAATTGCTTAATTATGTGGTTTGATTAATTAAGGAATAAAAATAAGTGTCAAAATTGAAGTGTAAAATAAACTTGATATCTTTGGATAATGTTGTAGTAGTTGAAACGAGGTTTCCGAATATATATAGAACACCCAAATCTGACTTCGTATGAGGAAGTTATGATTTATCGAAGTTTCGGCTTAGCGGTATGCAACCTGTTATACTTGAGTTGAGATCGAGGGGTTTTTAGCCGAAGCAATCTAAACGAGGATCGAAGGTCTCGTTGTTGGTATCGAAGCGATAAAAAGTTAGGCGAGAACGGACGTCAAACGAAGAAGTTATGAATTTATAACGAAGTTTTTCTGTCCCGGCCTATTAAAAATAAATAATAAAAATAAAGTTAAAATTAGCTGACGGGGTCTAAACAAAAGTTATAGAGCGTAGTCTCACCTTCGCGTGGATATAAAGAACGTCGAAAACGGAGTTCGTATGAAGAAGATATGAATTTCTGAATTTTATTAAATAATTAATAATTAAATTTAATTATTAAATCTCGGTATTATCCGAAGAGGAGTCATCGGACTCATCCGAAGTACGCCCCGCATACTCGTGTACGCCCCGCGTACACCGAGGAATGTTGACACTCGCACTCGAGCACTTCGGATACGTAAGCAGTGACGATTTCGGACCAGTACGCCCCGCGTACTCCGAGGCTCTAGCCTCCTACAAATAGGATGCGAGGGCAGCCGAGTTCTTTGCTATTTTTCTCTCTTCTCTCTCCTGTTTTGCATCGATTTGCATGCCAGAAATACCCCGAAGCCCCGATATTATTCTCGAGCCCCGAAGCAAGTCCCGAGATCCCGAAGATCCCGAGAAGTGCGGTTCCCGAGCCGAAGCTCTGCCCGCGAGAAGTTCGATTTTTGTGAAGATCTTCCAGATCTGCTGAGGATTACTACTTCTGCAATTCGTAGTGCTATCCGATCATCTTCTGATCAAGTGAGTGTATACTACCTTTCATAAACACAATAATAATACAAGTATGGTTCGAGTGTATTAAGTATATTGTTGTTTATATGTGTGAGTATGTAGTTACTTTCTTCTAACGCATAATCATGAAGTATTTTATACGAAATACGTGTTATGTGTATATTTTGTGTTATATGTGTGAATGTATATTCACTCTCTTCTATCTCATAGATCTGATTTGTTTTCTATGAAATACGTGTTGTGTGTGTGCCTTATCTGTTATGTGGAATATGTATTGATCAAAGCATGCTATACAGGTTTTTATCTATGTATAAAAATGTATATTTTTATCTACTAATATGTTGGGTAGAACATGGGTAGATAGTTGGTGCGTAATAAACAGATGAGAGGCCTCGTTTTTGTTTGATTCAGTCATCTAGCGGAGTTTAGATGACGACCACAGACTTTACTAGACAGTCTTGTGGAACATTAGTAGGTTCGCCACCTGTAGGTGTTAATGAACTTGGGTTTTCATTCGCTGTACTCCATCCCCCTCATGGTTGCCTTATTTGACTTATATTGCTGAGGAACCCCCGAAGCATGTCTTGTCGCCCCGATGAACTATTCTTAGACTAGGTCCCTTATGTTAGTTGTCTTAGGGACATAAAGTGAGAATAACGGGAATGGGTAATTGGGTTATTGTTGGTTGGTGAAAATTAAATATGATTATTTATTGTGGGTTGAAAAACCCTATATGCTCACCAGGCTCCCAAGCCTGACCCACTCAGTTTTATTTGTATTACAGGAAGTGGCGCGAGGGCATCAGATGGATGAACCATCAAGTTGTTTTGTTTACAAGTCTGTATATGTATATATTTGTTGAATGACTTGTAATGTTATCGTTTATGCTTATTGGTCTGTATCGGAACATGACACCCCGAGTTTTGATTATATAATGAATATACATTTCTTTTATGAAATGCTTTGGTAAACATCGTTTTATCATGTTTTGTTTTTGGGAACAAATTCCGCAACTCTTTCAAATCAAAATGATTTACTCTGAAATTATTTTAAAAGCATAAATGAAAATCGGTCTTTTCTGGCTGAGATTTTTGGGGATGTCACAGTTGGTATCAGAGCATTAGTTTAAGCGAACTAGGAATTTGTAGGATTTGTAGACTTAAACTTAGAATGCTAAGTGAAGTTTTGAGATGTGTGTCTGTTATGTTTTAGACACGAGCACTAGTTTATTTTAGGAAAGTTGCGTAAAATGCTTTATGTGCTAAATGTTATATGTTGCCATATATGATATTATTTGTTCGGATCTATGGTCTGTTGCCGACCGGATCTAGAAACCTTATGTGTGTAGGATTCTAAGAGTGCGTCTACGATATTAGAACTAGCATGTAAACGTTTCGGAGTGATAAGGATGATTTGAATATCTATTGTGATTGGGGATCTAATTTCACCTTATTCGGTGTGTAGATCAAAATGGTGAGAACGAGGAGTGGAGTTGGTAATGCTGATGAAAACAGGAATCAACCACCAGTGATTGAACAAATACCTGTCGTAGGAGCAACACCTGAGCCAATAACCATGGCTGGTGTGCAAATAATGATTCAGACGATGTTGGATCATCAGATGGATGAAACTAGACGGTTTCTTCAACAAAATCGTGAAGAACTGTCAATTCGTGTGCAAGAGCCCGAATTAAATGAAGGGCACTCGGAAGGTGGAAACTTCAGTGGGTCTGTCGGTCAAGCCAACCCACCGATAGTTAGGCAAGATAACCATGATGGAAGGAATGATGGAATGGGATGCAAGTACAAGGACTTTCTAACTTGCAAACCATCGACCTTCAATGGAAAGGAGGATCCGATTGGAGTTATGGATTGGATCTCTGAAATGGAGTTAGCCTTTATGACTTGTGGCTGCAGAGGCAAGTTGCAGACTATCTATGCAGTGCGTCAGTTCCGAGGTGGAGCCGTTCGTTGGTGGAACACTCTAGGGAAGACTTTGAGCCCTAATGAGCCACTGCAATTGTCATGGGCAGAGTTCCTGGCGCAGTTCAAGCGCAAGTTCTGCTCAGCTCAAAATCTGTTGGAGTTGGAGAATAAGTTTTTGGCATTGACGAAAGGAAGCATGTCAGTTGATGAATACACCAACAACTTTACCAATAAGATGGAGTTTGCCTTGCGTATCGTCCCAGACGAGCTGACAAAGGTGGACCCGTATGCGAAGGGACTCCCATGGGAGTATGAGGTGCCAGTACGTCAGGCACTTACTCTAGAGGCAACTATCTGGGCTGCCAAGTCTGTTGAGAACATGATTAAAGGGAGAACCACTGACAAGGTTGAGGTTGGTGAGAAGAGAAAGTTTGAGGGAACATCTGGTTCCGGTAAGAAAGGCAAATTTTCCAAATCTGGTTCGAAAAAGTTTGGAGGAAAGGGAGGCGAAGGGAAGTGGTGTGATAAGTGTAAAAAGAAGCACTTTGGGAAATGTAGCGAGGATGTGACCTGCTACAAGTGTGGAAAGGTTGGACATTTTGCCAATGAGTGTCCGAACAACAAAATGATGTGTTTTGGTTGTAATGAAGAGGGGCATATTTTGAAAGACTGTCCGAAGAAGAAGGAGGCAGCTAGGCCCAACATTCCACCAAAGCCGAAGGCGAGAGCCTTCCAGATGACACTTGAGGCCGCGAAAGATGAAGCTGATGTTGCTTCAGGTACCTTTCTCGTAAACGAATTACCTGCTCAAATTTTGTTTGATTCTGGAGCCAACTACTCCTTTATTTCGCATGAGTTTGGTAGAAAGCTAGCTTTGCCTGTTGATAGACTAAATAATGCTTTATTAGTCGAAGTAGCTAGTGGCAAGTTCGTACCTGTTAGCCATCATATGAAAAACATCTTAATCGACCTTAATGGGAATAAGTTTCACGAGGAATTATTGCCTATCGAACTAAATGGTTTCGACATCGTGTTGGGAATGGATTGGCTTAGCGCCAATGATGCCGAATTTTATGCAAGAAGAAGATAGTTAAAGTAAACCCGCCTGGGAAAGATTCATTTATGGTGTATGGGGACAAACGCAGAGTGAATTCTAGAATCATTTCCCTAATGAAAGCCAGAAAGTGTTTGACCAAGGGATGTACATCATATTTAGCATTCGTGATTGATGCTAAGATGGAAAAGAAGGTGACGCAGAGTATTCCAGTGGTGTGTGATTATCCGGAAGTATTTCCTGAAGATCTTCCTGGATTACCACCTGATAGACAAGTGGAGTTCAGAATAGACTTGTTACCAGGAACCACGCCAATAGCAAGAGCACCTTACCGATTAGCACCGGCGGAGATGAAGGAGCTGATGATGCAACTTCAGGAGTTATTGGACAAAGGTTTCATTAGACCTAGTTCATCGCCCTGGGGAGCTCCGGTGTTATTCCTGAAGAAGAAAGATGGAAGTATGATAATGTGCATCGATTATAGAGAGCTGAACAGGGAAACAATAAAGAATAGATATCCGTTGCCAAGGATTGATGACCTGTTTGATAAATTGCAAGGTTCGAGCTATTTCTAGAAGATCGATCTAAGGTCAGGATATCATCAGCTAAAAGTAAGAGAGCAAGATATTGAGAAGACTGCATTCAGAACTAGATATGGACACTACGAGTTCTTGGTTATGTTGTTTGGACTAACCAATGCTCCGGCAGCATTCATGGATTTAATGAATAGGGTTTGTAATCCTTTCCTTGATAAATCCGTGATAGTGTTCATAGACGACATTCTGATTTACTGGAAAAGCCAAGAGGAGCATGGCAGACACTTGCGAGAAGTGTTGGAAGTTTTAAAGAAGGAGAAGTTGTATATGAAGTTCTCCAAATGTGATTTTTGGATTCGTGAAGTCCAATTCTTGGGTCACGTGGTCAACCAAGAAGGGATAATGGTTGATCCAGCGAAGATCGAAGCTGTGATGAAGTGGGAACAACCGAAAAGTCCCACGGAGATCCGAAGCTTTTTAGGGTTAGCTGGATATTACCGCATGTTTATCCAAGGCTTTTCTTCGATTGCTACTCCATTAACAGCTTTGACCCACAAAGGAGCTACTTATGCTTGGAGTGATAAGCATAAAGAAGCATTCGAGAAGTTAAAGAAGAAGCTATGTGAGGCACCGATACTTTCTCTACCCGATGGAATTGAAGACTTCGCTGTTTATAGCGATGCGTCTGGGGTTGGATTGGGTTGTGTTTTGACCCAAAGGGAAAAGGTGATAGCATATGCATCTTGACAGCTGAAGGAGCATGAAAAGAATTACCCGACTCATGATTTGGAGTTGGCAGCGGTAGTTTTCGCTCTGAAAATATGGTGGCATTACCTCTATGGCACGAAGTGCAAACTTTTCACTGACCATAAGAGTCTCCAATATCTCTTCAATCAGAAGGAATTGAATATGAGGCAACGACGCTGGCTATAATTACTTAAAGACTACGACTGCGAGATACTTTACCACCTTGGTAAAGCTAATGTTGTTGCTGATGCTCTCAGTCGGAAAGTCAATCTTGAAAGGAAAAGGCCAAGAGCGTTGAGAATTGAAGTTGTCTCGACCATTGTGGAAAGTATAAAGAAAGCTCAAGAGGAAGCTTCTGAGAAAAATGACCGAAAGGAGGAACGTTTGGGCAAAACGTTGGTGTTCGGTGTAAACAGTCATGGACTGAAGGTATTCCAAGATCGTATTTGGGTACCTAAGTCAGGAGGAATTAGGGATCTTCTGATGGAAGAAGCTCACAAAACGATGTACTCGATTCATCCTGGTAGCACTAAAATGTATAGGGACCTGAAACCCTACTACTGGTGGCCGACGATGAAGCTTGATGTCGCAAAGTATGTGACTTGTGCGATAGTCAAGACACAACATCATAAACCGTACAGGAGTTTAGAACCATTGCCTATGCCTATGGGTAAGTGGGAAGACATTGCTATGGATTTTGTCACTAAACTGCCCAGAAGAAAGAATGGTCACAACATGATTTGGGTGGTCGTTGATCAATTCACTAAGAGTGCGCATTTCATAGCAGCCAAGGAAAAATGGTCTATGGAAAAGCTTGCGAATTCTTACGTGAAGGAAATTGTGAGGCTTCACGGTGTTCCGTTAACGATTGCATCGGATCGTGATAGCCGTTTCACCTCAAGGTTTTGGAAAAGTCTACAAGAGGAAATGGGTACCAAGTTATGTTTAAGTACAGCTTACCATCCGCAGACTGATGGTCAGAGTGAAAGAACAATACAAACACTTGAAGATATGCTGAGAACATGTACCTTGGAATTCCTAGGTAATTGGGATGAACATTTACCATTGGTAGAATTTTCCTACAATAATAGTTTTCACTCGAGCATTAAGATGGCACCTTATCAAGCTTTGTATGGACAGAAGTGTCGTACGCCGTCTTGTTGGCTTGAGGCTGGGGAAAAGCAGTTTATGGGACCGGAGATGGTTCATCAAACTGCTGAAAAGTTGAAAATAATTAGGGAAAGAATGTTAGCAGCTCAGGATCGTCAAAAGAGCTATGCTGACAAAAAGCGAAGACCGATGGCTTTTGAGGTTGGAGATTCGGTTTTGCTTAAAGTCTCGCTGTGGAAGGGACTTATAAGATTTGGTAAAAGGGGAAAGTTGAGTCCAAGGTTTATTGGACCGTTTAAATCTCTTCAGAGGGTTGGGAACCAAGCTTACAAGCACGAATTACCCGAAGAATTGAATGGAATTCACAACACTTTTCATGTGTGTTATTTGAGGAAGTTCACGGGAGAGGTGCCCGATATAATTCCAATTTCTGAATTGAGAATTGATGAGAACAAAAGGTTGATTGAAGAACCAGAGGAAATTGTTGACCGAAAGACTAAGAAGTTGCGACGCAAAATGGTTGGGTTAGTGATTGTCCGATGGAAACACACGAATGGGCCGAATCTAACCTGGGAGACGGAGAGTGACATGTTGAGTCGCTATCTGCATTTGTTTGTTGATATGTGATTCCGGGGATGGAATCATTCTAAGGTGGAGAGAATTGTAACGCCTGTGTTTCCGGGCTTGCCATTTTTAGCAATGTAATAGTCTAGGTTAACCTTTGTAACCCGTTTTGAAATAATAAGATTGTATTATTTGAGTATTCTGTGTTTTGTGTTTAATTGCTTAATTATGTGGTTTGATTAATTAAGGAATAAAAATAAGTGTCAAAATTTAAGTGTAAAATAAACTTGATATCTTTGGATAATGTTGTAGTAGTTGAAACGAGGTTTCCGAATATATATAGAACGCCCAAATCTGACTTCGTATGAGGAAGTTATGATTTATCGAAGTTTCGGCTTAGCGGTATGCAGCCTGTTATACTCGAGTTGAGATCGAGGGTTTTTTATCCGAAGCAATCTAAACGAGGATCGAAGGTCTCATTGTTGGTATCGAAGCGATAAAAAGTTAGGCGAGAACGGACATCAAACGAAGAAGTTATGAATTTATAACGAAGTTTTTCTGTCCTGGCCTATTAAAAATAAATAATAAAAATAAAGTTAAAATTAGCCGACGGAGTCTAAACGAAAGTTGTAGAGCGTAGTGTCACCTTCGCGTGGATTTAAAGAACGTCGAAAACGGAGTTCGTATGAAGAAGATATGAATTTCCGAAGTTTATTAAATAATTAATAATTAAATTTAATTATTAAATCTCGGTATTATCCGAAGAGGAGTCATCGGACTCATCCGAAGTACGCCCCGCGTACTCGTGTACGCCCCACGTACACCGAGGAATGTCGAAACTCGCACTCGAGCACTTCGGATACATAAGCAGTGACGATTTCAGACCAGTACGCCCCGCGTACTCCGAGGCTCCAGCCTCCTATAAATAGGATGCGAGGGCAGCCGAGTTCTTTGCTATTTTTCTCTCTTCTCTCTCCCTTTTTGCATCGATTTGCGTGCCAGAAATACCCCGAAGCTCCGGTATTATTCTCGAGCCCCGAAGCAAGTCCTGAGATCCAGAAGATCCCGAGAAGTGCGGTTCCCGAGCCGAAGCTCTGCCCGCGAGAAGTTCGATTTTTGTGAAGATCTTCCAGATCTGCTGAGGATTACTACTTCTGCAAGTCGTAGTGCTCTCCGATCATCTTCTGATCAAGTGAGTGTATACTACCTTTCATAAACACAATAATAATACAAGTATGGTTCGAGTGTATTAAGTATATTGTTGTTTATATGTGTGAGTATGTAGTTACTTTCTTCTAACGCATAATCATGAAGTATTTTATACGAAATACGTGTTATGTGTATATTTTGTGTTATATGTGTGAATGTATATTCACTCTCTTCTATCTCATAGATCTGATTTGTTTTCTATGAAATACGTGTTGTGTGTGTGCCTCATCTGTTATGTGGAATATGTATTGATCAAAGCATGCTATACAAGTTTTTATCTATGTATAAAAATGTATATTTTTATCTACTAATATGTTAGGTAGAACATGGGTAGATAGTTGGTGCGTAATAAACAGATGAGAGGCCTCGTTGTTGTTTGATTCAGTCATCTAGCGGAGTTTAGATGACGACCACGGACTTTTCTAGACAGTCTTGTGGAACATTAGCAGGTTCGCCACCTGTAGGTGTTAATGAACTTGGGTGTTCATTCGTTGTACTCCATCCCCCTCATGGTTGCCTTATTTGACTTATATTGCTGAGGAACCCCGAAGCATGTGTTGTCGCCCCGATGAACTATTCTTAGACTAGGTCCCTTATGTTAGTTGTCTTAGGGACATAAAGTGAGAATAACGGGAATGAGTAATTGGGTTATTGTTGGTTGGTGAAAATTAAATATGATTATTTATTGTGGGTTGAAAAACCCTATATGTTCACCAGGCTCCCAAGCCTGACACACTCAGTTTTATTTGTATTACAGGAAGTGGCGCGAGGGCATAAGATGGGTGAACCATCAAGTTGTTTTGTTTACAAGTCTGTATATGTATATATTTGTTGAATGACTTGTAATGTTATCGTTTATGCTTATTGGTCTGTATCGGAACATGACACCCCGAGTTTTGATTATATAATGAAAATACATTTCTTTTATGAAATGCTTTGGTAAACATCGTTTTATCATGTTTTGTTTTTGGGAACAAATTCCGCAACTCTTTCAAATCAAAATGATTTACTCTGAAATTATTTTAAAAGCATAAATGAAAATCGGTCTTTTCTGGCTGAGATTTTTGGGGATGTCACATAAGTGCCCATAAATGATCTCTAAAATCCCCTCCTTGACCGAACCAAAGATCACAGGAGTAGGCTCCAAAATACCGCAGGTAATCTCCGACGACATGAAATCCCGCATCTACTCACTAATCGGCTTAATACCTACACTCGAGACGGAACCAAAGCCATAACCTCCTTCCTGGGTGCTCATCACTAAACTGAAATACAACATGCAAATGATTAGAACATACCCAATAATCCTCTTCCCACAAGCTTCTTAGATTCTCCAAGACTCTCCCCAATTCGAGTATGGATCATGTGGTCTCAGTAATACCGGCCAATTACTACCTTCCACACTTATCCATAGTTTCCTCAAGAATCATCCTGAATCCTCTAAGTCACCTTGTCAAGCTGATGCACCAAAAAAACACTAAATAGCGTAACTAGACCCACTGAAGTACTTCCTAGGCTTTCCTAGGTTCCCGACCTCACCCTGCCATCAGTTGCTGAAGAACTTGTGACAACCCGAAATTTCCATTTGTACGAACATCATCTATTCAATAGAAGCTAGTTCAGTTTCAGTGATTTTCATACTTTTCCGAACAAGTTTGTGTACTTTAGGGTTTATGTTTTAGGAGATATCAGGAGAGTGGATGCTCCTGGTTTTGTGAAATTTGGGCATTTCAAGTCTCATAATGTTACAGTCCAATATCAGGAATAAAAATATTTTCTGTCAAAATATTCCAGGATAATAAATAGTTTTCTGAATTAAATAAATTCATTATTCACAATTCCAAATAGAGAAAAGCCATATTCTCTCTGACGGATCTTCGGGTTTTCATCCCATATTGTGAGTCTACTTTACTAAATGTGTTTCAATACTTGTTAGATGCTTATTAACATCAATAACATGCTTAGATTACAAGATCCGGGAGTTTACCGCCCAAGAACGTTCTTGGGGAGTAAACTCCAAAACGGAGCCTAAAGGCTTCCTAGTCCCGATTCCTTGTTAGACAACTTGTTTAGGGGTTAGTGTATAAACATTTGGGACTAAAAAGCAACCAAGAAACACAAGTTATTGGAGTTTACGGCCAAGGAACTTCCTTGGGCCGTAAACCCCTTTTTAAGGGACATAGATGCCCTAACTCGCCCCCTTAAGCCTAGGAACTTTACCCTCAAATGCTTGTGCTTATTTAGGACATCAAAACCCATCAAAATCACAAGTTTATAGGAGTTTACGGCCAAGAACCCCTCTTGGGCCGTAAACCCCTTTTTCTAGGGTAAAAAGCATTCCAAACACACCTTAGGCCTTAAGACAATTTACCTTGAACACATGGGACTTGAATGGAGAGCAAAAGACATCATAATCACTCCTTAAAAGGAGTTTACGGCCAAGGAACATATCTTGGGCCGTAAACTCCAAGTGAAGGCACAAATGTGTGCCTCTTGTCCCCATTAGCCTTAGATAAAATCATGGAAGCCATCCTTGATGTTTAAGTGCCTCAAAACAATTAAAAGCCATCACCCCATAGGAGTTTACGGCCGTAAACTCTAGGGTGAATGGACTTTAGGCCGTAAACTCCCCTATGGAGCATTCTAGGGACTTAAACTACTTCATGTGTTATTCCAACAAAGCTAGGAGTGTTCTAGGATCAAGATAGCACTTTAAAACACCCAAAACCACCATGTGAGGAGTTCACGGCCATAAACCCATGAGTTTACGGCCGTAAACTCCAAAGGGTGGGGTTTGTTGGGTGGTGAACTCTTATGCAAGGCCATTTGATGTTTCAAACCCTTTTGCCTTGTCCCGTAGCAACTTAGATGCAACCATTTGGACCTTAAAACACTTATAAAAGTGTTTACATTTTCCTAAGTGTCTTAACTTATTTATTAAGTTATTATTTGTCTAATTAGTTATATATATGCTTATTATATGATAACTAGGCTCGTGCGTGTAAACAAGTCTCCGTTTGCCACCTAGCACGGTATCCGACACTGCGATTCGTACAAACTCACCACAAGTGAGTTCATACCCCTTAAATCAACCTTTGACATGATTTTAAATGTTTTAAATACTTTATGGGGGGGGGAATACAAGTCAAATACTTATAGTTATTGCTTCAATCACATGTGATTGCATTTAATCACATGTGATTAATAACTAGGAAAACAACGATTTTTACCACTGTTCAAACTGTTTATCAAACTGCTTTACTTTGAAATGTTTTACAAACTCTTTTACTATCCAAACTTATTTACAAACTGTGATTCAAACAAATATTTCTTATACTCAAACTGTTTTATCAACTTATGCCTTCAAATTGTTTTATAAATCGACATCAAGTCGATCTTCTCTTGAAATTATTTTTATGCTTCAAATGTCCTATGAAAACCTATGTATGCTTTTATATATTCAATTGCATGCCCATATATGTATAGATGTATAAATAATGTTTAAAGGACTTAGGAAGGCCATCCGCCCTATTTCCTTTTCGCGCCTTGAGATGTGGTCTGGTGGGATTTCGGGTGACCATCCGAAGGTCGTTTCGATATTACTTATATATCATATATACATATATAGACATAAAAGTACTTCCATATTCATACTTATCAGTACATCAATAGTTAGTTACCATCGGGGTAACACAAGTACATATACAGTTATATTAGAAACAAGTACATATACAGTTATACTAGAAACAAGTACATATACAGCCATACTAGAAACAAGTACATATACAGCTATACTAGAAACAAGTACATATACAGCTATACTAGAAACAAGTACATATATAGTTATACTAGAAACAAGTACATATACAACTATACTAGAAACATGAACATATACAACTATACTAGAACGAGAAACATTACATATACATGAATACGTTAATAATTGTGATCCACTGTGTCGGAGCATGCCTTAAATGTCATGGCCCGAGTTGTAGCCAGAATTCTCTTGGAGGGAGAGCGTGAGTTTGGGTATAGATCTATACTGGATTGACTATCCTACACCTTGCTGCTAGCTACAGCCGGACTTGCAGGTCTGCGGGTGCCAAACGTCATTTCTTTTATTACGACCATTCATTATGTCGTTGTTACCAGTCGATAGCATGGTGCAATTTATCACATTATACCTTAATATAAATCCGGTTTAAGGTAGTAGTAATTAGTACAACAGTAGTTCTTATTATACAAAACTACAGTACTACAATGATTTACCCATTACATATTTTAGTGATAACCTCACTTAAGCATTAATGTACAAACTATATTTTATCAAATGATAGTTATACTTGGGTAATTACACACTTTTACAACAAACAAATATACAAAACAGTTTAGCCTTGGTAGAAGGTTACTTTTATAGAAAATATAGGATTTTCTGAGAGATTCAAACTTTTACAAACACTTTCAAACATTTACTTACATTCTTACAAACTTATACATTGAGACAGGTTCAAACGTTTTTGACAACAAACATTGACACTAAAATACTTATGAACTCACCAGCTTAATGCTGATAAACTCTTTCAAAATAACTTGTATTCTCAGGTCATCAGTAGACAGGTACCGAGGCCAGCTTTTGAGAAGATGGAGTACATTCAAGACTCATCTCATATTATTTTGTGTTACATTATTTTTGGTGTCTATATCTGTACAGAACACACTTGTATTAAAATTATATATTTAATGCAATGGATGATGTTGTTTGCTTATTTACATTTACTGTGTTGTGATACTATACATGACGTCCTCCGCCCCAGAACGTTTCCGCCATTCTTGGTTTTGGGGTGTGACAGATTGGTATCAGAGCATTGTTTATAGTGAATCAAGTATATCAACCCATAAAAGATATACTAAACTATAAACCCAAATGGGATTAAAACACTTTGACCAAGAGTCTATACTTTAAATAATAAAATATTTAATTAAGTATACTAGTCTACATTCATACTAAAATCAGTGTCACAATGACAAGAACAAAAGTATTACGATTGTTAAATATCACAAGTGAGCTCGGGGATGTATGGTCAGTCCTGGGAATGGCATAGCCTGATCATCTATGCTGGTCCTAGGAGTGATTAGCATATGCCCTAGAATGGTTGTGATATGTTAACAAGTCTAAAAACTTACCAACAATACCACAAGAAGATCAGTAGAACTTAAACTTAAAATACTATAGGAGTATTTTGTGCTGCTAGTTACATGTATACTACATTCTTATACCTCTCTTCTCGCGTAGATCTGAATGGCTGGATTCCATCATGGCGACCCGTACTTTCCCAATGAAGGCAATGCCGGGTGGATCGATGAAGAGCCCGAAGATGAGCATCCAATCCCTTTGGATGATCACCTCGCAGAAGGCTTTTCTGATGGATCCGACTCCGAGCCTGAAGTCAACAACCTACCGCTTGTAGGTCAAGCCCCGAACAACAACCCTCGACCAGCGTTTCCAGGTCCTACTCCCATGTGGGCGAACAACCTGAACCGCTGGAGTGATGAGCAGGGTCAACCCTTACCATACTTTGGGGACCGAACCTTCTACAACATCAACGATGGTGGCTCTGCTGACAGGGCTCTGCCGGTAATCATCCGCAGAATAGCTCATAATGTCGAGCAAGGTCGAGCAGCCATCGACCGGTCATGGAGATTGATGCCAATTCAGGCGTCAATACAGTCCGCCTCCGCCGTCTTGAAGAAGACATGGAACGGACCCGGAGAACCAACGAAACTCTGCAGCAACAGCTGGCTGCCTCCCGTGCTGAAGTCTTAGAACTTCGAGCTCGTCAGAGAGCTCAGGATCGACACCTTCAAGAGGTGTTTCGCCAAGTGTCCGACCTCAGGGCTCTCCCGAGGAATTCCCATCGCCATTAGATGATGTCTAGTACATCTCTGTCTTTTGATTTAGGGATTAGCCTTGAACTTATGTGCTCCAAGTAGCACTTGTCTGTAAAATATTCCTAACTTTCAGTACTCTAATTAGGAATCTAGGACTGTCAGTCTTGTCCTTTTGGTATGATGTAAGACCTACAGTTAGGTCGATTTTCCTTGAACTTATTACATCAGTAATACCCGTACTATTGAAATCTATCTAATCTGTGGGAAGAATTTGTACACTTGTTTATTCCTACTAATATTTCTTATTCTGATTTCAAACACTCATTCAAACTGTTGGGCTATGGTTAGTTAGTCCATGGGTCACTCTCACGTTACTTACAAATTGATTCTTACCATCTTTCTTATCTTTATAAACTTATAGCTGAAGGATGCCTCCTCGTAAATCTCCCAGGAATAGGAATAATCCTGCACCTCCACCGCCTCCACCACCTCCGGTCATCGATACTGCAGCCCTAAATGCTGCCGTAGCTGCAGCAGTGGCAACTGCCATGGCTCAGTATCACTCATCAGATGCCAGCAGAGGTAGAACCCCTGTGGAATCTATCCTGATTGAAATCCCGGTGCACTCAAGGGAGTGCTCCTACAAGGATTTCACAAACTGCAAGCCGAAGCCTTACTATGGCACCGGCGGAGTCATTGCTCTCTCGCAATGGTTCGAGAAGACTGAATCAGTCTTCCAAATCTGTTCGTGCCCTGCTGCGTGCAAAGTGAAATATGCCGCATGCACCTTTGAGGATAAAACCCTAACGTGGTGGAACGGCCACGTCAAAGCCCTAACTCTCGTCGTGGCTAACGACATGGGCTGGGAAACGATGAAGGACCTCATGACTGAGGAATACTGCCTGAGGGGCGAAGTCCAGAAGTTAGAACATGAACTCTGGAATCTGACCATGAAGGGCACCAACGTGATCGCTTACACTGCCCGATTTAGCGAACTGGTGGCCCTCTGCCCCAATATGGTTCCCACTGAAGGGAAAAAGATCGAACGGTACATATGGGGGCTAGTGCCTCCGTACCAGGGGAATGTCTTAGCATCCAACCCCGCTACCTTCGACAGTGCCAAGCGATTGGCACAAAGACTCATTGACCATGGAGTCAAGACCCCTACAACCACAACCACCCTAGCCATCCCAGAACCCTCCAAACCCGCTGACACCAAGCGGAAGTTTTGGGATGAGAAGAAGAAGCAGCGAGCTGCAAAGAAACAACAAATCGTGGCAGTGCATGCCGCGGTAACCCCTACTGCTGTTACTGCTCCAGGGAAGCAGTATGCTGGAAGTTTGCCGAAGTGCAACAAATGCAACTTCCACCACAACGGCGCCTGCCGTGAAATGCAGTGTTCTAACTGCAACAGAAAAGGACACACCGTCCGATTCTGTAAGTTCCCGGCACAACCGATCTCCCAAGTTCCTGGCTCTGGCGCGAGCCCAACTTGCTATGGATGTGGCGAAACAGGCCACTTTAAAAGGGACTGCCCCAAGGCGAGAAATACTGGAGGAGCAGGGAGGGTACTAGCAATAGGCCACGGGGAAGCAGTTGCTGACCCGACAGTGGTGACTGGTACGTTCCTCCTTGATAACTCCTATGCATGTATTCTGTTCGATAGTGGAGCGGAGCGAAGCTTCGTAAACCACAAATTTGCTCGCATGCTTAAACAACAACCACACGCACTTAATGAACAATTCACAGTAGAAATGGCCAATGGGAAAACTGAAAGTACTAATAGCATATACTTAGGTTGTCTTCTAACCTTAGATAACCATTCATTCCCAATCGACCTTATGCCGGTCTCAATAAAAAGTTTCGACGTTATTATCGGCATGGATTGGTTAAGTGTTCATCGCGCCGGCATTATGTGCTATGAGAAAGCAGTCCGTCTAAACCTCCCGTCTAATGAAACTCTTATAGTCTACGGCGACAAACCTGGTGCGAGTCTTCGCATTATATCTAGTATTCAAGCACAGAAATATCTGCGCAAAGAATACCACGCATTTCTTGCTCACGTCGTCGACACGAACCTAGAAACGAGAGAACTAAAGAACCTCCCAGTAGTGAGCGACTTCCCCGACATTTTCCCAGAAGAACTACCTGGGTTACCTCCGCAACGACAAGTCGAGTTCAGAATCGACTTAGTCCCAGGAGCTACCCCAGTAGCCAAGTCGCCCTACCGTTTAGCACCAGCCGAGATGCAAGAACTCTCTGGTCAACTTAACGAACTGCTCAGCAAGGGCTTTATAAGACCAAGTTTCTCACCATGGGGAGCACCGGTCTTGTTCGTTAAGAAGAAAGACGGATCATTCCGTATGTGTATTGACTACAGAGAACTCAACAAATTGACGATCAAAAATCGTTATCCTCTGCCATGCATAGATGATCTATTCGACCAACTGCAAGGGGCGAACTATTTTTCCAAGATTGATCTAAGATCCAGATATCACCAGTTATGAGTGCTAGAGGAGGATGTGCCGAAGACAGCCTTCCGAACTCGTTACGGACACTACGAGTTCGTGGTGATGCCATTCGGATTGACCAATGCGCCCGCAGTCTTCATGGATCTGATGAATAGAGTATGCCGACCTTACTTAGATCAGTTCGTCATCGTTTTCATTGACGACATCCTGATCTACTCTCGAAGTAAGAAAGAGCATGGTGATCATCTGCGACAAGTTCTAGAGACATTACGAAAGGAGAAACTTTATGCGAAGTTCTCGAAATGTGAATTTTGGATCCGAAGAGTCGAATTCTTAGGACACGTGGTAAGCGAAGAGGGAATCCACGTGGACCCATCCAAAATAAAAGCCATTGAGAACTGGTCAGCGCCAAAGACGCCTACAGAAATTCGTCAATTTTTAGGTCTCGCTGGCTACTACCGCAGGTTCATTAAGAACTTCTCCCGAATAGCGAAACCTCTTACAACCCTGACCCAGAAAGGCGTGGCCTTTGACTGGGAAGAGAAACAAGAAAGAGCGTTCCAAACGCTCAAACGAGCCTTGTGCACCGCACCAATACTATCCCTTCCCGAAGGAATAGACGACTTCGTAGTCTATTGCGATGCATCAAATCAAGGACTCGGATGTGTTCTGATGCAGCGAGGTAAGGTCATCGCCTACGCCTCGAGACAGTTGAAGACACACGAGGTTAACTACACGACCCACGATCTTGAACTAGGAGCAGTAGTGTTTGCTCTAAAGATCTGGAGACATTACTTGTATGGAACGAAGAGCACTATCTTTACCGACCACAAGAGTTTACAACACATTTTCGATCAGAAGGAGCTAAACATGAGACAACGACGATGGGTCGAGCTACTCAGTGATTACGAATGCGATATTCGTTATCATCCGGGTAAAGCCAACGTAGTAGCAGACGCCCTAAGTCGGAAGGAATATTCTGGTCGCAAGGTCAAGTCATTATCAATAACCATCCATTCACACCTGACTAAGCAAATTCAGGCGGCTCAACTAGAGGCCATGAAACCTGAAAATGTGTCGAGTGAATCCCTAAGGGGAATGGATAAGAACTTTGAAGCCAAGGGTGACGAAGCTTTATATTTCATGAACCGAATCTGGACACCGAAACACGGTGGTTTCCGAGACTTGGTCATGACCGAGGCGCACAACACTCGGTATTCCATCCACCCAGGTTCAGATAAGATGTATCTGGATCTTAAAAAGCTATACTGGTGGCCTAATATGAAAGCAGAGATTTCTACCTTCGTAAGTAAATGCCTTACTTGCGCAAAGGTTAAGGTCGAGTACCAGAAGCCCTCTGGTTTACTGCAACAACCAGAGATCCCGGAATGGAAATGGGAGCAGATCACTATGGATTTCATAACCAAGTTGCCCAAGACGACGGGTGGACTTGACACCATATGGGTCATCGTTGATAGATTGACCAAGTCTGCACACTTCTTGCCTATCAAAGAAACCGACAAGATGGAGAAACTTACGAGAACATACATTAGGGAAATTGTACGGTTACATGGTGTACCTATTTCCATTATCTCCGATAGAGATAGTAGGTTCACCTCAAGATTTTGGCAATCACTACAACATTCCCTAGGAACAAGGCTGGACATGAGCATAGTCTACCATCCACAGACCGACGGACAGAGTGAGAGAACCATCCAAACACTGGAAGATATGTTGCGAGCCTGTGTGATTGATTTTGGGAAAGCATGGGATACTCATTTACCCCTTGTTGGATTTTCCTATAATAACAGTTATCACACGAGCATCAAGGCTGCTCCATTCGAAGCTCTCTACGGCCGAAAGTGCAGATCCCCTCTGTGATGGGCTGAGGTGGGTGATACCCAATTAGCAAGAGGGCAAGCTTCCGTCAGTACTCTCACCGGTCCGGAAATCATTCGGGAAACGACAGAGAAAATTGTCCAGATCCGTGAACGACTGAAAGCCTCTAGAGACCGACAGAAGAGCTACGCCGATAAACAAAGAAAACCTTTGGAATTTCAGGTGGGAGACCGAGTCCTTCTCAAAGTCTCACCCTGGAAAGGCTTGATACGCTTCGACAAGCGTGGGAAGCTTAATCCGAGGTACATAGGGCCTTTCTAGATTCTTGCCAGAGTCGGCCCCGTAGCTTACAAACTCGACCTACCCAACACACTTCGTAACGTACATTCTACATTCCACGTATCTAACTTGAAAAAGTGTCTATCCGACGAGACTCTCGTAATCCCACTCGACGAGATCGAGATCAACGAGAGCCTCAACTTCGTGGAAGAACCTGTAGAGATCATGGACCGTGAGGTCAAGCAGACGAAACAAAGCCGTATCCCTATCGTGAAGGTTCGCTGGAACGCCAAGCGAGGACCGGAATTCACTTGGGAACGCGAGGATCAGATGAAGTTGAAATACCCTCATCTTTTCGCTTAATTGTTTGTAACTCTTATTTGCTTAAATTCTAATTTCGGGACGAAATTCCCTCTAACAGGGGGATGATGTGACAACCCGAAATTTCCATTTGTACGAACATCATCTATTCAATAGAAGCTAGTTCAGTTTCAGTGATTTTCATACTTTTCCGAACAAGTTTGTGTACTTTAGGGTTTATGTTTTAGGAGATATCAGGAGAGTGGATGCTCCTGGTTTTGTGAAATTTGGGCATTTCAAGTTTCATAATGTTACAGTCCAATATCAGGAATAAAAATATTTTCTGTCAAAATATTCCAGGACTATAAATAGTTTTCTGAATTAAATAAATTCATTATTCACAATTCCAAATAGAGAAAAGCCATATTCTCTCTGACGGATCTTCGGGTTTTCATCCCATATTGTGAGTCTACTTTACTAAATGTGTTTCAATACATGTTAGATGCTTATTAACATCAATAACATGCTTAGATTACAAGATCCGGGAGTTTACCGCCCAAGAACGTTCTTGGGGAGTAAACTCCAAAACGGAGCCTAAAGGCTTCCTAGTCCCGATTCCTTGTTAGACAACTTGTTTAGGGGTTAGTGTATAAACATTTGGGACTAAAAAGCAACCAAGAAACACAAGTTATTGGAGTTTACGGCCAAGGAACTTCCTTGGGCCGTAAACCCCTTTTTAAGGGACATAGATGCCCTAACTCGCCCTCTTAAGCCTAGGAACTTTACCCTCAAATGCTTGTGCTTATTTAGGACATCAAAACCCATCAAAATCACAAGTTTATAGGAGTTTACGGCCAAGAACCCCTCTTGGGCCGTAAACCCCTTTTTCTAGGGTAAAAAGCATTCCAAACACACCTTAGGCCTTAAGACAATTTACCTTGAACACATGGGACTTGAATGGAGAGCAAAAGACATCATAATCACTCCTTAAAAGGAGTTTACGGCCAAGGAACATATCTTGGGCCGTAAACTCCAAGTGAAGGCACAAATGTGTGCCTCTTGTCCCCATTAGCCTTAGATAAAATCATGGAAGCCATCCTTGATGTTTAAGTGCCTCAAAACAATTAAAAGCCATCACCCCATAGGAGTTTACGGCCGTAAACTCTAGGGTGAATGGACTTTAGGCCGTAAACTCCCCTATGGAGCATTCTAGGGACTTAAACTACTTCATGTGTTATTCCAACAAAGCTAGGAGTGTTCTAGGATCAAGATAGCACTTTAAAACACCCAAAACCACCATGTGAGGAGTTCACGGCCATAAACCCATGAGTTTACGACCGTAAACTCCAAAGGGTGGGGTTTGTTGGGTGGTGAACTCTTATGCAAGGCCATTTGATGTTTCAAACCCTTTTGCCTTGTCCCGTAGCAACTTAGATGCAACCATTTGGACCTTAAAACACTTATAAAAGTGTTTACATTTTCCTAAGTGTCTTAACTTATTTATTAAGTTATTATTTGTCTAATTAGTTATATATATGCTTATTATATGATAACTAGGCTCGTGCGTGTAAACAAGTCTCCGTTTGCCACCTAGCACGGTATCCGACACTGCGATTCGTACAAACTCACCACAAGTGAGTTCATACCCCTTAAATCAACCTTTGACATGATTTTAAATGTTTTAAATACTTTATGGGGGGGGGGGGGAATACAAGTCAAATACTTATAGTTATTGCTTCAATCACATGTGATTGCATTTAATCACATGTGATTGCATTTAATCACATGTGATTAATAACTAGGAAAACAACGATTTTTACCACTGTTCAAACTGTTTATCAAACTGCTTTACTTTGAAATGTTTTACAAACTCTTTTACTATCCAAACTTATTTACAAACTGTGATTCAAACAAATATTTCTTATACTCAAACTGTTTTATCAACTTATGCCTTCAAATTGTTTTATAAATCGACATCAAGTCGATCTTCTCTTGAAATTATTTTTATGCTTCAAATGTCCTATGAAAACCTATTTATGCTTTTATATATTCAATTGCATGCCCATATATGTATAGATGTATAAATAATGTTTAAAGGACTTAGGAAGGCCATCCGCCCTATTTCCTTTTCGCGCCTTGAGATGTGGTCTGGTGGGATTTCGGGTGACCATCCGAAGGTCGTTTCGATATTACTTATATATCATATATACATATATAGACATAAAAGTACTTCCATATTCATACTTATCAGTACATCAATAGTTAGTTACCATCGGGGTAACACAAGTACATATACAGCTATATTAGAAACAAGTACATATACAGTTATACTAGAAACAAGTACATATACAGCCATACTAGAAACAAGTACATATACAACTATACTAGAAACAAGTACATATACAGCTATACTAGAAACAAGTACATATACAGTTATACTAGAAACAAGTACATATACAACTATACTAGAAACATGAACATATACAACTATACTAGAACGAGAAACATTACATATACATGAATACGTTAATAATTGTGATCCACTGTGTCGGAGCATGCCTTAAATGTCATGGCCCGAGTTGTAGCCAGAATTCTCTTGGAGGGAGAGCGTGAGTTTGGGTATAGATCTATACTGGATTGACTATCCTACACCTTGCTGCTAGCTACAGCCGGACTTGCAGGTCTGCGGGTGCCAAACGTCATTTCTTTTATTACGACCATTCATTATGTCGTTGTTACCAGTCGATAGCATGGTGCAATTTATCACATTATACCTTAATATAAATCCGGTTTAAGGTAGTAGTAATTAGTACAACAGTAGTTCTTATTATACAAAACTACAGTACTACAATGATTTACCCATTACATATTTTAGTGATAACCTCACTTAAGCATTAATGTACAAACTATATTTTATCAAATGATAGTTATACTTGGGTAATTACACACTTTTACAACAAACAAATATACAAAACAGTTTAGCCTTGGTAGAAGGTTACTTTTATAGAAAATATAGGATTTTCTGAGAGATTCAAACTTTTACAAACACTTTCAAACATTTACTTACATTCTTACAAACTTATACATTGAGACAGGTTCAAACGTTTTTGACAACAAACATTGACACTAAAATACTTATGAACTCACCAGCTTAATGCTGATAAACTCTTTCAAAATAACTTGTATTCTCAGGTCACCAGTAGACAGGTACCGAGGCCAGCTTTTGAGAAGATGGAGTACATTCAAGACTCATCTCATATTATTTTGTGTTACATTATTTTTGGTGTCTATATCTGTACAGAACACACTTGTATTAAAATTATATATTTAATGCAATGGATGATGTTGTTTGCTTATTTACATTTACTGTGTTGTGATACTATACATGACGTCCTCCGCCCCAGAACGTTTCCGCCATTCTTGGTTTTGGGGTGTGACAGAACTCCCCATAATGCCAGTTACCCACCTCATGAATACAATCATATTCACTTAGTAGCTAAATCCCATCACCTAAGAGTTCCATAAATCACAAAACAATCAACATTCATGCAATAACACCTAAATCCATAGAACGATCATAGGACATTCAACCCACACAACACAACTCATGCTAGAAATTTCCACCCTTACTACCGGTTCCCTTATGCATGCAAATTATACACAAAACAGGATCAAATAGACTGTCGAATAAAAGACTCCACCCTAGAACCAAAAGCAAACGAGGAATAGGAAATAAGGCCAAATCAATTATTCTAGGGCTATAAAATCCTAACAATATACAAGATCCTTTCTGACATTTTTGGTTTTCTCATGACATTCTTAATAGGATAATTAGTTTTTACATGTATAGTTTGTGTTTCAAAATAATGTCTTAATTTAGTAGAAGCAATTACTAAGGCAAGAATTAATTTTTTGAGGTAAGAGTACCTGGTTTCAGGATCCAAGAGACTCTTACTTACATAGTAGATAGGATGTTGGTATCCATTAAGATCCTTGGCCAAGACAGCACTTACTGCATTTGAGTATACTGAGAGGTAGAGGAGGAGTGGTTCCCCGTCTATAGGCTTTACCAGTAACAGTGCGGAACTCAAGTATTTTTTGAGCTCCTGAAAGCCTTTTTTGTGATCTTCAATCCATTCAAACCTTTTGTTTTTCTTCAAGATGTCGTAAAAGGGTTTACATATTTCTGAGGATCTTGAAATTAACCTGTTGAGTGTAGCTACCCTTCCGGTTAGTGTCTGGATGTATTTTGTTGAGGATGGGGATTTCAGCTTGATGATTGCTTTAATCTGTTCTGGGCTTGCTTCGATTCCTCTCTTGGTTACCATATATCTAAGGAACTTGCCCGACTTCATCCCCAAGTGGCATTTGGGTGGGTTTAACTTCATATTGTATTCGTCCAGGATGTTAAATCCTTCTTTAAGATCCCTGAGATGATCTTCAGCTTTAATTGGCTTTACTACCATGTCATCTATATAGACTTCCATTGTGTCCCCCAGCTTGTCTTTAAACATCTAATTTACCAATATTTGATATGTTGCACCTGCATTTTTAAGACCAAAAGGCATTGTGGTGTAACAGTATATACATGTTGGTGTTATGAACATCGTATCTTCTTGGTCTGATGGTTCCATCTGGATTTGTGGAATCCTGCTGAAGCATCCATGAAATTCAGGAGTTCATGGCTAGCCGTCACATCTATCATGGAGTCGATATGTGGTAGAGGGAAAGTATCATTAAGACAAGCCTTGTTAAGATCTGTGTAGTCTACACACACTCGCCATTTGTCGTTTTTCTTTTGTATGACAATCATGTTAGCTAGCCACCTTGGGAACTTCACTTCCTTGATCATTCCTATCTTTAGGAGCTTCTCTACTTCTTCTTGGATGATCTGATTACTTTCAGGTGTAAAATTCCTTCCCTTTTGATGTATTGATCTGAAAGAAGGATCAATATTAAGTTTGTGAGTGACAATACTCTTGTCTATACTTGTCATATCTTTGTGTTTCCATGCGAATTTCTTGCTTCTAGTTCTTAGGAAATTCAATAAATTTTGCTCGATCTGCTCAGGCATTGAGGATCCTATAAGGATTTTAGCTTCAGGATCCTCGATGTCCAGGGCACTTCCTTCATATCTTGTTTCTTTGTTTCCAATACGTGTCGTACCCCCTGCCTTAATTGATATGCTTGTTGAGGTTTGGTCGTAGATTTCATAGGGGTCTTATAAAATTCTTTCGATTCTTGTTGGTTTCCCATGATCTTCACTGTTCCCCATGGAGTAGGTAATTTTACACATTGATGGTATGTTGATGGAACCGCTATCATCTTGTGCATCCATGGTCTGCCTAGTATCACATTATAAGAAGATAATGTGTCAATAACACAGAAATTTTGTATAGAGTTTACCTCATCTATGTATATTGGTAGCTTTATTTCCCCAATCGTGTGTTTTGTTTCCTTGCTAAATCCTATGAGGGCTGAGGATCTCTTGATTATTTCTAATTTGGGGATGTTCCTCCTTTTTAGTGTGTCTAGGAGTACAATATTGACTGAGGATCCTCCGTCAACTAGGATCCTTCTGATGAAATGGTTGGCCATGTATAGTGTTATTACGAGTTTATCATGGTGACGATCCTGAATTCCTTCCCTGTCTGTCTCGTCAAATGTGATTTCTTTTTCACTGCTAAACATGGTATTCCTTTGTGGTATATATTCCTTTTTTTTAGAGACCTTCATGTGTCTTTTAGCTTGAGAATAAGAAGTACCACGGATGTTAGATCCACCCGAGATAACGTTAATTATCTTAGCGTCAGCGGGTGGAGATCCTGGTTTCTCTAGGATCCTGTGACCATCCTGGCAGTTCTCTTTGGATTTTTCTCTTTTTCTCCCGAGGATCTCTTTGAGGTGTCCCTTAATAAGGAGGTAGCTAATTTCTTTTCTTAGGGCTATGCAGTCCTCCATCATGTCGACAAAGTCTTCGTGGTAAGCACACCATTTAGACTTGTCTTTCCAAGTAGTGGACTTGTTGTCCCTCTTTAGCCATCTCGCTTTGTCTCCAAGATCCTGCATAGCATAAATTACACCTGAAACATCCACAGAAAAAATAGTCAGTGATCTTAGGAATCTCCTCTTCTTCTCCTTCATCTTCAAGGGCATTAACCTAGTGATGATCCTGTTTGGAATAGGTCTTCGATTTGTAGGATCTTTGGGTTGAGGATTCGACCTTCCTGTTGGGGTTCTCATATTGATTTAAGCGGTTGCTTCTCTTATGTATTTCTTTGTCCTCTTTAATCCTTATGAAACTTAACGCTCAGAACCTAACGTCGTCTAATCTTTTGCATGGGGTCATCACAAGGTCTTCGTAGAAGGGTGAGTCCTTCCTTAGTCCCATCTTGAAGTCCTCTACAGCAGTAGCCATGTCGATGTTGGGGATGCACAGAGCTTCCCTGCCAAACTTGTTAATGAAATCCCTAAATCTTTCCTTAGGTTCCTAGAGGACTCGATAGAGATCACTAGTGATCTTCTCAAAGGTTTGGCTACAAGAAAATTGGTTATTAAAAATATTGACTAAGTGTACAAAAGATGTAATAGAGTATGGTGGAACGTTTAGCACCCATTTGAGAGCTGATCCTGTAAGGGTTGAGCCAAATCCTTTGCATAGGCAAGCTTCCTTCAAGTGCCCTGGGATGGGAATGATCTCCATCCTTTCTCGGTATTGCGTTATGTGCTCGTCAGGATCCGTAGTCCCATCATACAGCTTCATGCTAGGAGTTTGGAAGTGCTTAGGAACTTCAGTATAGGCTATTGCAGGAGCGAATCTCGAGATCCTGTGACTTGTTGGGGATTCTTCCGGTATGGGTTGGACCACCCTGGGTACGCTTGAGATAATTTGTCTCAACCGCTGAAGTTTCTTGGCCATGTTTGGGTTTATTCCTGCATCAACGTTAGTATAGTTAGTATTAATAGTATTACTGTTTAAAAAGTTACTAGAATCAAGGTTTCTAGGAGTATTGAAACACTCATTAAGATCATTGATCATAGATGCTCGGTTGTCCATAGTTGTTCCCCAGGGTGATGCCATAGTGGTGGGAACCGTGTTGTTCTGGCGATTTTCGGAGGATCCTGAATATGAAAGTTCCGGATCCTTGGTTGCACAACTATGGGCGTCGTTTCCTAGGATTTCTGAAATTCCACCTTCGTCCTCTCCACTGCTTTGAGTAGGGGAGACCTGTTAAGCTGGTACCCTACAGAAGCGAGCAATATGTCCCTTTTTGTTGCAGCTGTTGAAATGCATTTCCCAAAAAAATTCCATTGTGGTGGAAGTTGCACTTGTTGCATTTGGGTAGGCTCCTAGCATATTTTTTTTGTTGGTGCTGGGGCGATAGGGATAGTGAAAGCGTGGACTACCATGATTTGTTGTCTCTTTAAGGGCTCTTGCGTCGGTTGGCCCTTCTTCTTGTTCTAAAATTTCCTTTTGTTGTATCCCCTTTTGTTTGTTCGAGGGTGGGTGTCATAGTGCCCTGGTGGACCCCATGATCCACAAGCGTTTGTGCCAAGCATTTGGTACAGTCAAAAGTGGATGGATTTGCAGATACCACATTCCCTTGGATTGGGGGGAGGGGGAGAGCCCCCAGATATACCGTTCCACCTTTTTACTTTCCGGGGTGACCATCCCGGGACATAGCACCGCCAAGTTACTGAACCTGGTAGTATAGGCTACTAGATCGGAGTCGTTCATTGTGATTTGACGTGGCCGTTCTACCAAGAGAGGGCCCAGTTAGCGAATGTGCAAGCGATGAATTTGACCTTTCTTTCTTTCGGGCATGCACAAATCTCAAAAACTGACTCTGTCTTCTTGAACTATCTCTTCAAGGCAATGGCGCCTCCACTACCATAGAAGGAATTGGGCTTGCAATTTGAGAAGTCCTTGTAGGAGCATCCTCTTGGGCGTCCATGGCTTTCGCCCTGATTAGAACTATTGGTACTGTTTCCAATTCCATTGGTACCATTTGTTCTGATTTGTGCCATGGCGGCTGCCACAACAGCTGTTACAGCAACTTGGAAGACGGCATAGTGCATCTGTGGAGGAGGTGGTGGTGGCGGTGGAGCTGCTAATGTGTTGTTGACACGCCTGATAATTCTGCGTGGTGTCATCCTTCTGCCATAAAGTTCAAAGTATGGGATGATGGTAAATTCTCGATGTTGGTTATGAATTGAGTATTATCGAAATAGAACATCTCAACTATACGTTTGGTTATTTCAATTGTGAAAGAATAGAGTTATAAGAGACACATAAAAAGTTTAGGTGATGGTTCTGTAGTAGTATAAAATAACCGTATAGTATTTTAAACTTTATTTTTGGTTCTAGATTTTCTTTGTAAGGGGTGTTGGTAAGTCTTAGACTCATTGTTCACCACGACTATTCCCAAACGCATGTTATTAATATCTCGCATAAATATAATTGATCAGACTATATTTGTCCTAGATATGATTACATAACTATCTAGGCTTAATCGCAGTGTTCAACTTATCTTTTTTACTTTTGTATTGTTCTTTTTATGACACCATTCTAGTATGTATGTCTGTACTTATAATTTTATAAAAATATCATTATATTTTAAGAGTGTACTTATGTGAAAATGTTTAGTCAGAGAGTTTCTGTCCCATTGTATTTATAGGTGTATATCTTACATGGTTTGATATACTTAGCTCACTATAAACAATGTTCTAATACCAATCTGTCACACCCCCAAACCAGGATGGTGGAAACGTCTAGGGTTGTATGACTTTCATGTATTGTATCATAACATAATGAATAATAGTGATCAAAGCAAACACAACCATCATAAATATAATTGAAAATGTTACATTATAGTAATATTTACATGTTTCAAAATCAATTACAATATGATGATAAAAAGATTTGTCTGACGCCTAAGTGTCCCATCCTCAAGAGCTTGTAGTTACCTGTTTTAGTGATTTCCCGAGAATACAAGTAGTTTTGAAAAAGTGTCAACAATTAAGTTTGTGAGTTCATAAAAGCTTGAAAGAAGAATTGTAAGCCTCACCTTGTAAAATGATAGTGTTTGTTTCCAGAAAAATCCAATATTTTCCTTTAACTGAATTGTAGTCTTAAAAACCCTAAGACCGAAATGTACAAGTATTTCCATACTTAAAATAGTAATATGCGGTTTTAATTTATATAAAACCGTTTGAATGTATGTCACCCCAGACCTGCCGGTCTAGCTGTTGCAAATAGCTTAGGTGTGGGATTGTCAGCCCCGTATAGATCTATACACAAGTATCACGCTCTCTTATGGGAGATTCTGATTATAACACATGACTTTAATTGATACTCTGGTAGGTACGGTGAAGACTTTGTCTCACAAAATTGATTCAACACGTTTACGTATAGTGTAATGAAAACCCTTTTGTAACTGGAAATATTACATTTCCATAGTAATTACATAGTGTAGAATAATTATACCTTCAAATAATTATTTGTTCGCCCTAAAATAATTATTAGTTACAATAGAGTTAATAACTCATAAACTATACTTATATAGTTTTTTATAATATTTGAGTTTGTACCTTTATCTATATATATATATATATATATATATATATATATATATATATAGAGAGAGAGAGAGAGAGAGAGAGAGAGAGAGAGAGGCTAGTATGCTTAGATATTCATAAATAACAAGTATTTTACATCTAGCATAAATAAGTGAATCCTTCGTATAAAAATGTCAATTTTTCTAGTTTTTGACTTTTAATGTCACAAATGGAAAATAGCGAAATATAGTTATGTAAAACTTATTTTTATCTTTTTGTGATTTTTAGGTCAACTTAACTTTAGATGTAAACAACATATTTTTGGTCAAAATTAACCCACAAAAATAGTACCATAACCTAGTTATGACAATTTTTGTTAGAAAACCCACTTTTACATAAAACGATATATTTTTAAGTTTTCTTTTTGTAAAACTAAATCCTTGGTATATTTAACTAGTTCCAAGCAAATATGTTCCAAATAACATATTTTGGTTTATATCTCACAAAAATGGTTTAATAAATTGGTTATAACCATTTTTGCTAGAAAAGCCATATTATATTCATAAAAATCCTAGTTTTTATAGTTTTGTGTTTATGACTTTTTCTTAAGAAAAATTTAACAAGTTTATACTTGTTTTTCATAGTTTTGTATTTTAAACAAACTTTTGCATCTAAATGTTCATAAAGCTAGGTAATAATATAATTTCATCTATTTAGCAATTTTACACTTCATGTAAGAAAATATGCATAACAACTTGTATATTTTCACGAGTTTACTTGTATTTTACTTGTATACTCCCCTAAAACTTAGAAATCTCGAATATGAAGGGGTATGAACTCACTTTATGTGTGTTTTCTATATGAATGAGAGGTTGTAGATGGAAAGGTTCAAGTCAAGAACACTTGAATAACACTTTGAAGATTTAAAGATCCTATGAATAGTAACATAGGATAATATGTGTAAATAGATTGAAACTAGTATGAATGTATGTAGAATCACTAGAAGATGAAAGAAGTACTTACCAAAAGTTCAAGAACAACTTGGAGGATTTTTTTCTAGAGAGAATGAGAGCTTAACTTGGAGAGGAAGAGTGAAATGAAGAAAATGATGGTGATAAATGAGCCTTTCGGCTGAAGTAAGAAGAGAGAGGGGGAAGGGGTGGGTAGGGTAGGCATGCATGGAGAAGTGTGGGGGATTTGACTTGTTGGAAAAGAGGGGACCATGGTATCATTTTTGGGTTCCATAACCCCCAAAAGTCAAACTAGCAATTCTTTTATAAAAAATCTAGGCATTTTTATAAAAGAGTGGGATTTTATGAAAATGATGTGTTTTTAATAAAAGGATGGTATAAAGTATGTATGAATAATTAATTTTATTAGAAAAATTCAAATTATTATAAAAAAAAAAACATTGTTATCAATTAATAATACATTACAATAATAGTTAGGTTGCATTTCCAAGTTTATTTCGTTAAAATCTGGTGTTTAGACAGGTATAGACTTTGTCGCATTTGGTGACGAATTCACCAAAAAGTTGTGTTTGTAGTCTTTGTTATGAATTTGCCACGTAGTGTTAGGTTTATGAACTTCACTACATTTGTGTTATAAATATTATTTATTCTCTAATAATATATAGCTAAATTATCGTGTTGTTACGTTACTAACCCTAATTAGGGTTTATATTTGATGTTTGGCAATCTAGAGAGATACTTTGTATTATAATTGTAATTTGTTCATTAGGAACATTAGGAAACATACCGCTTATCCTAAAATCCTAATACTAGTCAAGTTGACTTGGTTGACTTGTTGACTTTGTTTGACCCAAAATTAGCAGTTGTCACATGAAGCAATCTGGGGAAGAGACATCAACAAAACGCAAATCACCAATGCCACGGAAATCTCCAATCAGCTCAAATTTTTGTTGGATCACTTCTCATGCAACTCTCTTCCAAGCATTCACCCAGATGACAAGAAGGCCAACGCCAAGTTTGTGAGATTCGTAATAAGGAAAGCACAACCAGGAAAAGAAAAGGCACTTGCCCTTAGAAAGGAATCGTGCAAGCAAAACCAGAGCATGAGGAGGCCTGGGAATTTTCTCCGGAAGGACACCTCACCCATTAGTACACTGTCTCAATACGCATAGAGACATAATCGAGCTCCCGACAGTTGCTGCTGAGGAATGCTCATGATACCAGGTTCTCATACCTTTTCGAAACCAACATGCTACGACTCTTACCAACAGCCATCAACCACCTGGTCAACGGGGTTTAGACGCCATAGGGCCACCCCGTCACCCCAGGAGGATCCAAATTCTCTCCAGTCACCATCATCCATTTCATCAAGTAGACAAGAGTCGAGCATCCATCGAGATTGAAAAAAGACTGGATCGAAGAACCACCAAAAACATCTCAGCTACATCACTTGGCCCCAAGACCTGGTGTTAGAGAAATACACTTCGATACGACACGAGGCATAAAATCAATATCACCACTTGGGCTTGCAAACAGGCTGATGCAAGTGCCAAACTTTGGTGCAAACACTAACAAGACGACGTAGTGTCTAAAAATGGACATATTCAACCAGAAACACGAGAGCATTAGACTGAGTCAAGCCGCCCATAGGGAAAACGCCAAAAATCACCAAACTTGGTGTATGCGAGTGGAAAGCTTCAAAGCAGGAGATTAGGAGTCGGAAAAGAATAGGTCTAGCCATGCACGACCCTAGATCAAGTTGAATGCCGCCAGGGAATGCGCGAGCAAGACCACAAACACTCACAAAAATGGAGTTCGCATCCCAAGAGTTCAAGGCAGAGGAGTCACTCCTTGGACCTAGAGTGTATGCCGATTACACCACCACCACTAGAGCGAGTAGAAAGTTCCAAATAAGGCACATCCAAGGCAAGGGTAATTTGATCACCAAACAATGTAGATGTTTCTAAAACATTATCAATGAAGTAATGAAAATTGACTATAAAAGAAACTATTTAGAAGTTTTTTACGATACAATATTAGTACTATTTAAACAAGTGGTTGTACATGTTTACCAAATGGTAACAAGGAATGATCATCCACATCATTTGAGCGAAACCATTGTGAGAATGAAACCATAGGTTTCAAAGGCTCATAACCATTCCTTAAACCTGTCAATTCAACCCAAAAGGCCACAACTCTCGACCATGACATGAATAAAGGCTTTTAAGGCTCATAAACTTTCCCTTGAAATAAAAAATGCCTAAGTCCAAAATGCCTTGAGGTGACGATCTCAAATTGACTTAGATGTTTAGGGTCGAAGTGCGACCCTCCAAAGGCCAAGGGCTTAGAACAAAATCCTAAAAGGATAATTAGTAAACTTTAGCTAAAAAGGACACCCTAACAAAACAAGCTAGACATAAAGGCCCAATCTAGAAAAAATGGTATATGACCCAAAGAAAGGGCTAATTTCGAGCTCCTAGCCCAAGCTCCCAGCATAAACCCAAAGGACCCTAAACAAATATGAGTCCTAGAACCATACGTTGGGTAAATATAGTAACATGGAAAAATCACCAATACAAAACAAACATCTACCCATCAAGAAGAACTACCTAATTCCTTACAAAATAAGAAAGAGTTGTCTTGAGTCAACCCACCAAGGTCAACATGAACATGGGGAGGATTTGTCTCAGTAAGGGCATATGTACCCTGATGGCGAACATGAACCACTTGAGATTAAAAGCAAAAAAGCTTTGTAGAAACGGAAGTAAACATATCATCAAAAGACAAAAAAATGTTCTGCCGGACAACTCCCAGACTTAAAAGAACCACGCAGGGCCAAAAAATGATTAACAATATTGTCTTTGAGACATCATATCTAGGACATCAAGAAATTGTAAATATTGCTTGACACATAAATAAGTTGGGTGGAGGGAAGGGTCATTTACCAAGAGAATCAAAGGAGGTGCCAGCTTTGGTGGGATCATATTTTGAAGGGACCTCCTCGTCATCGGGATCATTGCACAATTGGCCAAGGCCACCCAGTTCGAGCTCACCTAAGCGGAGATACGAAGCGAAGTCCATCTCCATAAAATCATTCACAGAGGCATGCATGGCCTGAGTCAGCTCCACGATGGCGCTCGACTCCCCCGAATCAAACTGCGCATCAACCACCAGCTCTCTCATGACTTGTTACCTCCTTCCATGCCAACATCCATACATGCCGCTTTCATCCGGCTAACTCTAAGTAACAACTCATTGCTCTACACCACTTATCCACCACCCGCACAACACCATTCTAGAGCAACCACATCATGTCATCATCTACATCCATCTTCCTTAACTCTTCTGCCTCCAACTGCCCACGTTGTTCCTCCATTCGACCCTTAAACACCTTCTTTTCCTCCACCAAGGCTTCAATCTGCTAGGAAAAGAGTTCCACCGACCCATCCAAATTTTTCACATGCCCCTCCTTAGATGCCTTCTCCTCGGCCAAAAGGTCATAATGCTCCTCAAATTTACGCTTCTCCTCCTCCATCCCTATAAATTTTGGCCTTAACTTGTCCCAATTGGACCTAATAGAGGTAATCTCTGATAAATCCGAATTAACCTGGCGGAGGGGCTGAGTGGCGACCACCAGGTAAATTGCAACTTGATCCTTTGCGTATTGAAATTTTTTGGACATATGAGAGTTGGAGAGGAGATCCAAGGCTTCAATGGTAGAAGGAGGGAATACATGACGACCCCACTCATATGCAGCAGGATTTTACGTAAGAAGGGACTCTCGAATGAGCCCCTACTCCGGGATGTATATGTCAGGAGTTGCCAAAGTCACAGAAGAAGAACTTGCAACAGTACTAAGCTTCGCTAAAGGCGAGGCAGAATCAAAAGTTATTTGAAACCCACCCTCTGAATCTTGCTCGAAGACACCATCCCCGGGGTTGGTAGCATCCTCCACCTCTTTCTTAGGTTCACGAGGCAGTTCAGTCGCCTCTTCATCCATTCCTTATGACAGATTCAGAGCGCCATCATTGAGAATGTCTAAAACTCTGTCTGAATCCCCCAGCAGGAAGTCCATGTTTTGTTTCTTATGAATATGCCTACCAACAGTGTTGGCACTTGTACTTTCAATAAGCAGGGAGTTTAACCAGGCCAACTGTCAGTTGGCAGTTGAACGACTACCCCCCAGTTTCCACCTCCTTCAACGGCTCATCCTTCAGATTAGGAGGTAAAGGATTATTACGAGAAACCTCCTCAACAAGCATGCTAACCAACTCCTGGTCCGCTTGAGGACCAGATCCTTACGTCATGGAAACGACATGTCCAACAAGCGCCAGAGCACGATCGGTGTTGACCGATGGAGGAAGTATATCCACCATGTGCACTACCTAATATTGGAAATTGCCCTGGAACCTTCCCGGTGGGAAGATCTTGAAAGGAATAATCCTCTCACCGCCCGAAACAAAAAACAAATCACATACTTAAGGGGATTGGAAAGTCCCCCCAATGCACCTCGTCGATATATATATATATATATATATATATATATATATATATATATATATATATATATATATATATATATATATATATATATATATATATATATATATATATGGGCTTAGGGAATATGTGGCTGTCATGTACCTAAGCTTATATATAGAACCCTCCAAACAATATAGTTTTTATCCATTTATATCAAAGCTAATCATGATATCTCTTTTACTATTCTTTGTTAATCATGTGACTTACTAAATCGATCAAATTTATGTTCTTTTGCTTCATTGTGTCTAAAAACTTAAGACATTAAAAGTTGTGACCATTTAATCAACCCTACTAAATTCTAAATGAAAACTAATAGAATAAAAGATAAAAGAAGAACATGTCATAACTCAATCAAGTTTTCACAAAATAGTTGGATATAACTTTTCAATTGAAAGACAAAACACTTGAGTTATATTCGTTAAAAAAATATTGATTTTTTATTTTCTCTATAAACTTCAATAATTATTAGCAATATATATATATATATATATATATATATATATATATATATAATTGATCTTTTTCATTGCATAATTGTACTTAATTCAATGGAATTCTATTAAAACAAAACTAAGAGAAAATGAAATTGAATTTGTTTTGTTTAAAACTACGTCGTTTAAAAGGTTCTATACCTAAGCTTAGGTACATAACAGCCATATATTCACTTTTCCCTATATATATATATATATATATATATATATATATATATATATATAAACATATATATATATATATATATATATATATATATATATATATATATATATATATGTAACACTCGTGTTTCTAGCCTAGGCATTTATATTGAGTTGATAGTCTAGGTTAACCTTATTAACTCATTTTGAAGAAATGAAAAGGAATTATGTGAATATTATGTGAATTATGTGTTTTAAGCTTAATTATTAGGGCTTAATTAATTAAGAATAAAAATAAGCGTCAAAATTAAAGTGTGAGATAAGCCCGATATCTTTACATAAAGTTGTACTGGTCGAAACAAGGATTTCGTGGATATAAAGAATACCAAAATCCAAGTTATAACGAAGAAGTTATGACCTGTCGAAGTTTCGCGACAAAACCGGCACGGTGCTGAATGTCGTAAAAAGTGAGTTTTTGATAAACTACTTTTTAGCCTTAGTAATCTAAAGGAAAGTTGTAGTATTCGTTAAACCGAGAAGTTCGATAAAAAGAACGCCCAAATCTGACTTCGTATGAGGAAGTTATGATTTTTTGAAGTTTCAGCGTAGCAGTAGACAGCTAAAAACTCGAATTTTAGATCGAGCGATTTTTAGCCGACACAACCTAAACGAGAATTGAAGTTCTCGTCATTAGGAGCACAACGGTAAAAAGTCTGACGAAAACGGACGTCGGATGAAGAAGTTATGAATTTTTAACGGATTTTCTGTCCCGGTCTGTTAAAAATAATAATATAAAATTTAAAGTCAAAATTAGACGACGAAGTCTAAACGGAAGTTGTAGATCGTAATTTTAGCTACGCGTGCATATAAAGAACGTCAAAAACGGAGCTCGTATGCGAAAGTTATGTATTTTAGAAGTTTTGGCGCGAAAACCGAGAAATTTCGCATAGTCACAATTGCCACGTCACCCTCGCTTAGAAAGTGACACGTGTCCTACTGAGTCACCTGGCTGCTGAGTCATTAGGCTGCTGAGTCACCGAGGCTGCTGAGTCATGCGAGCCGCGTGTCTTCTTCTGATTCGACCGAGGAGGAGGCCCAATCCGAAGCAGCCAGCTCCCCAGCCGAAGCTTCGCCCAGCTGCCGCGTATGTCCGAGCCTCGCATAGCCTAGCTCCGAGCCTCGCAGGTGCGCCAGCAAGCCGCGGTCCACTTAGAAGCCGCCAGCTAGCCCTCGCATGTGCGAGCCAGGTGCGAGCCATGCGAGGCATGTGCGAAGCCACCCCCTGCGAGCCGTCGGATCTCCGAAGCGTGCCATCATCTCAGCCATTGGATCAAACTTCGGACCCTATAAATAGAAGGGTACCTGCGAGGGTTTCCGGTTACTTTTGGAATTTAGCCACTTTTAGCCCCTTTCTCCATATTTTCTTCATCTTAACATCCCGCAAAGCCCCGGTATCAATTTTAAAGCCCGGAATACCCCACGAAGTGCCCGAGAAGCCCGGAAAATTTATCTTTTCGGTTTCGAAGCCCGACTTTTGCAGAGCCCGATTTCTCAATAAAACTCCCGGTTTTATTAGAAACGATCGTTTTAGGAAACGAATTGCTGTCCGATTTTCACCAAAATACGTGAGTGTGTAGTTACTTTCAATTTACACATAGATATGAAGTATTTACCTTGAAATACGTGTTATGTGTAAATATGCTAATTGTTTATTCGAGGTGACTGTTGAATTGATGTTTTATACAAGTTTTAAACTGTATATGCTTTTTATCTACAAAATATGTTGGGTAGAACATGGGTAGATGAAATAGTTGATGTGTGTTAAAATGGTGAGAGGCCTCGATGTCGATGTTGTGTTGTTGTTGTAGTCATCTAGCGAAGTATAGATGACGACCACGGACTTTCTAGATAGTCCAGTGGAACACTAGCAGGTTCGCAACTTGTAGGTGTTGATGAATTAAATGTTCATTGGCGTACTTCATCCCCCTCATGGTTGCCTTAAGGACATGTATGGCTGAGGAAACCCCTTAGCAGTAGTGTCCATCCCGATGATAATCCTTAGGCTAGGTCCCTTGTGATAGGTGTTTAGGGACGTAAAGTGAGGACAACGGGAATGGGTAATCAGGGTTATTGTTGATTGGTGAACTTAATAAGTATATTATTATTGTGGGTTGAAAACCCTATATGCTCACCATGCTCCCAAGCCTGACCCACTCAGTTTTATGATTACAGGTAGTGGACCCCGAGCATAGTAGGAGGATGACGAGAGATTTTTGGATTATAGGCTAGTAGTTGTAAATAACTGTTGAAAGGCTTATAATGTATTGTTTATGCTTTTGATATGTATCGGAACATGACATCCCGAGGATTTGATATATATATATATATATATATATATATATATATATATATATGGAAAATATATACCTTCTTAATGAAGGATTTTGATAAACTTTTATCATATATTGTTTGGGGACCAATTCCGCAATATCTTATAAAAAGATTTCTCTGATTTTATTTTAAAAAGCATAAATTAAATCGGTCTTTTCTGGCCGAGAAATATGGGGATGTCACAGTTGGTATCAGAGCATTAGTTTAAGCGAACTAAGAAATTGTAGAATTTCTAGACTTGAACTTAGAATGCTAAGTGATGATTGTGAGATGAGTGTCTACCATATTTTAGACACGAGCACTAGTTTATTTTAGGGAAGATGCCTAAAATGCCCTTATGTGCTAAATGCTATGTGTTTGCCATGTGTGCCATTATTTGTTCGGATCTATGGTCTGTTGCCGACCGGATCTGGAAACCTTATGTGTGTAGGATTCTAAGCGTATGAATACGAGATTAGAACTAACATGTAAACGTTTCGGAGTGATAAGAGAATTGACATGTTTAACAAGGATAAAGACCTAAATTTCGCCTTATTCGGTATATAGATTGTAATGGCAAGAACTCGGAGTGGAGCTGGAAATGCAAACAGAAACCAACAACCTCAACCTCCAGTGGTGGAACAGGTGCCTATAGTAGGAGCTGCACCTGAACCCATCACCATGGCTGGAGTACGAACTATGATTCAGGCCATGTTGGCTGAACAGAGGGAGGAATTGAGGCAAATGTTGCTGAACGACAGGGATGAACTTTCAGTTCCTGTTGAACAACGTGAACTAAATGACGATCGATCTGAAGAAGGGAACAATAGCAGATCGGTTAGTCATAGTGAACCGCTTGTGGTTGTGAGGAATAACCATGAGGGTAGAGTGGAGAGAAATGGGTGCAAGTATAAGGACTTTATGACTTGCAAGCCATCGACCTTCAATGGAAAAGAAGATCCTGTCGGAGTAATGGACTGGATCTCGGAAATGGAGTTGGCTTTCATGACTTGTGATTGCCAAGGCAAGTTACAAACTACGTTTGCAGTACGTCAGTTTAGGGGTAGTGCTGCTCGTTGGTGGAGCACTTTGGGGAAAACCCTAAGCCCTAACGAGCCACTACAATTAACTTGGGCAGAGTTCTTAGTGCACTTCAAGCGCAAGTACTGGTCGGCCCAAAACGTACTTGAGTTAGAAAACCAATTTCTAACGTTGCAGAAGGGGAGTATGACCGTTGACGAATATACAAATAACTTCACAGACAAAATGGAGTTTGCTTTGCGTATTGTCCCAGATGAGTTGGAAAAAATAGACAGGTACGCAAAGGGACTTCCATGGGAGTATACGGTGCCAGTACGTCAGGCACTTACTTTGGAGGCAGCTATCTGGGCTGCCAAGTCTGTTGAAGATATGATAAAAGGGAAAGCCGCCAGCAAGGTTGAAGTTGGCGAAAAGAGAAAGTTTGAAGGAACTTCAGGTTCCAATAAAAAGAACAAGTTCTCGAAGACTGGTTCAAGAAAGTTTGGAGGAGGAGCCGAAGCCAAGTGGTGTGACAAGTGTAAGAAGAAACATGCTGGGAAGTGCAGCGTGGAAGTCACTTGTTACAAATGTGGAAAGCCAGGGCATTATGCCAATGAATGCACCTTCAATAAGAACATATGTTTTGGGTGCAATGAAGAAGGGCATATTTTGAGGGACTGCCCGAAGAACAAGAAGGACGCAGCAAAACCCAATCTACCACCAAAGCCGAAGGCGAGAGCCTTTCAGATGACACTCGAAGTTGCGAAAGAAGAAGCCGATGTTGCTTCAGGTACCTTTCTCGTAAACGAATTGCCTGCCCAAATTTTGTTTGATTCTGGAGCCAATTACTCCTTTATATCGCATGAATTTGGTAGAAAGCTAGCTTTGCCTGTAGATATGCTAGTTAATGCTATAATAGTCGAGATTGCTAGTGGCAAGTTTGTACCTGTTAGCCATCGTATGAAAAACATCCTCATTGACTTGGATGGGAATAAGTTCCAAGAGGAATTATTGCCTATCGAGTTAAATGGATTCGACACAGTTTTAGGAATGGATTGGCTTAGCGCCAACGACGCAGAAATACTATGTAGAAAGAAGATAGTAAAAGTAAACCCGCCAGGGAAAGAGTCGTTCATGGTGTACGGAGACAAACGCAGAGTAAACTCTGGAATCATTTCCCTAATGAAAGCCAGAAAGTGTTTGGCCAAGGGATGTACATCATATCTAGCGTTCGTGATGGATGCCAAGATGGAAAAGAAGGAGGTGCAGAATATTCCGGTGGTGTGTGATTATCCGCAAGTCTTTCCCAAAGATCTTCCCGGATTGCCCCCTGATCGACAAGTAGAATTTCGTATTGACTTGTTACCAGGAACGACGCCGATAGCGAAAGCACCTTATCGATTAGCGCCAACCGAAATGAAAGAACTTATGACACAACTTTAGGAGTTATTGGACAAAGGTTTCATTCGACCTAGTTCATCACCGTGGGGAGCCCCTGTGTTATTTGTAAAGAAGAAAGACGGAAGCATGAGAATGTGCATCGATTACAGAGAGCTGAACAAAGTGACGATAAAGAACAAGTACCCGTTGCCAAGGATCGATGACTTGTTCGACCAGTTGCAGGGTTCGAGCTATTTCTCGAAGATCGATCTTAGGTCGGGATACCATCAACTAAAGGTGAGAGAGCAGGATATCAAAAAGACTGCTTTTAGAACGAGATATGGACACTATGAATTTTTGGTTATGTCGTTCGGACTAACCAATGCCCCAGCAGCTTTCATGGATTTGATGAATAGGGTTTGTAAACCATTCTTAGATAAATCCGTGATAGTATTCATAGACGATATCTTGATTTATTCGAAAAGCAAGCAGGAGCATGAAAAGCATCTACGTGAAGTGCTAGAAGTCCTAAAAAAGGAGAAGTTGTATGCAAAGTTCTCCAAGTGTGAATTTTGGATTCAAGAAGTCCAATTTTTAGGTCATGTGGTTAACCAAGAAGGGATAATGGTCGACCCAGCAAAGATTGAAGCTGTAATGAGGTGGGAACAACCAAAAAGTCCTACGGAGATTCGAAGCTTTTTAGGATTAGCTGGATATTACCGAAGGTTTATCCAAGGCTTTTCTTCGATTGCTACTCCCTTAACAGCTTTGACCCACAAAGGAGCCACTTATGCTTGGAATGAGAAGCATAAGGAAGCCTTTGAGAAGTTGAAGAAGAGATTGTGTGAAGCACCGATTCTTTCATTGCCTGAAGGAGTTGATGACTTTGCAGTTTATAGCGACGCATCCGGAGTTGGGTTAGGTTGTGTTCTGACCCAAAGGGATAAAGTGATCGCGTATGCATCGAGGCAATTGAAGGAGCATGAAAAGAACTACCCCACTCATGATTTGGAGTTGGCAGCGGTAGTATTTGCCTTGAAGATATGGAGGGATTATCTTTATGGCACCAAGTGTAAACTTTTCACTGATCATAAGAGTCTCCAATATCTCTTTAATCAGAAGGAATTGAACATGAGGCAACGACGCTGGCTAGAGTTACTCAAGGACTACGACTGTGAGATACTTTACCACCCTGGTAAAGCAAATGTTGTTGCCGATGTTCTCAGTCGGAAGGTAAACCTTGAAAAGAAAAGGCCAAGAGCGTTGAGAATTGAAGTTGTCTCGACAATTGTGGAAAGTATAAAGAAAGCTCAAGAGGAAGCTTTAGAGAAAAATGACCGAAAGGAAGAACGTTTGGGCAAAACGTTAGTGTTCGGTACAAACAACCAAGGGTTGAAAGTATTTCAAGATAGAATTTGGGTACCTAAGACGGGCGGAATAAGAGATCTTTTGATGGAAGAAGCTCACAAGACCATGTACTCAATTCATCCCGGCAGTATGAAAATGTATAGGGATCTAAAACCCTATTATTGGTGGCCGACGATGAAGCTCGATGTTGCTAAGTATGTGGCCGAGTGTGTAACTTATGCTAGGGTTAAGGCACAACATCAGAAACCGTATGGGAGTTTAGAACCTTTACCCGTACCCATGGGTAAATGGGAAGACGTCACCATGGATTTTGTGACTAAATTGCCCAGAACAAGGAACGGTCACAACATGATTTGGGTGGTCATTGATCGCTTCACTAAGAGTGCGCATTTCATAGCGGCCAAAGAGAAATGGTCTATGGATAAACTTGCGAATTCTTACGTGAAGGAAATTGTGAGGCTTCACGGTTTTCCGTTAACGATTGTGTCCGATTGTGACAGCCGTTTTACCTCACGGTTTTGGAGGAGTCTACAAGAGGAATTGGGTACCAAGTTGTATTTGAGTACAGCTTACCATCCGCAAACCGATGGTCAGAGCGAGCGAACGATTCAAACATTGGAGGATATGCTGAGAGCATGTACCCTAGAATTCCAAGGTAACTGGGATGAACACTTACCTTTAGTAGAATTCTCCTATAATAATAGTTTCCACTCAAGCATTAAGATGGCACCTTATCACGCTTTGTATAGGGAGTAGTGTCGAACGCCATCATGTTGGCTGGAAGCTGGGGAAAAGCAGTTTATGGGACCTGAAATAGTCCATGAGACTGCTGAAAAGTTGAAAGTGATAAGGGAAAGGATGTTAGCTGCTCAAGATCGACAAAAGAGTTATGCTGACAAGAAAAGACAACCGATATCCTTCGATGTTGGAGATTAGGTTTTACTTAAAGTCTCGCCATGGAAGGGACTTATAAGATTTGGGAAACGAGGGAAGTTGAGTCCAAGGTATAGTGGACCATTTAAAGTTCTTCAGAGGATCGGGAATCAAGCTTACAAGCTAGAGTTACCGGAAGAACTGGAAGGTATTCATAACACCTTTCATGTGTGTTATTTGAGAAAGTTCACAGGAGATGTGCCCGACATAATTCCGATTTCTGAGTTAAGGTTGGATGAAAACAAGAGGTTGATCGAAGAACCTGAGGCAATCGTTGACCGTAAGACTATGAAGTTACGACGCAAGATGGTCGATTTAGTGCTTGTACGCTGGAAACATACGAATGGACCAAATCTCACTTGGGAAACGGAGAGTGACATGATGAGTTTCTACCCGCAGTTGTTTGGTGATGTGTGATTCCGGGGACGGAATCATCCTAAGGGGGAGAGAATTGTAACACTCGTGTTTCTAGCCTAGGAATTTATATTGAGTTGATAGTCTAGGTTAACCTTTGTAACTCATTTTGAAGAAATGAAAAGGAATTATGTGAATATTATGTGAATTATGTGTTTTAGGCTTAATTAATTAAGAATAAAAATAAGCATCAAAATTAAAGTGTGAGATAAGCCCGATATCTTTACATAAAGTTGTAGTGGTCGAAACAAGGATTTCGTGGATATAAAGAATACCAAAATCTGAGTTATAATGAAGAAGTTATGACCTGTCGAAGTTTCGAGACAAAACCGGCACGGTGCTGAATGTCGTAAAAAGTGAGTTTTTGATAAACTACTTTTTAGCCTTAGTAATCTAAACGAAAGTCGTAGTATTCGTTAAACCGAGAAGTTCGATAAAAAGAACGCCCAAATCTGACTTCGTATGAGGAAGTTATGATTTTTCGAAGTTTCAGCGTAGCAGTAGACAGCTAAAAACTCGAATTTTAGATCGAGCGATTTTTAGCCGACACAACCTAAACGAGAATTGAAGGTCTCGTCATTAGGAGCACAACGGTAAAAAGTCTGACGAAAACGGACGTCAGATGAAGAAGTTATGAATTTTTAACGGATTTCCTGTCCCGGTCTGTTAAAAATAATAATATAAAATTTAAAGTCAAAATTAGACGACGAAGTCTAAACGGAAGTTGTAGATCGTAATTTTAGCTACGCATGCATATAAAGAACGTCAAAAACGGAGCTCGTATGCGAAAGTTATGGATTTTAGAAGTTTTGGCGCGAAAACCGAGAAATTTCGCATAGTCACAATTGCCACGCCACCCTCGCTTAGAAAGTGACACGTGTCCTGCTGAGTCACCTGGCTGCTGAGTCATTAGGCTGCTGAGTCACCGAGGCTACTGAGTCATGCGAGCCACGTGTCCTCTTCTGATTCGACCGAGGAGGAGGCCCAATCCGAAGCAGCCAGCTCCCCAGCCGAAGCTTCGCCCAGCTGCCGCGTATGTCCGAGCCTCGCATAGCCTAGCTCCGAGCCTCGCAGGTACGCCAGCAAGCCGCGGTCCACTTAGAAGCCGCCAGCGAGCCCTCGCATGTGCGAGCCAGGTGCGACCCATGCGAGGCATGTGCGAAGCCACCCCCTGTGAGTCGTCGGATCTCCGAAGCGTGCCATCTTCTCAGCCGTTGGATCAAACTTCGGACCCTATAAATAGAAGGGTACCTGCGAGGGTTTCCGGTTACTTTTGGAATTTAGCCACTTTTAGCCCCTTTCTCCATATTTTCTTCATCTTAACATCCCGCCAAGCCCCGGTATCAATTGTAAAGCCCGGAATGCCCCACGAAGTGCCCGAGAAGCCCGGAAAATTTATCTTTTCGGTTTCGAAGCCCGACTTTTGCAGAGCTCGATTTCTCAATAAAACTCCCAGTTTTATTAGAAACGATCTTTTTAGGAAACGAATTGCTGCCCGATTTTCACCAAAATACGTGAGTGTGTAGTTACTTTCAATTTACACATAGATATGAAGTATTTACCTTGAAATACGTGTTATGTGTAAATATGCTAATTGTTTATTCGAGGTGACTGTTGAATTGATGTTTTATACAAGTTTTAAACTGTATATGCTTTTTATCTACAAAATATGTTGGGTAGAACATGGGTAGATGAAATAGTTGATGTGTGTTAAAATGGTGAGAGGCCTCGATGTCGATGTTGTGTTGTTGTTGTAGTCATCTAGCGAAGTATAGATGACGACCACGGACTTTCTAGATAGTCCAGTGGAACACTAGCAGGTTCGCAACTTAGCAGTAGTGTCCATCCCGATGATAATCCTTAGGCTAGGTCCCTTGTGATAGGTGTTTAGGGACGTAAAGTGAGGACAACGGGAATGGGTAATCAGGGTTATTGTTGATTGGTGAACTTAATAAGTATATTATTATTGTGGGTTGAAAACTCTATATGCTCACCAGGCTCCCAAGCCTGACCCACTCAGTTTTATGATTACAGGTAGTGGACCCCGAGCATAGTCGGAGGATGACGAGAGATTTTTGGATTATAGGTCAGTAGTTGTAAATAACTGTTGAAAGGCTTATAATGTATTGTTTATGCTTTTGATCTGCATGACATCCCGAGGTTTTGATATATATATATATATATATATATATATATATATATATATATATATATATATATATATATATATATATATATATATATATATATGGAAAATATATACCTTCTTAATGAAGGATTTTGATAAACTTTTATC